>NW_026068025.1:3083120-3178204 GCF_014885135.2 Alexandromys fortis | reverse complement strand
GGTAGTGCTTGCTTATCACATACAAAGTCCTGACCTTGATCCTCACCACTGCAAAAAAAAAAAAAAAACCCATTCGCCTGTAAGGCCAGTGCTTGGGAAGTGAAACAGCAGGATTGTAAGTTCAACATTCAGCTACACAGTCAGCTCAAGGTGAGCATATAGGATCCTGTCTTAAAAGCAAATTGAAACAAAAAGATGGGCAGATGAAGAGAGAAGAATAGATGGGCAGAGGAATGAAACAAACATGGATAAAGGAGCATAAACTTATATAGACGCCTTTCAGTTATTCAGATTTTAAAATTATTATTATTATTTATGGACTTTTATCGATATAGGGTCTCTGTATAACAGTTCTGGTTGTCCTGTACCCTGCTCTGTAGAAGAGGCTGACCTCACACTCAGAGATTCTCCTGCCTCTGCCTTCCGAGTTCAGATTTAAAATCTTATAATGAAATATTGACACAATATGGTTGAGAAGGCTCACATCTGCAAACAGACTTTGAGTGTTCGCCACTGGCCATGCTGTCCTCCACTTGGCCATTGCAGAGATACTTCCAGTCTCCTGGTGTTAGAGCTGTGTGGTTATCTAGCATATTGAGTGCAGACAGAAATGGCATGTACCTCTCATCCTTAACGCTTAAAACCTCCTGTAGGATGCACCATACTTCCTGAGTGTGGGCATATCCATGACAACGTAGGGGCCAATAACTCCCCGTATGGTCCCTAGCTCATAGTTTACTGAGACAGGAAAATAAACCAGTTGTCTTAAAGTTATTTTGGAAATTCATCTGTAACAATAGTTAACATTAACTACAGTGAATGGCATGTGACCCAAGGAAGGTACTACAGAAGGAAACGTCTTTGATTTTATATCATTTATATTCATTTTAAGCTCTCAATGAAAATTTAAAACAAATATTACATGGATACCTCAGCTTGTACTATGACTAAGTGAGCCCTCTCAGCTCACCTTGTAGGTAAAATTGTAAAATGGCACCCCTCCCTCTGGGTCAATACAACTCCAAGCTGGCTGGGCTTGTCCATCGCTTTACCTACGTGCCTCTAAACAGTACAGACTGTTGCCCTGTGGCAACCTCCCTGGAAAGGGAAGGGCTGTTAACTAGACCCTGTAGCAAGTAAGGGATGTGGCCTTCACCATGCTCTAACTGCCCTTAAACATGAAACTTCTGTCATTTTCTTTAATAAACGTTTTTAAAACTTTTATTTTATGTGTGTTGATGTTTTGCCTGCAGCTAAGTCTGTATGAGGGTGTCAGATCTTGGAGTTAGAGTTATTAGCTGCCATGTGGATGCTGGGATTCGAACCGGGTCCTTTGGAAGAGTAGCGAGTACCCTTAACAGCTGAGTTATCTCTCCAGCTCCCAGAACTTTAACCTGCCAATACCACAGTAAGTTACAATGAACTAACTCAGAAGACCACAGACATAGGAGAACCTTGCTGCCATTGTGTTGGTCATGGTCACAGCAGCTGAGGAGTTGGGTTCTGCCTAAACACCCCTCTGAGGAGGGAGGAACACTGCCTGAAGAACGGGCCTATACAAACAGCCCTCTCGTGCCTGCAGAAGGGGTCTCAGAGAAGGATGCATTCATTTACTCTTTACTAATATATTTGTTTACTTGTATGTGGTAGAGGGGCGGTCAGAAGACAACTCGCACAAACTGGTTCTCCCCTTCCTCCCGAGGATTCCAGGGGACTGAACTCAAGTTGTTAAGATTTGGTATCTAGACAGCTGGTGGAGGCATACTTCTTTAATCCCAGCATTTGAGAAGCAGACGCAGGCCATCTCTGTGAGTTCAAGGCCAGCCCGACCTAAAGAGTGAGTTCCAGGACAACCAGGGCTACAAAGAGAAACCCTGTTTCAAAATAAAATAAAATAAAATAAATAAATAAATAAATAAATAAATAAATAAATATTAAACAAGACTTGGTATTTAGCCTTTTAATTCAGTGACCCATCTCACTCAACCTCATTTTTCCTTTAAATAAAACTTCCTTGTCCAAACATCTGAGGTACTGTTGCCAGCTAGCACTAAAGAGACATCATTAAAATCTCTATTTGAGAAGGAACACACATTCAGGCGCCACCAGGATTCGAAGAGACACACACACCAGGATTCGAACGAACACACACACACACACACACACACACTGCCCCTCAGCAGCTTCTGGCCAATGACCCCCCACAGAAGAAGGACTAAAGAGAGACTGGTGGGCAGAAAGCTTAAAATCTCTGCCAATGATTAGTTTTGTGGCAGAACCCATCTGCAGGCTAAGACTTGAGATCAGCTTCATTCCAAGGCTCTCCCTGAGCTGTATTACCATCTGAGCTTGCCCTCATCAATTCCACTTCCTCTTTCCTTTGCCTTCCTTGCTCTTACTTCTTGTGACAAATCTCATGCAATCCTGAGTGTCAGCTCCCTAAGGAAACAATTAACACAGTGGAGGAACTGGTGACACTCAGACTCAGGTGTTCTTGCCTCTTCCCACTCCCAGTCCTTTCCTACCACCACCTTTGTCTTTGGTCCTTTGCAGAAGTTCTTGTTCAAATTCTAGTCCAGTGCACCAACAACTGCACATCCATCCTGCACAGAGCTCCCCTTTCAAGATCTCACTGGTACGTTTCACAGCGTTTCCCGAAGGCCTTACTGAAGTTACAGTTATCCTGCAGCCAGGAGTCCAGACTTTAAAGCCTTTGCCAAGATTTCCATTCAAGTATCTCTCCTTGCAGCAAGTTATAATGAATTCCCATTCTGAAATTATACTCACTTTGAAAACCCACAACAAAGGTCTGGGGACGGAGTTCAGTGGTGGCGCATGTGCTTAGCATGTGCAAAGCCCTGACTTCTATCCGAGCGACACAAACATTAAGATAAAACAAGCCCCTGGCACACACAGATCTTTTGACTTCCTAGTCACTGGAGAGCTTTAAAACATAAGGGCTTTCGGAAACTGGAATACCAAACAACTGACCAGCAAAAGCAACAATGTCACTTTTTTTAAGTAAAGGAAATAATAGTTCCTCACAATTCTTTGACACTGACAGGTATTTTTTTTAAATGTTATATACCTTTTACCCAATTCATCAACAAGTTAGCTCATCCCAGCTTCTCTCAGTAGAATAAACAATCAGTTATCCTTATTTTACATTTATTGGCTATTGTGTACAAAGAAGTTCGAGTAACTGCTGTGTGAGATTCCTATGTAGTCTATACTGTAACACACCCCAAGATTACTCTTTCTTCACCCTCAGACTCCAGGGTGACTGTCAAAGTTTCGAGCAATGGCTGGTCTAACAGTCCAGTATACCCAAGCGTCAGGAAGGCCGATGCAAAGGGGCTGGGGTATGAATGGAGAGCTATGGATGGAGGTTAAGATGATTGGGTTTATATGTGGAGCACTGCTCCAGATTCAAAGGACAAGTCATTGGACAAAGTCAGTTCACCTCAGAGCCTCAATACTGTCCTCAAGTTAACAGCTTCAGCCTTGGTGGGACAGTAGGAAGCATAACTGCCTTCCAAGTGAAACCCTTGAAAACTGCTACTGTGATCGCTTTTCCTTTTCCAGGGGTGCTGTTCTGAGGCACTCAGAGCAGTCCTGCATTTGACACCCTCTAACAAGACTGGGCTATCTCGCACCCCTGTCCAAGTAAGGTCAGAATAGCACCAAAATCTGCACGTGTTGTGTGCCCAGGCAGAAGGGTTCCCGCTGTGAGACCTAAGTCTAAAACAAACAGAAACAAGTTGGCAGTGCCTAAGGAGGGTCCACGTGCACAAAATGTGTCCCAAGAGTGTGTTCCTTCTTAAGGAGCAGTAAATGGAAAAGTGTTGAGGGCGTAAGCAGAGTCAGAAAGCTAAACAAACGGGAAGCTTTTTTTTTTTACATAATAAAAGAGGCTTGGTCTATGAAAAAATTTAATAGTTCTGACTATTCAACCTGCCACAAAATCTTTCCAATAGGCCAGGATGCCATTTTGCGGCTAAATTAAATCCCATTTAATCCACACGACAGTTTTGCTATTTTAAATACACCCGCCGTATTCAGCATCTAAACCTGAGCGAGTTCAGTCACAGCAAACAGAAGATGAAAATTGGAACCCAGCAGACTCCCTACCGGGCTTGCTTCATTTCCAAGCAAATAAAAAGTTGATAAACCGATAAGTTTCTGGCATCCTAGAAGAGACCCAGATTATTTTGGGTCAGAAGCAAGTCACAATCAAGTCCTTGGTCTGAGCACGAGTAATCAAATCAGCTGACGGGGTCACCACCTTCTATGGGGCTCCAGAAAGTGTACGGTATGCAAATAGCACACTGCAAAATGGACAAAGAACCAGAAAAGCACTGCCAAGCCACACTTTTCAACTCAAATGCCCCCCTACCTTTGAGGGGGGAGGGTGTTGGGACTGGGGACACAGGAGGTCCCCGCCGCCGGACCGCCGCCTGCAGCGTCCGCCCCGCCCCGCCGCCCGGCGAGCACAGGTAATTTCACAACCCCATTAGCGCATTCCAGAGCGGAGACTCACAGCCCGGGAAGTTCACCTTGCCTCGCGCCCCTGCGCGGGGTGGGGGGGGGAAGGGCGTGGCGGTGAGGGGGCGCGACCCGCACTCCACAGACCTGGCTCGGGCTCCTCCAGCTTCGCCGAGTGGTTGCCCATGTTCGGCAGACTCCGATGGCCGAGGGCTGGCAGGCCCCAGACCGAGTGGCTGCCTTGCCGTGCCGCAGCGCGCGCCTGCTCCGGCTAGCGAAGCGGCGGCGGACGCTGGTCCGCTCCAGTCAAAGAAAGAGCCGAGCGCCTTCCAGTTCCCGGCGGCCAGAAAGCCGCTCCTCGCGCCCGCGGGCGAACCCCGCCCCCTCATCTGCATACACCACGCCCTCTGGGTTCCTCACTACCCGCCAGGCGCGACCCCGCCCACCTCATCTGCATCCCGCCTGATTAACCCGGCCCACCCCCACCCCCCTCAACGCCTTGTAGTCTGTCAGGCGAGACCCGTCCCCTGGGCTCCTCAGTGTCTGCCTGGCGTGGCCCGCCCCTCTCATCTGCATCCCGCGGCCCGCCCACCTCAACTCCTTGCTGTCTGTCAGGAGAGGCCCGCCCCCTCATCTGCATACCGCTCCTAGTGTCCAAAGCCCCTCCCGGCCCTTTGTCGGATGACCGACTTCAGGCCTCTCTCTACCCGCCCACGCGGAGAGCTGCAGCTGGACAAGGTAGGCTGGAAAAACCCCACCGTGGCAGGCTGAAGCCCAGTGCCATGGGCAAGGTGAGGTCTTGCACGTGAGAAATAAGATCTGAACAAGGAAAACCTAGTGTTGACGTAGGGCAGAGGTTCAGTAAATGTTTCTAAACGGAGCAATGAATGAATGTGGAACAAACAACTCTCAGCGAACAGGGGAAGAAAACCAAGCAGAGTCCTTCCCATGATCCAGTGCCAATCAGAAGCAGAAACTGTTGTCAGAAATGAATGGTTCTATGGAAATGACCTTGTCCATCTTTCTTCCTACAGTTCAAACAGCCAGACCTAACTAAACCTCACAGTGACGATGCATAGGAATAAGAAAATAACGGAAGAAATGGCTGGTCCTTTCCCTGTCTGAAGGGACACCACTTTGTTTGTTGGTTAGTTGGTGGTATTTGTTATTGTTGTTGTTTTGAGACAAGGTCTCTGTATGTAGCCCTAACTCTCCTGGAACTTGCTATATAAACCAGATTGGCCTCGAACTTACAGGGATCTACTTGCCTCTGACTCCCTAGTGCTAAGATTAAAGGCCTGACCTACCCAGGCTGAGGGAACACTGTTTGGTTTTTTAACTTATTTTTTACTTTTACTAATTTTCTGAGAATTTCATTTAATGTATTTTGACCACATTCACCCCAACTCCTGCAACTAACTCCTTCCAGATCCACTCCTCCCTACTCAGGTCCCCTACTTCTCTTTTGTCTTTTTTCCTCTTTCTTTCTTTCTTTCTTTCTTTCTTTCTTTCTTTCTTTCTTTCTGTTTTTTGTTGTTGTTCTTGTTGTTGTTTTATTTTGCGGCATTTCTCTGTAGCTTCAGAGCCCATCCTGGAACTCGCTCAGTTGACCAGGCTGGCCTTGAACTCACAGAACTCAGAGATCCACCTGCCTCTGCCTCCAAGGGCTGCGATTAAAGGTGTGCCCCCACAACGGCCCCGCCTGTCTTTTTAAATAATCCATCAAATCCAATACGAACCGCTCCCGTACAGTCTAGATGTGGGTCATCCACTGTAGCATTTCTTAAAGGCCACACCCTTAAAGAAAGCTCTCTCTTCTGCCCCTCGAAGCTCTAAACTGTCTATAGTTTCTCAGTTAGGGAACCAGCCCCTCTTCCCTCCCTGCTGGAATGTTGACAGGCTCAATCCTGAGTGAGCAGCTATGGTGCCATGAGTTCATGCGTGTGGCGGTCTTGTATGTCCAGAAGGCATGTTTACTGTGGTTCTCCTCCATGACTGGCCTCCACTCTGAGACTCTTCCCACCCCTTCTCCTGGGTCCCTGAGCTTTGGGTAAATGCACAATCTCATCTTCACTGATGCTCTCTGCTCTGATCAGTCTTGAGCTCCTCTGTGAACCAGCATCCACACACAGAAACATGTCTGGTGAGGTGTGAGAGCTGCAGGCTTCCCTATGGCTCTAGAGATTCGAGTTTAGAGAGCAGTTCCCCTGGGCTGCATCTTCTGGGTGGCCTCGCTCTCTCTGTTGGTCCTTCTCCTCTCACCTCTAGACCCTGGAGTGCCCTAGAGCTCCACCATGTAGTCTTTAAACTCTACCAGTGTGTGGCCAGCCTGGCCCCTCTTCTGAACCACAGACTTTTGTGAGTTGGTTGCCTTCTTGACAGCACCTCTTGCAAGTGCTCTGAAAGGTCTAAGAAGCAACCCTACTTTATCAGAACAAAACGGAACGGCTGGCTTTTCTTGCACAGACGTGTGTCTCTTTTATGTTCTTTATCTCCATAATTAAAAACTTCATCTTTCCACTGACTCAGATCACAACTCAATTCCTCTCATATTAAGTCTATCAGCAAATCCTGTCATATAGATTGGATATTTTGTAAAGCTCAGCCTGTCTCAGAACTCACCAGATCCCGGCTACCCTACAGGTCAAGCAACTGTCACCTCTTACCAGGATTTCTGTAACCACCTCTGAAACAGTGCCCTCTCTCCTTTTCCTGGCCCTGTTTGTAATAAGGAAGTGGTGCCTTTTAATCCGAGCCCAAAAGAGTAAGTCTTTGCTCTCCCCTGCAACTGACCCACCTCCTCAGCCTCTTCACCACCCCTCAAACTGGCTGAGCATGCTCCCACCCATGCAGCTGGCTTGCACTTACTGTTTCCTTTTCCTGGAGTACGCTTCCCCCAGACACTCATGTTGCATAGACCCTATGACTCATCCCCAGATCTGGGCCTGAAAGTCCTATTCAGAGAGGCTGCTCTCATCACAGACCAACAAATGCACTCCCGACTTTGTGAACTCCCGTACACTCTTTGCCACTGGGTATAGCAGCACTTATCCCATGGGGGTAAGTTTCAAACCTCCGGTGAATGTCTGAAACTGCAGTCTTATTTATACTACATTTCTTCCAGTACACACTTCAGATAATACTTTATTTATTAATTAGGCACAGCTAGAGAATGACAATACTTTGCAACTACAGAATATGCTTTTTTTCCCCCTGTCCTTTTGGGAATTTTCAACTTTCTGTTTAAGGGAAGCACGGCATATCTATATTACCAGTGTCACTACTCCCATGCTCTCGGGCCATTGTTAGAATAAGGGTTACTAGCACACTGCATTGTAATGCTGTGACAGGAATCTGATAAGGAAGATGGCTGCTAACTGACCAACAGGATATAGAATGTGGACATTCCGAACCAAAGAATGATTCACATCCTGCAGTAGTGTGCCCTGAGACTTTGCTGTGCTTGCTACTCAGAATGCTGCACCTTTAAAACTTACCGACCGTTAGTTTCTGGAATCTTATACTTCATATTTTCAAACAATGGTTGACTTTCAAAAGATAGAGACTTGAAGCCGGGCAGTGGTGGCGCACGCCTTTAATCCCAGCACTCGGGAGGCAGAGGCAGGCAGATCTCTGTGAGTTCGAGACCAGCCTGGTCTACAAGAGCTAGTTCCAGGACAGGCTCTAAAACCACAGAGAAACCCTGTCTTGAAAAACCAAAAAAAAAAAAAGATAGAGACTTGAAACTGAAATAGGGCCAATCCACAAGTGGTGGTGGGTTCTGTTCACTAATTATTACCCTCCCGCCAAACTAACTTTCATGAGATCATTCATGAATAAATGAATAGATAGATGGACAGATGAATGAACAGACTCTGCTGTACATAAATCATCCCTTTAATATATAATGCTTTTATTAGTGTTTACTGTTTACATAAAATAACATTACTCCTTTTTAGTGCTAATACCATGAACTGATTTCTTCCACAAAACAATTTGGTTGAAGACAAGCATCACATTTACTTTTGTGATCTACAAAACCTAGCAGAGCTCTAAGATGCATGGACTAAGGAAAATAAACCATCCGGGACAGAGCTGGACAAAAATCCACACAGCATCATTCATGTTCAAGCCCTCCTCCCATTTTTTAAAGAGGTGAAGAGTGGATCCAGAAAAGATGGCAGACTTCCTCAAGTCATTCTCTTATGGGAGACAAACCCTGAGTCTACAAAGATTTTAAGAGTGGCACGGCTTCTGTTTACAAAGCCGTCCCCGGCTTATCCGAAGAGTCTGGAAATGGATGAGTCATTTTATTAATCCTGTAAAATGTCAAGCACGCCATTACCAAACCTCTTTATGAAAACCAGACAACAGCCCAACCTGGCCTCCTCAGATTCTCTCAACTTCCGCATCTGGCCACACTGCGTCCCTTCTGTATTTCATGTTCCTAGCACGGGTTAGCGTTTACCTCTTTCTTGGCTTTGCGGCCTCTGTTCAGTGCAGGCCTTCATTGCTTTCAAGGTTGACTGCATTAGCTTTGCAGCTCCAATTCCAACTTTAGAAAAGACTGCAAGGGCTGGAGAGGCATCGCAGCAATTGACAGCACTTAGTGCTCTTGCAGAGGATCTAGGCCCGACTCCCAGCACCCACGTGGTGGTTCACAACCATCTCTAACTCTAGTCCTAGAAGATCCAATGCCATCCTCTGACCTCTGCTGGCAACAAGGACACACATGGCATACACACAAGCATACATATACACATACATACATAGGAAAAACAGTCTCACATAAAGTAAAATATATAAATATAATTTTAAAAATTAAAAAATAAACTAATAAAAATGCAAATCTGACCTTATGTTGTCTCTGTTTAATAGCTCCCCCCAACCCCCCTCTCTATTTGAGATGAGGTCCTCAGTTCTTAGGCTTGGCACATGGGTCCACCCATACAACTTCCTTTTTCAAAAGTGCGGCATGCTTTCTACTTTATATTCTAGAACCTTCAAGCCTGGTTGTAGTTCTGAAAATATAGCCTGTTTGTCTGAAGCCTCTGTGCTTTGGACCTGACACTACCCGTCCATAGCCTGGCTGCCCAGCAGGTGCCTGTTTATCTTCTGTGAACCAGACTGTGCCCCCCACCCCAAAGGAGCCTGCTGAAATCGCAACCTCCAGTGTGATGGTTTAATGAGGCCTTAATGGTGGGACCTTCCTCTTACTGGTAGCTTTAAAAGGAGAAAGACATCTCTCTTCTTTTTGCATTCACAGACATGGTAAGAAGTCACCTAGTTTAAGAAAAGAATCTTCATCAGAACTGGGACTGGGACCTCAGACTCCCAGCCTCTAGAACTATGGGAAATTAATCTCTATCAATTGAGCCACATAGTATATGATATTTGGTTATGATACAATTTTATTTACTAAGTGGGCACAACTAGCACTCTTAAAATTCTTGTTCAGGCATCTCCTTGGCAGAATTCAGTACTCTCTTTCACTGGACTTCTGGACTTTGTAAATGCTTATCTTTCCCCCTATTCTAACCAACCTTCCTTGTGAGACTGGGGTTTCTCTGAGCAGCAGAGGTCCCTCTGCCTCACCCTAACACCTAGAGATTCAGTTACACCCTAGTTTGCTCCTCTGCGGATATGTCAGCACAGCCAACATAAGCAGCTCGAGGGAGGCAGGGTTTACTGGGCTGGCACTTCCAGGTCATAGCCCACTGCTGAGGGAAGTCAAACAAGGATGAAGAGGAAATCATTAAGGGACACTGCCGCTTTGCTTGCTCCCAAGTTCATATTCTCCTGCCTTTTTTATACAGCCCAGGCACTGCTCATAGTAGACTGGGTTCCCCGACATCAGCTAGCACTCAGGACAATGCCCCACGGACAGGTTCACAGGCCAACCTGATGGAGGCAGTTCTTCAGTTAAGGTTCCCTCTTCTTACTGTGTCAAATTGATAACTAAGGGTAGTCTCACAATTCAGTAATTTATTTACTCCCAATCTGACTAAATGACTAAAGCATTAATTTCTCAAACAAAAGCTGTCATGGGTATTTGACTCTCTAAAGAATTATTTGAAACTAGGTATGGTGGCTATACCTGCAATCTCAGTAGCTGGGAGACTGGAACAAGAGGATTGTGATGTTTTTAAGACTATCCTGGGCTCATAATAGGACCCTGTTATTGTTGTTGTTGTTTTAAAATCTTTTCTGTCTATAAAACTTGTTATTAAAATGAGAAGACAAAAATCAATCTCTAATTTTATTTACTTATTTTTGAGACGAGGTCTCACTATGTAACTCTGTCCTGGAACTCACCATATCGTAGGCCAGGCTAGCCTCAGACTCACAGAGATTTGCCAGCCTCTGCAGGCAAAAGGGGTATACCACCATGAAGAATGGAGCGCTATCTCCTTGAAAATGGGCAACAGATCTGAAGAGACATTTCTCAAGTGATATGAGTAGCCAACAGACATTTGACAAAATGCTCAAATCTCTAATTACCAAGAAAATGCAAATTAAAACCACAACACATCACCACATCTCTGAGGATATCTATTATCACCAAAAGGATAATGGTAAGTGTGATAAACCACAAATGTTGGTGAGGATACAGAGAAAAAAGAACCTTATACACTGTTAGTGGGGTTGTAATTAGTATAACTTCTTTGAAAATAGTATAGAGGCTCATCAAAAGCAAAAAAGATGAGTTACCATATAGCCCACAATCCTATTTCCAGGTATGCAAAACAGTTGAAATTGATGTCTTAAAGAAATATCTATACGCCATGTTCATTGCAACTTTACTGACAGCAGTCAATGAAAGAATGCCCATCAGTGGACAAAGAAAATATGGAAAAATACCTGGTGGAATACTATGTAACCTTTAACAGACCAAATTCTCTCATTAAGAACAACATGTGTGGGGCTGGAGAGATGGCTCAGCAGTTAAGAGCACTAGCTGCTCTTCCAGAGGTCCTGAGTTCAATTCCCAGCAATCACATGGTGGCTCACAACTATCCGTAATGAGATCTGGCACCCTCTTCTGGCCTGCAGGCATACATGAAGACAGAACACTGTATTCATAATTAATAAATCTTAAAAAAACAACATGTCTGGAACTGGCATAATTTGCTAAATGAAGCAAGCAGACATGGAGAAATGCCGCATGATCTCACTTATGTGTGCAATATGGAAAAGACAATCTCAAAAGGACAGGATACAGAAAAATGGTTACCAGAGGCTTCTCTGATGTTTAGAAAAATAATCACTGTGTTTTAATACAGGTTACTTCCAAAAGGGAGTCTTTTAGATAATGTTTTAACTTTAAAAATATCTTCCAGTTTTTCCCTACAAATCTCTTTTCAAAATTTATCTTATGTATATGAGTGCTTTGACTGCATATATGTATGTACCTTGTGCATGCCTGATGCCTGCAGGATTCAGAAGAGGACATAAGGTCCCTTATTACTGGAGTTACGGGTATCTGTGAGCTACCATGTAGGTGCTGTGAACCAAACCTGTGTCCACTGCAAGAGCAACAAGTGCTCTTAACTGCTGAGCCATCCTCTACCACGTTTATTTTAAAAGCTGAGGTAAAATCAGGCAATGGTGGTGCACACCTTTAATCCCAGCACTCAAGAGGCAGAGGCAGGTGGATCTCTGTGAGTTGGAGGCCACCCTAATCTATAGAGTGAGTTCTAGGACAACCAGGGCTGTCATACAGAGAAACCCTGTCTTGGGATAAATATACACCATTTTATCCATGTTGAACTGTATACAATTTCACAGTGGGAAGTCTACTTACACCACTGTACAATCGCCACCTCAGGCCAGCTCCAGAATGCTTTTTATCTTGAAAATCTGAAGTTCTATAGCTATTAAACACAAACCCTTTCCTTCCTCAACAACCACTGGCAACATTGTTCTATTTAATGTATTGAGATTTTTTTCTTCTAGATACTTCACAGGAGTGGACTTATATCACACCTGCCATTCTGTATGTTCAATACAACGCCTTTGAGGCTCTTCCATGTTATAGAATGTACCAGGATTTCCTTCTTTTTTTTTTTTTTCCAAAATTGAATGTAGGCGGAACATACCTTTAACCCCAGCAAACAGGAGGCAGAGGCAAGTGGATCTCTGTGAATTAGAGGTCAGCCTTAATTATAAAGCAAGTTCCAAGCAAGTAAGGGTGACACACTAAGAATCTGCCTCATAAAAAAGTAAAAGTGTAAATGTGTGTGTGTGAGAGAGAGAGAGAGAGAGAGAGAGACAGAGAGAGACAGAGAGAGACAGAGACAGAGAGACAGAGACAGAGAGACAGAGAGAGACAGAGAGAGAGAATGAATATGTGTGCAGGTGCCCACAGAGGCCAGAAGAAGATGTTGACTCCTTTGAAGCTTGAGTTATAGGTCTTTGTAAAACATCCAGTGTGGGTACTGGTGACTTAACCTGGCTGCAAGAGGGACTGTTCTTAATTGCCAAGTCATCTCTAGCCAAAAATGTTCTGTTGTTTGAGGCTGTATAGCATACCACATTGCATCCATTGTAACAGATGTAGATCTGTTAATGGAGACGTGAACTGTCTCTACCTGTTACTTGTTACACCACTATGATACATCATGGCAAACCTTTGGAGTCCCCACCTTCAGTGGTTTGGGTATATGCCCAGACCCAGTAATACTTAGATCATGTTATATTTTTCTTTTTAAAAAGGAAATAGTTAAGGGGTTGAAGAGATGGCTCAGTGGTTAAGAGCAGTAATGTTCTTCCCAAGAGGTTCAGTTCCAGGTCCAACCCAGGTTCAATTCCCAGCAGCTTCTTGGAAATACAACTTTCTTTCATTCCAGCTCCAGAGGACCTGACACCCATGATAAAACACCTTTTTTTTAAAAAAACACATTTAAAAAATATTTTAAAAAGGAAACCGTTAAAAAGACATTTTGTTCTGTACTTTTCAAGCTATCAAGCATGAATTGTTTTAGTTAAAAACAATTCCATTTTCCTTATCAAAATTAAAAATAATAGTTGGGCATGGTGGTGCACACCTTTAATCCCAGCACTTGGGAGGTAGAAGCAGGCGATCTCTGTGAGTTTGCGGCCAGCCTGGTCCACATAGTGAGTTCCAGGACAGTCAGATGCAGAGAGACCATGTCTCTAAAATAAAGTATTAAAGTATCTTTATGTGCACTATGCTCCAAACCCTAGAGGACAACATAGTCGGCATCTTAGAGGCTGTTGATCCCCTTATTCAGTAAATAATTTTCAGTATTAATTTTGTGTGCTACATTATTCCAGTTTCCCACCTTCTGGAGAAGGAAATAAGCTCGGCTTCCCAATGAGCATAGTCCCCTTGTTGAACAAGGACCAGGTTCACACAAGAAAAAAGCCAAGCGATGCTTGAGCATGAGCAGAAGGTGGCATAGTCAAGTGACTGCACACTGGGCTAGAACTACTCCAGCTTGGGAAGTGTCAGATACTGTGCAGGGAGGTTCTATCCAGACAGAAGCAGATCCGTGGCTGGCCTGAGCTGGTGGTAGAAACCGGGTGACCAGAAACAGAAGGAGGGAGGACTGACAAATGTGCTTGTGACAGTCATAACTTGGCCAATTTACTAGAAATCATGGGACTGCATACCTTAGATGAATTTTATGATATGTAAGTGCCCCCCCCCCCTGCAGTCAAGTAAGATAAGTGAAAAGCTTTCAGACTGTATTGTTTTCTAACTAAGAGACCCGGGCCCTCACTGCATTTAATCATCAGGATTGCAGTCTGGCAGGCTGTGAAGAGAGAAGGGGTGGAGGCATTGCTCTGACCCAGGAGTTGTCTGCCTCCAGAACTGGACTTTATTCAAAGCAATCAAGGACTGTTAAGCAGGAAGGAGAAGCAGGCAGGGCGGGAGATGGTGAGTGTGATTTTAAAGAGAAAGGCACATCCTGTTGTGAGCTGCTGCAGAAAGAGCTTCTGAAGGAGATGACGCCTATGGGCTGCTCTCTTCTCAGTGACCCGCATTTCCGTGCCTGTCTGCAGTGGCAGGAGGGCACCGAGGGATGGGGAGGCACTTGGCGTGGACACCCACATCCTGAACAACAAGGCCCAGCTCTGGGCTCTTCTTTGTTCAGGACGGTGAACAAAGGCTTGATTGTGAGAAAGTCACAATCAAAGTACCAATGGGGGAAAGAGATATGGTTGCAGTGAGATCACATGAATCTAGGCAAGAGGTTGTCAAGGTGTCTTCCCTAGTGAGCAGGCTGCGGAGCAGGAAAGGTCTGGTGAAGGGTGTGGCTCTAGAAGACCGCCTGGTAATACATATTGAACACTCTTCTGATAACCAATCCACCAAAACAGCCAACGCGCCCAAAGTATTTCAGACATTCCCAACCTTGGCAAGGTGAATACTTTACTGAAGTAGGTTCCCCTCAAAGGCGCCTGTGCACCACTGTCCCCAGCATTGAGCTGTCTGTGTCCTAAGAGTCAGGTGTATTTGTCCCCAGACAAATGCTAGGTGTATGTAAGTTGTATAACTTAATTATCCCATGAACTAATGAAAAACGAATGGGGGCGGGACAAGAATACACTGGATTTATCAAAAAGTTGGACAATTAAAGATGCCTGCCTGCAATAACTATAAACCAGGAGGGGATGTCAATAAAAGTGCACAGGGTTCTACATGAACTGTGTGCACCTATCTTCTTACTTGTGCTGAAAAAGAAACCAGCTCAGCCAGCAGCTTGCCTCCAACAGTGGTGACTTCCACATCTGGCTGCGGCTTTGCCTGTAGCTGGGAGTGAACTCTATGCCTTAAACGTGTGAAAGGGCTCTACATTAACTGGACGTATCTAATATTCTTACTCATCCTTGAAAATAAAAATGCCTCTAGCAGTAGTGACTACTACACTCCAGCTAGGGCTTTGCCTGTAGCTGGAAGGGAAATGCTCTGCTTTCTCCACAGCCAAGTCCGCAGCCTCTCGAGCCACAAGACCTAACCCAGGAACACCCCCAAGTAATAGGCAGGTGAGAATAAGCTGGTCTGGGTCTGTGCTGGCCCTACTGCAGCATCGCTTATACCCAGGGCAGTGCCACTACCGCTCCCTGATTGAATGGGCGAGCTGCAGCATAGTCCCTAAGCTCCTGCCTTTGACTCCTACAGCAGCTGAGAACCCCTGTGAGCTCACAAAGACTTCAGTACAAGCCGCCAGCAACAGCGTAGTGATGAGACTTAAGACACATTTCCTAACTGAAATAGACACAGCTGGTCAGGACTCACTAGCACCACCTATTACAAACCGGTACAGCATGGCTTCCACAGTGGCTCAAAGGAAACGAAAGCCCCCCAAAGAAAAGGAAGACTGCGTAACAAAACAGGGACAGGCGATGAGTGTTTTCTCCAGGCAAATGATAAGGTGTTCTTCTAACTGGTAGGGGATCTGCACAAGTTTCCAGAGGCTAAAAATTCAAAGGGCAGAACATGTGAAAACATGTCGACAATTTTAGCACGTATCATGACTGTGTCTCAAGGACAAAATAGCACAACTGAAGAAAGGCCTTCTAGAGCCATCTCGTTGTCTTCAGTCATAAAAACAGACAAATCCCATCGTAGAGCTAGTTACATGGTAGTACACTGGATTAAACATTGTTAATTAATGAATTAAAAAACACAAAGCTACTTACAGATGGTGAGCTCACTAAGCAATAATTGAAGAGTATAACAGATATAAAATGCCCTAAAAGGGGGTGGGGGGACCTAAAATCAGTTTGTTTCACCAGACTATAACCAAGTGAACTGAAGAAACAGGAAAAATCCATGGGAAAGAAGTTTGGAGATGGGGGCTGGAGCAGATAGCTCAGAGGTTAAGAACACTGACTGCTCTTCCAGAGGTCCTGAGTTCAATTCCCAGCAACCACATGGTGGCTCACAGCCATCTGTAATGAGATCTGGTGCCCTCTTCTGGCATGCAAGCATACATGGAAGGAATGTTGTGTACAAAATAGATAGATAGATAGATAGATAGATAGATAGATAGATAGATAGATAGATAGATAGATAGATAGATGATAGATAGATAGATAGAAGTTTGGAGAACAAAACCAATGATTTCAAATTTATGCTTAAGGCAACAGATGCTGAGGTATTGATAACTATACAACACCATTGAAGAGGCCCTGCAGAGACAGTTCAGCTGTTAAGAACACCGGAGGACCTCCAGAGGACCTGAGTTCACTTCCTAGTGCCCACATCAGATAGCTAACAATGGCCTGCAACTCCAGCTCCAGAGGATCTGGTACCTTCTACTGGACTACATGGATACACACAAATACACGGCATATACACATCTTTTTAAAAATGTCACTAAATGACCAGGTATGATGGCATATACCTTTAATCCCAGTACTCGTGAGGCAGAGGCAGGCAGATCACTGAGTTCAAGGCCAGCCTGGTCTGTAGAGGGAGTTCTAGGACAGCCCGGGCTACACAAAAAAACCATGTCTTGAAAATCAAAACCAAACCAAACCAACCAACCAAACAAACAAAGAGTCACTGAAAAAATGACTTCTTTGGTACCCTATAGGTCAGTCAAGATTCTTATATAAAGCAATAAAATTATGTTCTCTAACCACTGTTAACATATCTGATCTAAGCTCATGGTGCCCTGGTTAGTAAAATTAATAGACGGCAATGCTATCACTGCCTAAAACTCACATTTAATGAAGATCATTGAATAGTAATCAAGACTGTAAATTTCCTCAGGGTCAAGGCATTATGTCATTGACAACTCCAGGAAGTCTTTAAATCAAACAAAACAAACAAACAAAAAAGTGTTGATGCCAACTATGGCAACATCTTTACTTTTCAGAATATGACTAAATCAAGGTCAAATGTTGGTGATATTTTATGACTTGAGATCTGTTTGTCATTTATGGTACCTAAAACAAAACTTAGGGTTGGGTGTGATGGCCCATTGTAGGCCCATATTTCTGTATGGTGTGGCAGCCAGGCTCTGACGCCACCGGCCCCACCTGAGGTGGTCATGTAGCCCTGCAGACAGGCTGTCACTGCCCTAACAAAGGGTCAGGATGTTGTTGCTCCTTTCTTTGTAATATGGAGGATGCCTGATAGAGATTCTGATTCAAGCCTACGTGACAGCTAGCATACACAGCAGACAGGTAGATGCGGACATGACAAAACGCCATTCACCTGGTTACCTAGGAGACATAATGCTGGTGTGTTTCCCAGTCAGTTTATGTTTTGGTATAAACGCTGTTTGGAAAATAAACAAGAGGAATTCTTCAGGATGTGAACTCAGGACTTTATGAGGGACCACTGAGAATCTCCCTCCCGATAAAGCCATGTGAGTTGTGTCTTTATTCCCGCGCCCCCATGCTGGTTCAGAGAGAGTTTATGTTGGGGTCTGGTCGAGAGAAATAATTTATGGTCCGGGATAGCACTGGATCCCGACAGCACATGCTCTTAATCCCAGCACTCAAGATTAGAGTTTGAGTTGAGGCCAGCCTAATCTACATTGTGAGTTCCAGGCCATCCACAGCTATACAGCGAGAACCTATTCTCCCACTCCCTATAAAAAAAAATGCACCAAAGACTGACAATGAAAACTGGCTTAAAGACTGGTCTTTTAATTGATTTAGTTGCTCATTTGGATGACATAAACAAGTATCTTCGAGGTGAAAACCAACCTAATCAATACAACATTTCAAATCATAATACTTTCCAAATTAAATTATGATAAGCTCAGATAATTCTTTATATACTCTAGTCATTGGCTAAGCACCATAAACAGTGGAAAATATGTATCCCCCCTTTTTTGATTTGATACAATATGAAAACTGATTTCAAAATTTCTGGGAAAACATTTGCGATTCCAATTTTAGTCAACAAAACTGCATTACCTCCCAATCTTTAAATGCAGAGCTGAAATCTCATATACTCAGCTTAGAGGATGATTTGATCGCATTTCTTTTCTAGACGTTTGCAGGCCGGTCCTTTCTTCCCAGAGACAAATACCCCCTGCATCACAACCACGTGTGACATCACCTCACCCTTCGCATCACCTGCATGTGTGTGCAACGGTTTTCAAGACTGAAGCACACCATGAGGACCAGAATATCTTTTTTGTTTGTTTGTTTGTTTGTTTTGTTTTGTTTTTCGAGACAGGGTTTCTCTGTGGCTTTGGAGCCTGTCCTGGAACTCGCTCTGTAGATCAGACTGGGTTCCAACTCACAGGGATCCACCTGCCTCTGCCTCCTGAATGCTGGGATTAAAGTGCATCACCACCCGGCAAAGGAGGTTTAGTCCATTGTTGTCATGGCTGGTAGCATGGTGGCACTCAAGCGGCCATGGTGCTGGAGAAGGAGCTGAGAGTTCTTTTTTTTTTTTTTTTTTTTTTTTTTTTTTTTTTTTGGTTTTTCGAGACAGGGTTTCTCTATGGTTTTGGAGCCTGTCCTGGAACTAGCTCTTGTAGACCAGACTTGTCTCGAACTCACAGAGATCCGCCTGCCTCTGCCTCCCGAGTGCTGGGATTAAAGGCATGCGCCACCGTGGCCTGGCAGGACCAGAATATCTAATGAGCACCCTGAGAGCACACTGAGAATTGCAGCTACATCCACTGACCTAGAGACTGGTGCACTGTTTTTCAGATACAATGTCAAGTGCCCCACTAATGTTACGTTTCTCTCTTTTCTTCTCTTTTATATAAAAAGCCATAAACCTGGAAATTATAGAATACGCAATACAGCATGGAAAGACATTGTCAGTTAGCAAGCCTAGTCTAAGAACATGCCTGATCCGAACCAAAGATCCGGAAACAAACTCACGAGTTAATATCTGAGGGCAAACAATGTTTAAATCTGTTTATCATCCTTTCTCTGTCTTCCTCCCTTCAGCCCTCTCTCTTGATTTTACAAGGTTTTCAATTAGTTGACCCCAGATGGGCCCCAGCTGCACATGGCGAAAGAATAACAAACTGCTCAGGACCAGGGGCAACAGAGTTGAGGAAACTGCTGTACTGTGTGGGGAGGGCCAGGGGAACCAAAGGAAACAAAGACAGCTACATGCAACTGCTAAAGACAATTGCACAGGGCAGGAAACACGCTGCTGAAGATAACTCCAGAGCTAACCTAGGCGACCAAAATGTTTTCTTCAACTTGGGAAAACCCGGATTCCACGTGAAGTCATTAAGGGACTCGGCAGTGAGGATGTTGAATTCTGTTTGAACGTGTTGAAAAGACATGTGATCCACAAGAACAGGGACTTCCACTGTCAATTTATTGCTACGTCCCTAATGCTCAGAGAGAAGCTTGGAACACAGTGGGTAGACATTGACTACATAGGTGAACCAATGTGGACATCAAACATCCTTGAGCCATTTTCAGCCAACTGCTGGAAACAAATCGGTTTTAGGACTAATAGGAGCAAGCTGTGGCATGAGTCATAGGCTCCCACTCCTTAGGAATGGAGCTTGTCCATCTTGTAACCCTAGTGCTGGCACCAGCAGTGTCTTCCACACGAGAGGATACAAACCAAATACCTTAAAAGAAATGGAAATGATGAACTTTTAGCCCCACCACCCTGCACTGCCTCCACCTTTTTAGCAATCACATGGACTTATTTCCAGCATGTTCTTTTCAGAGTGTCTAGAGCTACTAGGAAATTCTTCCATACATATATTCCAAATCTGCTCCTACTTTCCATGGTGGGGATCAAAAAGGAGAAGTTTCATTTTGAAGGGACTGGCTGATAAATTGCAAATAATAATAATCCTAGGGGGAAAGGCTTCATGGGTTTAACTAATACCTTCACTCATAATTGCTAAACCTGAAGTCACCAAGTGAGTGATGAGCTGTGGTACATCCAGACAATGGGATATTATTCAACCCTAGAAAGCAGCGAGCTACTAAGCATGTGAATACATAGACAAATTGTTTTATTTATCTGTGTGTGGGTGTCTTGTTTGCATGTATGTCTGTGAATCACATGTGTATTTCCTGGTATCCGGAAAGGTCAGAGGGCACCAGATCCCCCTGGAACTGGAGTTGCAGAGGTTGTGAACGTTCATGTAGGTGCTGGAAACTGAACCTGAGTCTTCTGAAAGAATGGCCAGTGCTTTTAACCACTGAGTCATCGTTCCAGCCTTGACAAGGGGGAATTGGAAATGGGAAATCTCTTTTTTCTTTTGAGACAGGTTCTCTACACAACCCCCAGCTGTCCTGGAACTCGCTCTGTAGACCAGGCTGTCCTGGAACTCACAGAGATCTGCCTGCCTCTGCCCCCTGGGTGCTGGGATTAAAGTTGTGCCCACCATGCCTAGTAACATGGAGAAGAACGTGCATTACGAAGTGGAAGGAGACAGTCTGAACAGGCTGCCTGCTGTGTGACCTAGCTGCCCAACATTCTTAAAAAGGTAAAACTATGGGAACGGAAAGTAAACTAATGTTCTGTCACCAGTTAGTTGAGCGGGACAAACAGGCAGACCACAGAGGAGTTTTAGGACAGAGGAACTGCCCTCTATGACACTGTAGTGGCAGACATATCATTCGACATTTGATCCCCAACCTAAGTAACGGGCTTTGGGTGATACATGGGTCAATATGGGTTTGCTGTAACTAGAGCTCCACTGTGTAGAGGTGTGGATAATGGGATGAAGGCAGGATGTGTGAGACACATGAGGAATCTCTGTACTCTCCTCTCCACACTCTGAACCCAAGCATGTTCTAAAATAATAAAAGACATAAGAGAAGGAAAGCAAAGCCTGAGGAGTCTTTCCTGTAGATGGTGAGGAGGTAGCCACAGTTTATAACAGTATCTACATTTGGGGTTCTGCTCACTGACCCTGGTGCAGTCACCCTTTACTAGCCAAAGGCGGGGTTCCCCGGTCCTGCACATAACAAGCCTAGAATGTCTGCTCCCTTTAGACATTGGCTCAGATAGGAGAGCTGCTCGGTGAATGGTGCCTGCGATGCCAGCGTGACGACCTGAGCTCAGAGCCCCATAGAAATCCAAGGGTGGCTGTTCGCCTGTCAGCCCAGCTGGGACAGGAGCATTGAGACAGATCTCTAAAGTGTGTTGGCTAGCTGAAACACACACACATACACACACACACACGCACACGCACACACACACGCATCACGCATATGCAGGCAAAAGATGGCATAGTCTTCACATATAACCCATATAGTCACTGAACTGTAGGTCAGGGAATCACAAAGAGAAAGGACCTATACAGGTTCAGTGCAGACAAATTGCTTATTCTGAATATTTTTCCATTTGGAGTTGGTTAGATCTACAGATGCAGAATCCATGGATGCAGGAGCTAACTGTGAGTACATTTTGTCGTAACTTCTAGTGGTGGCGTGATTATCTTCACTCTCCAAAAGAGGAAACATACTCAGCGAAGCTAAGAGGCTTGAGCAAAAGCACATGTGGGCAGACAATTCTCAGCGTTACAACTCTGACCGCAACTGAGTAATTGATTGTGACGGGAAGAAGAAGGGAAAGATCCCCAAGAATACAGAGTAACTACCAGTGGCTCTTGGTGTGTTCAAGCAAAAATAAACATGTGTATTAAAATCTGGCAACAGGCAGGGAAGGTGGTCCAGTGGGTAAGAGTGCTTGCTACATAAGCATGAGTTCAAATCCCCAGCACAGAAAGAAAAGCCGGGCACAGCCATGCATTTACAACATCGGGCAGTAGAGACAAGCAGCCCCTAGGGGGTCACTGGCCAGCCAGTGTAGCCCAAACTGCAAGCGTAATGCTCAATCAGAGACCCTGTTTTAGGGACACTCGATGTCCTACTCAGGCCTCTGCATCCACGTTCACACATGCTTGTGCACACATATTCACATTACATGTGCACACTCAGGCAATGCGTGCACACAAGCACACATATAGCATAGAGCTAGGGAGATCATCACTGGGCATAATGCTTGCTATGTAAACACAAGGACCCAAGTTAGAGTCCCAAGAACCCATGTAGAGCCGAGTGCAGGGGCAGGTGTCTATGATCCCAGTGAAATGGGAAGCAGAGATGTAAGAACCCCTAGAATCTCTTTAGTTTTTTTTTTTTTTTTGAGACCGAGTTTCTCTGTGTAGCTCTGGGTATTGTCTGCCTCAAACTCAGAGATCCACCTGCCTCTGCCTCCCCAGTGCTGGGATTAAAGGTGTGCGCCACCATGCCCCTGGCCTTGATTTGTGTTTGTGAGTGTGTGTGCATGCATGTGTGTGAGTATGTATGTGTGCGTGTGTGTGTGTCTGTGTGCATGTGCGTGCGTGTGTGATCCCCAGAATCACGCAGGCGACTAGTCTGGTGCATGCAGCAGCAAACCAAAAGAGCCGCTGTCTCAAGGTGGAATATAGGCATTGACATCTGAGACTGTCCTCTGAGATCCACGTGTGCACCGTGGCATGTGTATACTCTCACACACACAGACACGCACTCATACAATAAAACACACATATGCATAAACACAAGATTTTTAAAAATGAAAATAGGACAAATAACTGGATGCATATGGGTGGTTGGCAGAAATGTAAGAAATGACTTGGGAAGTTAACCTGGAAAGGAGCGAGAGTGGTTTTCAAGGGTGAAGGTAAAGCCAGGTGTGGTGACACACAACTGTAATTGTACCTACTCAGGATTGAGAGTTCGAGGCCAGCCTGGTCTACCCAGTGAGACACCAATATCATGGGCAAAAGCTACCCCGTGTTCTCTCAGCTCTTCTCTCAGGCATGTGTCCCCAAATGGCCTTTGCCCTAGTCAAGCTTTAGTTGGGGAAAACCAAAATTCAAGGAAATTGTGGAATTAGTTGAAATTTCTAGACCCAGGGAATCTGTATCCCAAAGTCCCAAGGTGACCTGGGAATGCATAGGAACGGCTCTCACACCATCAGGAACTATGGGACAAGCGCCAGACATGAGAACCAGAGTGAGGATGACACTGGTTTCTGTCCCCTCCACTACAAGATCTGGCTCTGAACCCCAGGCAGGTTTTGAACTGAGTTTAAATCCTAAGTGACCTCCTGCCTCAGCCTCCTCAGCATTGAGCCTGACGGCTCCTGGGCCCCTGTCACCGGCTTTCCCTAGAAATCCACAGGCACGGCTGTCCCAGGAGCAGTGGGGGGAATATGCTCCAAGTCCTACTGCCTGGATGATCTGAGGGGACAGGCAAAGCTGTGCCCCTCAAACTTCACACGCGCGTGTTCTTAAAATCTCTACATCGCTGCAAGTCTGTTCTGAACATCAACCTCAAACACGGTTTCTACCTGACACCTGCATACGGGACTGTTAAATGCGCTGACTTAATTTAATATAAATGCCTTAATGTTCCAGAATTAATTCCCACCACATGAAACTGCCTTTACCGCTTTATCTTTTGGGATGGAGCAATTGAGGATAAAAAGTCCATCCAAACAGCATTATGAAAACCTTAGCTTGAGTTCACTAAAGAGAGGTGAGCTAGCAACACCACCCACTTCTATTCCGACCAACTGCGTTGAGACGGAAAATTAATTTTTGAAGTGGAAATTCAAGGCAAATGAAGACAATTCAATAGCAAATTCAGTCATCCAAACAAGCCCTGAGAAGGGGAGCATAGCACTGAGAACCCACTGTGCGCCAGCAGCCAGGAACAGCAGCGTCTGATGGGATCATGTTTTCCACTGAGGGCCTTGAACATTTCAGAAGGTCACAGCCAAGTTCAAGGGCTGGAACTTTCTAGTATTTCATGAATTCAGTGGAAAGACTTCCAGTTCCCCTTCCAGCCAGGGTGACGATTCTGAAGCAGAACCTCTCATCTGGAATAGAGAGGCAGTTCTTCTGTAGGACTCTACAATCCTGTTTTTTCCTCTCCCACAGTTCCGCCTGGAAAACTGGCACCGCACAATGTTCAGAACATGAGCGAGCTCAAATGAAGGAGCCACCTTCACGATCACCGTCTTAGTGAACCAACAAATCAACACACATCTGCAAAAAGCAGCAGTTTAGTCCCGATGTCCTTCGAGAACAGTGGCAGTCTAGAACATCCTGTATCCTTAGAGTCACACAGGACCGCCTGCGTGTCCACGGTGTTCTCGGCAGGTTAATTTGCAATGCCCCTTACACACGCATTCCAACTGATAGACACTAGTTAATACAGCCATCTATTGGTGGTACTATCTCCATCCCTGACATTCCAACTGATAGACACTAGTTAATACAGCCGTCTATTGGTGGTACTATCTCCATCCCCGACATTCCAACTGATAGACACTAGTTAATACAGCCGTCTATTGGTGGTACTATCTCCATCCCTGACATTCCAACTGATAGACACTAGTTAATACAGCCGTCTATTGGTGGTACTATCTCCATCCCTGACATTCCAACTGATAGACACTAGTTAATACAGCCGTCTATTGGTGGTACTATCTCCATCCCTGACATTCCAACTGATAGACACTAGTTAATACAGCCGTCTATTGGTGGTACTATCTCCATCCCCGACATTCCAACTGATAGACACTAGTTAATACAGCCGTCTATTGGTGGTACTATCTCCATCCCTGACATTCCAACTGATAGACACTAGTTAATACAGCCGTCTATTGGTGGTACTATCTCCATCCCCGACATTTATTACCTTATTATTCTACCACTCTCCCGGTTCTTCCTATTCAAGCACAGCTCCCAGCCCTTACTGAACTATGGCTTCAGCATACCCTCAGCCTTCCTGTAGTGTACAGAAAGGCCTTATGTAAGTCATTTGTATTCTTGACAGCGGCCCGACTAGAGTGAGAGGGAACTTTAAAGCAGTTTTAATTTGTACCCCTCAGGCCCCCTTCCCGCATGCCCAGAGCTCAAGGAAGAGGCACTGCAGAGAGGATAGCATATAATAGCATACATGCTTTTCCTTATCCTTCAATATGTCAGTGTTCCCAGCTATGAGGAATGCTTTTGCTGCAAAGGAGGCATGACATCTGACAACCAGCTTTGTTGTTGTTGTTGTTTTGTTTTGTTTTGTTTTTGTTTTTTGAGACAGAGTTTCTCTGTAGCTTTGGAGACTGTCCTGTCCTGGAACTAGCTCTTGTAGACCAGGCTGGCCTCGAACTCACAGAGGTCCACCTGCCTCTGCCTCCTGAATGCTGGGATTAAAGTTGTGTTCCACCATCGCCTGGCCAGCTTTTTGACTATGCAAACAAGTAAGGGACACACATGATTGGCTGAAATATATGTCCTAAGGGGAACACTCCTAGTTGGACTAGGCACATGACACAGAGGTAGGGCCTGTTCCTGGGATGGATGAGATCTTTGTTTTAATCTTCAACACTGGAGAAAAAAGGCAGGGAGGGAGGGAAGCTGTCTTTCTTCTGGTCCCATCTTTCCCTCTCTTCCCCAAGTGAAGGGGTGAACATGGTAACTAAGTACGAAGCAGGAGGTTAGGGAACCCTGAGGAAATGCAGGGTAGGGCTTGGAGGCTAGAGAATGGGCAGCTGGGTGAAGAATTTGGGAGAACAGTTACATTAAACAGATAAGCAAATAAACTGAGGATGAAGAGGGCAGTGTTTATCACTCCCAGAAATGACAGCGGCAAAGCTAGAATCTGACATGTGGTATTGAAATTAAAGATGTGGCTTTATAACATACACTATATTCACATATTTTGTAATAATTTCATTGTTCAATGTATAAATATACTTTTACATATTTACAACATATAAAGATAACATTTATATTACACATAACATAAATATTTGGAGTGGGGGGGCTAGAGAGATGGCTCAGAGGTTAAGAGCATTGCCTGCTCTTCCAAAGGTCCTGAGTTCAATTCCCAGCAACCACATGGTGGCTCACAACCATCTGTAATGAGGTCTGGTGCCCTCTTCTGGCCTGTAGACATACACAGAGACAGGATATTGTATATATAATAAAATAAAATAAATGAATAAATAAATATTAAAAAAATAAAAAATAAATATTTGGAGTGTATATAACACAAATATGTATCAACAATGTGCTGTACATATATCTGCACAGCAAAACATGTAACCGTCTATGTGTAACACCACCATGTAGACCCAGGTAACCACCTCACATCTAGTTTCTTTGTCCTTGAGGTAAGAAGAGACTGTGTGAGGACGCAAAGGTTGTACTGCTGCACACACTGAGAAAGGGATCTAATCGCAGTACCAGGGAAGAGCTTCCTGAGATAGCACAGATGATTCAATGTGCTGAAATGGTTTTAGATTAGCTAAAGCAGATTCTTCCACTCAGCCAGGGGAGCCATGTGTCCTGCCCAGTGTCCATGTTCTTCCTTTTCTTCTGGTCCTGGCAGGTGATTCTTGAATGCTTATAATTCTTTAAGCTCTCTGCAACAGATGTCGGGGACTAAAGAGCTTTTATAAAACTAAACAAGTCTTTTATTCTTAAACTGGTACACACTTGGGGATGCTGGAGAGATGGCTCAGCTGTTAAGAACACTTGCTGCTCTTGCAGAGGTCCCAGCACCCACATCACAACCATCTGTTACTCCAGTTTCAGGGGATCCAACACCCTCTTCTGACCTCTGAAGGAATTCGGCATGAGAATGGTGAACAGACATATATACAGGGAAAAAACATCCCCACACATAAGAAATAATTTAAATAATTTTTTAAAGTTTGTATATATTTAAATTTAGATATGAGTCAAATGTAATTTTGCGGGGAAATTTTTTTATAAAGGCAAAGCCTGGACCACAACAAGTGCACTGCACACTAAGGCAAGTTTTCTAGCTGTAATTCCCAAGAGAGATTCTACTATAGGGAATAGTTCAAAGGGAGAAACC
Source organism: Alexandromys fortis (assembly GCF_014885135.2). Taxonomy (NCBI): domain Eukaryota; kingdom Metazoa; phylum Chordata; class Mammalia; order Rodentia; family Cricetidae; genus Alexandromys; species Alexandromys fortis. Next base: position 3,150,907 of record NW_026068025.1, on the reverse strand, counting down.
ACCAAAGTTATAATAATATCTGCATTCAGGCTAAGTACTTATCTATGCCATTTCATTAAATTCTTGAAGTTATATTGGTATGGGAAGTCCTTCTGTATATGTGTTGCTTTAATTGGATAATGAATAAAGCTGCTTTCGGCCAATGGCTTAACAGAATATAGCCAGGCTGGAAGAGATATATAGAGTAGGCAGAGTCAGAGAGAAGCCATGTAGCAGCACAGGAGACAGACACGGGATGCTGGACAGAACTTTACCAGTAGGCCACAACCACGTGGTGATACACAGATTAATAGAAATGAGTTAATTTAAGATATAATAGCTAGCTAGCAATATGCTTAAGTGACTGGCTAAGCAGTGTTACAATAATATAGTTCAGTGTGATTATTTCGGGTCTGGGCAGCTGGGAATAAATGAACAGCCTCTGCCAACATTATATTAGACAAGTGAGATGGTTTCATTTTACAACCAAGGAAGTGATTAAAACAGGGCAAAAATCAATGACGTCACAAACCAAAAGCAATAGAGAAAAATTAATAAAAACGTTGATCATTAAAAAGTCAATAAAATTGGCAAACCTCTATTTAAACTAACAAAGAAGTCAGGATGATGGCTTACTTCTATAATGCCAGAATTTGGGAAGCCAAGGCAGGGGGTCTGGCTGTGAGTTTGAGGGACATCGTTCTGCACTACATAGTAAGTTATGGGCCAACCTGGGCTAGAGTGAACCGCTGTCTAAAAACAACCACAACAAAAGGACTAACAACAAAAACAAAAAGAGAGAAAAATACAAATGATCAAAATCAAGAGTTAAATAGACAACATTGCCAAGACCCTATAAACTCAAAGCATGAAGGGACAGAATGAATAACTGCACTCCACATGCATAAAACAGAACAAGGGAGAAGCAGCTGGCAGGCCCATAAATTCGCCTCATTCAGCATGGCATGGATAATCTGAACAGTCCTACAAGCATTAGGAAGGTTTGCATCTGTAGTATTTTTTTTTTTTGTTTTTGTTTTTGGCTTTTTGAGACAGGCTCTCTCTGTGTACCAGCCCTAGCTGTCCTGGAACTTTCTTGGTAGACCATGCTGGTCTCAAACTCACAGAGATCCGCCTGCCTCTGCCTCCCTAGTGCTGGATTACAGGCTCAGTTGGTAGAGTGCTTGCACAAAGCTCTTGGTCAATCCCTAGAACCACATAGATTCAGCTGGTGCTGCGTGCCTGTAATCCCGCATTTGGGAAGCGGAGTCAGGAAGATCAGAAGTTCTAAGTCATCTTCGGCTGAATAACGAGTTTGAGGACAGCCTGGGCTACATAAGACCCTGTCTCAAAACAAATTTTAAAAATTTTTAAATTTTTTAATTTAAATTTTTTAAATTAAAAAAAAAAGGCAAAATGAAAAACAACTCCAAGCACAGAAATTCTACCAGAAAATGTATCAAATAGACAATGGGGTATTAACACCGACTCTAACAACTTCTTCACAAAATAGAAGGGCATATTTTCTGAAGTAGAAGAATCTGATACCAAAGCCATACAGAAAATGAGGGTACAGCTGCAAGAACTATGGTGAAAAGAATCCCTTCTGCTACTGTAACTGAATCAGGGGCTCACTAGGTAGCCCTGACTGGTCTGAGATTATGTATATAGATCAAACTTGCAGTGATCCTCCTGCCTCTGTCTCCCAAGTGCTGGGATTACAAGGGTACACCACAATAAGAGGCTTCAGTATCTTGATATATGTCTGCCCCCATCTCTCAGGACAGCTTGGAACTCGTGTACCTTAGTGACATACACAGTGTTCTTGGCCCCAGTGCTGAGATTACAGGCATGTGCCACTAGGCCCAGATGGTGAAAATAAAGATTCTCACAACACTATTATCAGGGGTCTAGAGATGGCTCATCAGTTAAGGGCACTGGCTGCTCTTCCAGATGATCAGGGTTCGATTCCCAGCCCCCGATGGCTGCTCTAAACTGTCTGTAGCTCTAGTTCCAGGGGATACATCACACTCTTTTGGCCTCTGCAGTCAAGAGGCATGCACATGGTACACATATGTACATGCAGGCAAAACACCCATGCACACAAAATAACTTTAAAATACTATTAACAAATAGAATTTGGCAATATGAAAAAATTATATAGCATAACAGATATGTAAGGCAAGTTCAAAACCCAGAAAAACAATTCAATGTAACCATTGATATGAACAGGCATAAAAGATAGAGAGAGAGAAGAAAAAAAATATAAGATCACATCTATTAAAACAGAAAAAATAGTCCACAATATTTAAAACCCTCTCATGATATTTTAAAAATACAATAGAAAATCTTTGTGTGTTCCAAGCCAGTTAAAGTTGCATAGTGAGAACCTGTCTAAAAAAATCAAACCAGAGCAGAAGGGGCCAGGTGGCATACACCTGTAATTCCTTACCAGGGAGTTATAGGCAGGAAAATCACAAGTTCACGGCCAGTCTAGGCTATGCAGTGAGTTCCAAGCCATCCTGAGTTACCTAACAAGACCTGGTCTCAAAAGAAAGTGAAAAAATAAAATAGAAGTAAGTTCTTCAGAAAAATCTCATGAAAACTGGATTAGAAGGGAAAATACCTAAACCTTCCTACCCCACAGCTAACATCACTACTCAAGATTAAAACCTCCCACCCCACAGCTAACATTACTACTCAAGGTTAAGCCCTCCTACCCCACAGCTAGCATTAATACTCAAGGTTAAATTCTTTCAGCCTGGGATCAGGAACCCATCCAGTCTGGCCAGGGCCAGGGCCAGGGCAGTAAAGCAAACTAAGGCTGTAAAAGGCAAACAGATCAGAAAGGGATGGATAAAAATGTCCTCATTTGTTGACGATTCGTCCATAAAAATTACAAGGGATCTAAAACAGATAAAACCTTCCTAGAATAAGCTTTCCAAAGTTAGAGATACAGATGAGGAAAAGCTACTGCATTTCACCGCACTAGCAACAACACACTAATACCAAAATTACAGAATCAACGACAGTTCTTCAAAAATTAAAAGTGAAAAGAAATATTTATAATATTTTTTCTTTATTTTCCCCCCTTCCTCCCTCAGGTATGTATCTAACCAAGTACAGGTTTAAATCATTTTATTTGTGTGTGTGTGTGTTTATCTGTGTGCATGTGTGTGTGCATGTGTTTGTGTGTGTGCATGCACACACGTATGTGAGTGTGCATGCATGTGTGTATGTGCACATGTGTGTGCACATATGTGTGTACAAGTGTCATAGCACACCTATGGAGACCAGAAGCAATTTGAGGAGTCAGTTCTTTCCTTCCTCCATGTGGGCTACAGGGACTGAGCTCATGGGACCTTTACCCACTGAGTCACTTTGTCAGCCTACGTACAAGATTTCTACACTGAAAATTACAAAACGTTAATGAAAGAAATCAACTATAATAAAAAGATATCAAGTCTCCATAAGCTGACATACAGACTGAAAGCAATTCCTATTAAGTCTCAGGTGATTTTTTTTGTAGGCATAAATGAAATTATTTTAAAAACAACTTTGGAAAAGAAAAATAAAATGAGAATGAGTCTACTTGATGTTCGGAGGTATGACAGGGCCAATATAATCACCATTATAAGAGGTAATGGCAGGACAGAAAAAATGGTACAAAATAGGAAGCTCAGAGATGAACATATACAAGTATGCTCAACTGATTACTGGTGAAAATGCAAACTCTATGTTTTCAGCAAATGCCGCCTCAGCAACTGACTAGTCAGAGTCAGAAAGTGACCTTTGACCCACGTCTCACACCTACATGAAAGTAACTTAAAATAGATCACACACATACCCTCAGGGTAAACATAAGACATGTTTAGAGAAATGGACAGGAGATGATCTTAGTGGTCTAAGGAAAGGCAAAGTGTTTTAAAAATCTAACACCAAAAGCACAATCTAAAAAGTGAAATGTTAATAAGCAGAGCTGATTGAAATGATAAACGTTTGCGTGTATGTCACGCCTGTGATCCCAGCTACTGGGGAAGCCAAGGCAGGATCACAGGATCAAGGCCAGACTGCAACACAGTGAGTTCAAGGATACCTGGGCAACTCAGAGAGACCCCTGCTTTACAACAAAAGGCGAAAAGAGGGCTGGGGATATCTCTAAGTGGTAGGAAGTGTGTGACTATTATGCTCGAGCCCTGGAGGAAATCCTCAGAACTGGAGAAAGGAAAGATCATGTATGAAAGCAAAGCAGAGGCTGGGCGATCATATCCGCAAAGCTCCCATTCAGCAAAGAACTCACAGAACCCTGCAGGGAAATCATCACACTAGCCACCTGGAAAGTGGGCAAAAGATGTGGACAAACACTTCACTGGAGAAGATACACACAGGAATATGAGAAGATCATCAGTAACCAAGAAGGGGAAGGGATAGCAAAGTAATATCAATGGGATACCCAGCCTAAGGGCTAAGATAAAAACTACTGAGGATCAGGGCTGGAGAGATGGCTCAGTGGTTAGGAGCACTTGTTGCTTTTACAGAGGACTGGGGTTCACTTCCCAGTACCCACTTGGTGGCTCACAACCACTTAAAACTCCAGTTCCAGAGGATCCAATATCTTTCTCTGACCTCTGTGGGTATGTGGTGCATATATACATGCATACACATACATATGCACAAACTAAAGAATAATAAATAAATCTTTTTTCTTCGAGCCAGGTGCTGGGACGCACACCTTTAGCCCTAGCACTTGGGAGGCAGAGGCAGGCAAATCTCTGTGTATTTGAGGCCAGCCTGATCTACAGAGCAAGTTCCAGGACAGATAGTGATGTGGGAAGTCCTTCTATATATGTGCTGCTTTTATTGGTTAATGAATAAAGAAGCTGGGGCTGGAGAGATGGCTCAGTGGTTAAGAGCGTTGCCTGCTCTTCCAAAGGTCCTGAGTTCAATTCCCACCAACCACATGGTGGCTCACAACCATCTGTAATGAGATCTGGTGCCCTCTTCTGGCCTTCAGGCATACACGCAGAAAGAATATTGTATACATAATAAATAAATAAAGAAGCTGCTTGGGCTTATGACAGAGCAGAATAGAGCTAGGTGGGAAAACTAAACTGAATGCTGGGAGAGTAGGCAGAGTCAGTGAGAAGCCATGTTGCCACCAGAGGAGAAAGACGCGAGTAGCTAGCTGGGACCTTGCCAGTAAACTATGAGCCTCATGGTAAAATATAAAATAATAGAAATGGGTTAATTTAAGATGTAAGAGCTAACTAGAAATGTGTATAAGCCATTGATTTAATTAATACAGTTTCTGTGTGGTTATTTCGAGTCTGGGCAGCCGAGAACAAACAAGCAGCCTCTGACAACAGACAGGGCTACACAGAGAAAACATCTTGAACCCCCAAACCAATCTCTTTTTTTAAGGCAGTATAGTGAGGACACCGAGTGCTGACAAATATGCACAAAGCCTGGACCATCTACACACTGCTGATGGGATGCAGAACAGCAGAGCAACCAGGGGCACACATTCACATTCAGCAATTTCTTAACAAACTACATGCAACAGGACCCAAAAAATGTACTCCTCAATATTTTCCACAAAAATTCTCCTGAAAGTTCACCCAATGGCTGGGAACAGAACACTTGCCGAGCATGTATGAGATCCCTAGCACCAAAGAGATTTTTTTTCTTTACACGAAAACCTACACACAAATGTTTATAACCACTTAATTCATCATAGTAAAAGCGTAGGAAGGACCCAGATTCAAGGAGCGGACAATCAAAGAAACCGCGATGCATTCACACTGCAAAAACCTATGAAGTCACAGACGAACAACGGTTAGCACACTGAGCAGCCTGGATGCGTGTCCAGAGAATTATGCAAAGTGGAAAAGGCCAGGTTCAAGGGCCTCCATGCTGTGTGACTCCATTCACAAAACATCTTTGAAACAACATAATTGCAGAAACAGAGAACAAACTGGTGATAGATGGTGGAGGAGAAGGTGTGGCTGTGAAAGGGTCACACGAGGAACCCTTGTGTTGGGGGAAGTGTTTGAAGGCCTCATTATGTCAGGGTCAATGCCTTGGTTAGGGTGTATTCTGTCAAGAATACATCAGGAAAAGCTGGTAGAGGACACTGCGATCTACACATATCACCTGTTATAACTGCATGCAGATCTACAATTGCAAAACAGAAAGTACAAAGCACATTTAACTGGGTAACACACGGAATATATTTTTCCTAAATTTAAAAACGTTCGTATTGATTTGACATGTTGGTTTTAAAAGTGTTTGTTTTGGAAACCATTTTCCAAACCAGAAAAGGTCACAAATTACAAAGTGACGGAAATGAGCAAATACTAAAGTCAAACTCAGGGGGAAAGCTGAGAAGCAAAGATTTGGTACACAACAGGCACCCTCCAGATGGAGCTCCGTGAGTTCAAGGCCAGCCTATTCTACACAGAAAAGTCCAGTCAGCCAAGGTTACACAGTGAGAAACTGTCTAAACATAAAGGGGTTTTTTTTTTGGTTTTTCGATAAAAATAATTTTTTTAATAAATAAAATTAAAAACAATGAAAATGAGCTAGAAAAATTATTTTCATCAGGTCTACAATCTACTAGGTCATCTGAAATTCCTTAGACATGGTCCATTCACTAAGGACATTTAATAACTGATCAGAACATTACAAATGAAGTGAGCTGGCCACCTGGCAAGCATTGGGGTGTGCCGCACCTGAGCCCCATCCTGTTTCCCAGATGGAGGGAAACTGTTTTTAATGACTAAGACCACAATCCAACTCTGTCCTACACAGATACACAGGAACAGCTTTACAGAACGTGATTCCCCCGAGCCATCTAGCAATGGAACCAGAACTGGATGAAGGAAGTCACCTGCTCCTCCTGCGACACAGCCCAGCACTCTCCCCAGTCAGTCTCGGGTGCAGCAGTTTCTACTGACAGAATCTATGGTGGGCAGCCTCTCCCTCTTTCTGAGGGAGTCAGGTGCCTGCTCGTCCATGATGCTACTTCATTAGACTCTGGCTTCCTATTCTTTCTCTTCCACATCAGGGGAAGCATTAGATTGGGTTTCTTTTCTTCACTCACACGTTGAGGACTCATAACTTTCACTTCAGGACATTAAAGGTTTCCACAAAGTGCTCGTCGTGCAGAAAGAAAGGAGTCGCAGGGCAGGGCCCTATATGAAGCGTCTCCAGAGAGTGGTCCAGGGTTCCTGTCTTGACTACACTTCATGGAAGATCATGCACGGGAAATAACCACAGCTGGTTATAAGAACAATACAAGCTAGGGCCAGGGAACACCACAGATAGGTCCCTCCTCCCCCCACCACCTCTCAGATTAAGGAGGGAGGATATCCTGACACGGGTTATAAATCAGATGGACCTGGAGAACATTAAGCAAATCACACAAGGACATAGAGCATGATCTCAGAAAAGCTAGCAGAGCACACTCATAGGGGCAGAAGATAGATTAGCGGGTTAGGGATTGTGGGGAGGAGTCGGTGAAGCCGTGGGTGGCAGCTGGTCTCATTGCACCTGCAGACAAGACACAGAGTGTCGGGCTGGAGAGAAGGCTCAGCAGTTCTGATTGCTTGCCCTGTAATCCTTATGACTGGAGTTTAGATCCCAGCACCATTAACAAGCCAGGCATCCCACACATGTCTGTACCCCAGCTCCAAGTGGGGTGAAGACAGGAGGGTTGTTGTGGTCTATTGGGTTCCAGGCTAAGAAAGCATGTGCCCCAGGTTCAGGGCGAGTCCTTGCTTCAAAGGAATAGGAAGGGAGTGATAGAGAAGGCCCCCGTGATGCCTGCTTCTGATGGCTACATGCACAGTCAGTATGCTCATCACACACACAGTGTGTTCATGTACACACGGTATGCTCGCCATACACACAGGATGCTCATCACACACACAGTGTGTTCATGTACACACGGTATGCTCGCCATACACACAATGTGTTCATGTATACACAGTATGCTCATCGCACACACACAGTGTGTTCATGTACACACAGTTGCTCATCACATAAACACAGTGTGTTCACAGACATGGTATGCTCATGCACACACATGCAGGCACAAAACACTCCAGAGAGACACAGACAATTTAGATCAATATTAAAATCTTTTTTTTAAAAAAAAAAACATACAAAGAAGCAGAGAATGACCGATGTTGTGTTCAGTGGCTTTCCCCTTTTTATGTGGACCAGAACCCAAGCGCAGGGAATAGCACTGCCTACTTTTAGGGTGAGTCTTCCCACCTCACTTAGCCTAATCAAGATAATCACTAAAGCCTAGAAGAGAACCTAATAATCCCCCAAGGGTGTGTCTCGAGGCTTGGCTCGTAGGTGAGTCTAGGTTCTGCCATAAGAATTCTGGATCTTGCCAATTGTTCTTATCATAATTTGAAGATGAATTAAATGTAGAAAAATTAAAATACTGAATTTGAAATTGTTGTTTTTATCACAAAATCTAGTCATGAATAAGTGGACTCTCTGAAATTATGAAAACAACAAACTCATTCCCGATGCTGCTATTGTGCGAACTTTCCAGATGGACTATGACCCTTGACCTGCCCTGCCCTCTCCCTCAGTCCTGCACCAGGGCCCCTCAAAGCTCAGAATGCACTCAGCAGGGCACGTCCTCAAGATGAATTCCTATCTGCTCTGAGCCCAGGTCTGTTGTCTGTGTGATCCTAAGCCGCCACCACTGCCTGACTGCTGGGTGGCCTGCGAGCTTCCTCTACTAGGCTTCTTTTCCGGCTGATAAGTGGATACCTTCCATTTTTCACATTCCTGTAGCAGAGCCTGGTTCCTCTTCTCTTTGTGGCCTCTGTTGGCCTCGGCCAAGCCCTTAACTACTGACCCTGCTGCTTCAGGAGCTCTCCCTGTGGGAGTATTCCTGGGTCGGACTTCCCACCTCGTCCTATGGCCCGCCACCCCCGAGACCTGCACCATGTTTTTTCTACACATGCTTCTGCTGGTCACCATGCCCTGGCTTCCTCTCAGTGTCTGTGGTGTGGATGAAGACAGTTGGCACTTTCTGGTCCACCTCATTGGACGGCAGTAAAGGAAAACAGATACAGCACAGAGTAAGCAGTGCCGGCGCGGAGGAAATAATGAGTCTTCAATAGAAGAAAAAAATGAGGGTCCTGCCCCGCAGTGAACTCTGCAGCAGGAAGAACCCAATTATCAGAACCTGGCTCTGAGTCTGGGAGTGCCACGTAGCTGCCTAAACCTCTTTTGTTACTCCTGAGGGGTGGTGAACAAAGCTACCTGCCCGTGGGTGGGATCAGCACCCTACAAGAGAATAAGACAGTCCTCACCCCTGTCAGCCAGGATAGACGGCACACATCAGAGCCAGTTCATTGCAGAATGTCAGGCATGTATCCTGTGGGGCCTACAAGAGGGCTGGCAAGATGGCCCCGCAGGTCCCAGCACTAGCCAGCAAGCCTGATAACCTGAGTTCAACCCCTGGGAGCACACATAAGAGAGGACCGAGTCTCACTGTTACTCCTCCAACTTCCACACGTGGACAAATGCACACACGCATTCACAAAATAAACAGACAAGATGTGATTTTTCTAAATGTCTAAAGGAGTGAATTTTACATGCATTTTTCTACAGTAAAGGATCAGGGCATCAGACTGGTTGGCTTCACCCTTCGAAATATCTCCAGAACCTGCCTGCTGCTCCCAGCCTCGTCCAGGCCGTAACAACTTGTTTCGTCATTTATGACAGTGGCCGTCCAGCTGGTCTCCCAACCTCACCTGTCTACTTTCAACAAGCAGTCGAAGGATTCCTTAGGAAATGAACTCGGGAGCTGTCCCTATTCCAGAAGTCACCCATGCCTGCCTGCATGGCTGTGGGTTCTTCTGTAGCCCTGTCCCTTTGCTCCCAGGCTGTGCTGGGCACTCGTGGGCACAGGCAGTCAACCCTGCCACAGTGGTCATGTTCTGCTCAGGTGGCTCATCGGAGGCAGAGATCTTTGTCCTGGTGCCTTCTTCTCAGAACAGTGCTGAATTCACGTGGAGTAAGTGTTCAACTTATTTGTTAAACTAAAGAATTATTTCCGAAGTCAACAGTGCCTCATCAAACCAAGGCTCCAACGCATCAATATTTTGGACAAGGCTGCCACCTGGTGGTGACTTTCTACCACAGCAGGATCGTCCCTGCGTCCAGTTGACTTGAGAGGCAACTCTTGGCACAAATACTCTAAAAGCTTTTTGTTTTGCACTCTACATCGCTGGGGAAGAAGGGGTACATATAAAGGGCACCCCCATATGTAAAGTACACTCCAGGGAGAAGAGGAAGAAGACATGGCTTACTTAGAAAGTCTAAAAGTGAGTGCCCAGGGTGAACATGACATAGGCTAGGCTGATAGAAACCCCAACCTATGTGCTGGCTCAGACCTGATGAAACAGTTAGAGCCCCAAGTCTGTCTGAGGAAGAAGTGCCAGCAGGCTTGCGAGGCCAGGGACTAAGGGGAGAGAGGCAGAGCGGCAGGTGGCAGGGCAGCAGGTGGTGCACTTGACCTAATAGATGCTGTCTTGTTTGTTCTTGTTGGAGCAAACCCAGCAGTGCACTAAGGCATGAGGCGGGAAGGAGGGGAACTAGACACAGCCTTTGAAAGAAGAGAAGGGGGGCTTCTGGGTAGCCCATACTTATCAGGTTAAGCCGCTCCCATCCTACCTGCCATGTGTCAGTTGTCAAGTGTTAAACGCGAGTGTTGGGGGCTTAAGATAAACACTGGCTAACTGTAGGTTTAGAATGAAGCGCATGCAAATCTAAATTAAGAAATGATAGCAGTGCAGGTTACCAGGCCAACGGCCAGATCTGATCCACGTCTGTGTTAGTGGCTTTCCCTGTCCCTGGGACAAGAGGCTTGACAAGAAGTAACTTAAGGGAGGACCTTTTCTGGCTCATGGTTTGAGGGGACAGTCCATCACTGCAGGAAGACACGGTGACGGAGAACAAGGTGGACACTGTGCACTCGGGAAGCAGAGGATGGAAGCTGGAGTTGAGCCCACTTTCTCCTGTCTCCCATTTCACTTAGCCCAACAGTCCACCCCATCTGGATATCTCCCAGATTATTCCAACCCAGTCAGGTTTGACCACGAACATTAATCATTACAGTGTCCCATAAATATGTATATACACATATGACATCAGGAGAAAGACTTATAATACCCTTAAAAGAAAAACAATACTACCATCTATGTATCAGAGAAAACAAGTCAAAAGTTTAGACACTAAATCTGCGGGCATTAAGACTCCTTCCCATGAGTCTCTATATAGATTATATATTATCTATACACTGACAGCATTTCCTGACCTCCTAGAGTTGGATGCTTTCCTTCACATACTAACTTGCAGAGAATTATATTATATTGTCTTGCCAGCATGTAAGACCACACCCTTCACATGCATGCTTGCACACAGGCACACACACAGGTGCAAACACGTACACTCTGAACATAAACAGCAGATGGGTTGGGGTGTAGGTCAGTGCTAGAGCAAACACTTAGCCTATGAAATGCCCTGGGTTCTAGTCCCAGTACCAGTTATAGTAATGTGCTAGACCAAATACAAACCAACACAAACTTAAAACATTTAAAAATTAGGAGGACAAAGAGACAGCTAAACCAGCAAAGTGCTTGCCTCACAAACATGAGGATTTGTTCCAGCCTTCAGAACCCATGTAAGAAAGTCAGGTGTGCTGGACAGTAGTGGCACACACCTTTAATCCCAGCCCTTGGGAAGCAGAGACAGGCGGATCTCTGTGAGTTTGAGGCCAGCCTGGTCTACAGAGTGAGTTCCAGGACAGCTGGGGTGATTACACAGAGAAACCCCGTCTCAAGAAAAGAAATAAGGAAATTAAGTAAAAGGGAGGGAGGAAGGGAGGGAGAGAAGGGAGGAAGGGAGGGAGGGAGGGAGGGAGGGAGGGAGGGAGGGAGGGAGGAAGGAAGGAAGGGAGGAAGGAAGGAAGGAAGGAAGGAAGGAAGGAAGGAGGCAGCCAGGTGTGACCATGTATGTCTGTAATTCCAGCACTGGGGCTAGAGACAGGAGCATCGTAGGGGCTCACTGGCTGGCCAGCCAAACCAACAAGCTTCAAGTGTTGCCAGGTTTGTTCAAACTGTCCACAAGTGGTGTGTCTGTCCTTCTACCAATAGTAACAATAGCGATGATTACCTGTTTTGGTTTTTCTAATGTGGGGTGTCATATATAGAATTATTGTTCGACTAATAGCTCCTTAGCTACAAGTGAAGCCGTAGGTGGAGAGCTATTAATTTACTATTGGATATCTATTTCTTTTTATGTGAGCTACACATTGCTCTACAGACTTCCTTACGGATTTGGATAATCTTTGAAAACTTGCGTGTATTGTAAATAATCTTTCAGCATCCTTGAAGGGGTATTTATTTTTATTTTATGTGTATAAGTGTTCACCTTCACATATATGTGTGCTAGGTACTCATGGAAGACAGAAGAATGTGTCAGATCCCTTGGAAGTGGAGTTACATATGGCTGAGCGCTGCCATGTGGGTGCTGGGAACTGTGCCCAGGTCCTCTGAGAGCGCGAGCGCTCTTAACTGCTGAGCCATCTTTCTCAGGCCCTTGGCTTTCTGATGATGGAAAGCTCCTCCTTTGTTCCTATACAGGTTAGCGCTCTGGGGTCTTCTTTATTTTTAAAACTTTTGTTATATCTATGTACGTACGAGTGTGTATGTGTTATATACGTTTGTGTGTGCGTGTGTATGTATGTATGTGTGCACGTGCGTTCATCCGAGCACATGTGTGAACATGTGTACAGGTGAGGGGTGTTAATGTGGAGACTATGGGTCAACACGGAAAGTCTTCTGCAATCACCTCGTTTTGTGAGCCAGTCTCTCACTGAACCTAGGACCCTCCACGTACCAGGCTGGCTGGTCAGCAAGCCCTGGGGATCCACCTGCCTCCACTTGCCCAGAGCCGCGGAAACAGGCAAGCGCTGCCTCATTTGGCTTTGCACATGGGCACTAGAGGACGAACTCAGGTCTTTGTGCTGGCACAGCAATCATTTTACCCTCCCACGTCCCTGTGACTTATTTATGTAAGAAGAATGCTATGAGTTCCAATTTTATTTTTCAGAGTTACCCAGGCTTTACTTAACTTACTTTAACTTCTTCTTGAAGTACTGGGGATTGAACTCAGGGCCTCTCACCTGCTGAATTTGCGCTGGACCCTAAACCACGCCCACAGGCTCCAACTTGGCATTAGCCACCTTTAACTTTGTACCAAATATGCATGAGGATGCTGCCTTCCTCTGTGGCTCCTTGTGCTACCAGCAGTCTCTGACTAGCAGCATCTCCACCCGCTATCCACTAGGTGGAAGTATAACCTCCAATCAGGACAACCCAACACCTTCCCCTGGGCCAAGCACTGCTTGTTGGCTGATGAGGGACCTCCTGAGTATCATTTTACTCACGTGGCTGCTCCCAGTTCCACGTTGATATGTTAATTAGGACGAAAATGAATTGATGGAATAATTTAGACACCCTTAATAGATTTAATATGAGACACTACTGAATTTAGTCTTTGCTATATTTAATCTTCCTATCCCAAGCCGACACATTTCCTCCCATTTATTCACAAGGACATAGACGTGTTCTCCAAATGGGTGTTAGATATCTTTTAATGTATAGGCTCTTACATAACTGAGTTTATTGCTAAGTGTTTCTCCTGTCTTTCTTAATGTTTGTTTGTTTGTTTGTTTGAGAGAGGGTTTCTCTGTGTGTAGCCCCGGCCGTCCTAGACCTCACTCTGAGACCACCAAGCTGACCTCACATTCACAAAGATCCATCTCACAATTGCTGAGTTTAAAGTTATGTACCATCATGGCCTGGCTCCACATCTTCTCTTACATGAGATCATTTCTTCAAATATTATATTTCCTAACCAGTCTCTGGTCAGAGAACTAGTCAATCTTTTCCTTTCAGACAAGGTGCCATTGAGCCTAGGCTGGCCTGAACTCCTGATCCTCCTGTCTCGGCCTTTCAAAGGCTATTGACTTATTTTTTGAGATGAAGTCTTTGCCTTGCTCATCTAGTGGGTTCAGGCGACACTCCTGTCTCTGAGTACTTGAACCGCAGTTACGTGTTGCCAAGTGCAGCAAGATAACATCTTTCCTTGCTAGAGCCTCTCCACACACACTTACCATCTATCAAGAGTTTATTACTCAACCAGAATAGTGGTAAATTCTGACAGCTCCATTGCCCACATCCATCAAGATGACCATGTGGTTTCTCTGTGGCCTATGATATGCCTAACAGGCATATAATGCTAACGTTCATTCATTCACTCATTTTTTAAGATTTGATTTGATTTGATGATTATTTTGCCTGCACGTAGGTCTATGCATCATATGTGTGCAATCCCCATGGAGGCAGGAGAGAGTGCTGGAATTACAGACAGTTGTGAGCCACTACGTGGGCGCCGAGAACTGAACCTGGATCCTCTGGAAGAGCAGCAAGAGCTCTTAACCACTGAACCATCTGCCATGCCCCTCATTGATGCGTTCTTAGAGGATGCAGCTCCACTTGGTTGTACTGTCCGCGACTGCCCTTTGACATTTTCTTAGACAGCATTTGCTAACACTTTAATATCTCACTTTTGTATTAATATTGAGAATAAAGTTGGCATTCATTTTTAATTAATTATTACTTTAATGGCATCTGTTAACTTTGGAATCAGTAGTCGAGGTTTGCTTGGTGAAAATGTGTTACTTTCATTTGCTGTATTTAGTACAAATTCAGTCTTTAACAGCTACGTCATCATGTAGAAACACAAGCCCTTCTCCTTACATCCAAAGCCACATTCGGGCCTCACATTAAACTCCTTGAAGGCCAAACAATTTAAAATATATCTTCAGAATGTAATGTTTTGTGAAATGGGTCAAAGAGTGGTGAGCATCACACCCATCAACAATCATCATGACCAAGGAAGACCTCAGCTGTTCGTCAACTTGGGCCTATCCATGACCCACTGCCATTCACTGCCATCATCCGGGATGACTTCAGAGCTACACCACCTTGCTAAAAGGATTCCACACACACGGGTGACAAGTGGACTCCTGAGGTGACATGACAAACCATTGCCCTTCTGTTCTCCATCAATCTCCCAGGTTGTATGCTGTCTCCTCAGTGCACAAACTCCACAGGTAAGGACTATGCCCCCAGATCAGCTCCAGGCCAGGGTGATGGGGGAGGACGGATCATGAGTGAAAAGGAGCCTCCACAGGACAGGACGCCACCGAGGTCCTTCCTACCTGTGTTGCTTCTCAGGCGGCTCTCAGTGAGCTCAGAGATGGCTCCGGAGGTTGAGGTCTTCTTCAGGCGCACCGTCCCCGCAGAGGCACTGCCAGGCTTGTTGAGCATGTCCTCACTGCTGGCCCTCTTGAGCTGGAGAGAAGTTAGAGGGACAAAGACACAGTGAGGAATGCTGCACCCACCAGGTCAGGGACATAAAGATTTACAAAGGAGACCGCCATCCCTGAGAATCAAAGCACCAAGCTACTAGTATAGAAGGAATAAGCAGGAGGAGCACCAGATTCGGTCACTACTGCATGTTCTCTCTCTGTTTGTGGCCTTGCTTCCTGTTACCCAAATGCAGCTCAGCACCCATCGAGGTTTCTGACTTGCTATGGAAGATCCCCCGAAGGGATGTGCTCAGGGGTTGCTTCGGCGTGTGCAGGAAATGCTCTAAGGGCATCCCTGGGATTGATGCTGCTGATCACCTGCTTGGTCTGCAGTCTCCCAGCCTTGGTAGAGGAAAGACTTCTCTAGTGGCTTGGCTGTTTTGCTTTTTTGCTTTTTGGTTTGAACCCCAATATCTGTCTCCAGGCTTTTACTAGCCGTGTTACATTTCAAGCCCATAATAATCTTGTAAAGTCATTGCATGTGTGTCCATCGTTGGCTGTAGAGTCATCTAATGGCTTTTGGCTGTATATTAGTGAGCTCTCCTGCAGTTTTAAACCTGGCTTAAGAGCATATCTGCATTTTGACTGGATATTTTTAAGGGCTCCATTGCCACAGATGGCTAGGAGCAACCATACGGAGAGCATTCTGTAGGAACTATAGCAGAACACTGTTGGTACTCAAGACTCAGACAATGAGCCCATGCTGGAAGGCTGCACTCCTTCGAGGACGTACTCTTACAGAACATTCTGGGAAGACTTGACGTCCTCAAACAGGTCCAGCATGGGACCATCCCAGGGCCAGCATCTAACCACTCCACTCTCAGTTATGTTTTTTTTCTTCTTTTTCTTTATTGTTCTCCTTTCCTTTTTATCAACAAACAGGAAATGAAGAAAAAGGCAACCAGGCCTTTCAAGAGATACAGGAGGTCAGTAGGCTGGTTATATACTTCATATATATGCTGGGCAAGGCTGGGTGGGCATCAGGGGGTGACACAGAAGCAGTGACCAGCCTTAGAGTCAGTCATTGGACCAGCTTCTCTGAGACGCCATCTTGAACCCTTGTCCCCAGAGATGTGGGCACCTTAGGCTATGTTCATTTTACTATCATACTTAGGGCTTCCCTGCTGTGAAAAATTAGTTTAAGATGTGCTACGTTTATGCTGTGGAATATTTGTTTAACGATGCAAAGATGTGTTGCATTCTTTTATGTGCCATTTATTTAATGCTGTAAAGCTGTGTTACTTTGTCTTCCTAAAATACCTGATTGGTCTAATAAAGAGCTGACTGGCCAATAGTCAGGCAGGAAGAAGGATAGGCGGGGCTTCCAGGCAGAGAGAATAAATAGAAGAGGGAAGAGTGAGGAGCAAGAAGAGGAGGATGACAGGGGCCAGCCACCTAGTCACAAAGCCACACAGCCAGCCACAGAGTAAGAAGTAGAGAAAGGTATAGAGAACAAAGAAAGATAAAAGTCCAGAGGCAAAAGATAGATGGGATAATTTAGGAAAGCTGGTTAGAAACAAACCAAGCTAAGGCTGGGCATTCATAGGTAAGGATAAGTCTCCATATATTTATCTGGGAGCTGGATGGCAGGGCCTCCAAAGAACAAAGAGTAAAAACACCATCTATACTTAACCAAACTCTACTCAAAAATAGTAGAAAAAAATAACATCTGTTCAGAAAATGTAGGTTGTTTTCCTCATCCTTATTCATAAAACATTACCACGTAATAGCTATTTACCTTAAATTAGATATTATAAGTAGTCCAGAGAGACTAGAGGCATCTAAGGACACAGGACTGGTGGGCTCTGTGACAACACCACTGTTTCAGACAAGGTCCTGAGCACCCACAGATTTGGGCACCCATGGGAATTCTGGACGGTGACACACAACTTGAATTTTTTTCTGTTCATACAAACTCAAACCAATGTTTTGTCGACTGCGACCAAGTAAGCTCTGACTCATAGCCTCGGGCCTTCTGTTGTGGCTGGAGTGATGTGGCTTGCTGAAGTCAGAGCATGTGTGCCGCTGCCTGAACACCACAAAGAGGGTTTGCATCAACATCCCTACCCTCCCCCCTCCCCGTTCTTCCTGCATCTCCTGCCTTGTGCTTTCAGCCCCTGCAGCTCAGCCATGATTTGAAATTGGGGATTCAGTTCTATTGTGGGTGGGTTTGATTCGGTTTCCTATTTGTGAACAGTTAAGACATCCTCATCCATTTACTCTGGACAGGCATTGCAATGTCGACGAGTGCAGGCACTGCTCTGGGACATTTGCTACAGGTCCCAGCTGTCCTATCCGCTTGGAAGTTTCCATTGGGGAGGGAAATCTACCTGCTTTTCTGATCATCACCTCTACCTCCTCTCTTCTGCTCTCTGGGCTTTCAATGATCTAGAGCCCACCGTCGGCTGGAAAGGACAGGGCTGGCAAGGGGCGGGCACAGTTCAAGTCCTCCTACAACTCTTCCCAGATCCTGGTGTCCGTTTCATAATATCAGGACAAGAAAGCTCGTGTATCAGAATGGAGAGCAGGAAGCCTGCCACAAAACTACTTGCTTTCCCTTGACATTTCTCTGTGGAAGAAGCTTCTGAAGCAATGCCCTTCGCTGTTGAAAAGCACAAGTCAGGTGGTTCCAACACCCGCCTGAGAGTTCACAGGCGCCAAGTGGCTCAGTCTGCTTTAGAGTGATCTCACTGCCCTGGAGGCCCACCTAAGCCACCAGGTGACCCTCCCAGAAGAACAGAGGGCCATCGCATTTCCTACACACTAAGTGCTTAGCAGGCAGCACAGGCTTTCCTAAGCAACGCTGTGGTCGGCAGAAGCATGCAGTCCTGCCCTCCTGGAGCTCACGGCCAGCCAAAGGAAGAAAGGTGTTCAACATTCAGAGGTGTGGTGGAGTAGGAGCTGCAGGGGACGCTGAGGAGGGAGTGGAGCGTGGACGCAGTCAAGGAGCATGGCACAAGGATACTCAAGAGTGGTCTCTGACGTGATGCCCTCCAGGCAAAGACAGGAGGCGATACAAATACAGAAGTGTGCCTGGCATGTCCAAGGGGCAATCGTTACAGGTACAGAGGAGAATGACAATGTCCAGCAGGAGATGGGGTGTGGACAGCCTCTCTGGTCACTAGGAGAGCTTTGCTTCTTACTCTGTCCAACAGAAAGAACTCGAGTGGGCGTTCGGCAGAGAGATGGCATGTCACATACGCTAAAGGGACTCCTCCAGCATCTGTTGGGAAAAGAATGCGGAGTACCAAAACGAAAGCTGTGGGGTGGGGGGAGCCAGACAGGGAAGGATGGCACGTGGGGAGAGGTCACAGAGGAGGCCACAGTAAGGGGATTCAGGTGAAATCTATTCTCCAGGCAGAAGGAATGGCTTCTTACTGATGCACTGTGGGGACATGAACAAAGGAGCTTTCGAGGACTCAGGTCTAAACAACCTAAAAGAAAGAGGAACCATCTGCTCTACAAAGGGTAGCTCAAAGAGGAGCAGGTTAGGAGGTGATGGAGGCAGGGGGTTGAATTTGGCTAGGACACATTGCAGTGGGGGTGGCATCTTGACCCTCAAGGCAGTGAGAAGGTTCCTGATTAGCAATAGAAATCTCGATACCATTCACAGAACAGACGCTGTCCCCTGGAAAATGGCTCTCAACAAGGACCGTCCTGAAATCTGGGTGTGTGTTAGAAAAGATAGGGTGCATTTCAGACGTCACCATGATTGGATGTGGAGCTGATGGGGCAGAATGGGAAATTTACATATTCTATGATTCACATGTACAAAAAGCCCCCATCCCCAGTTTTTGCTGAGTCTTTCAACAGCTCACATATCTCTTTCCCCATCCTGGAGCACCCCACTGTCCCCCATTCGCTCCATCCCCTCAGGTGCTGCTGGGGTTTGCTACTGACACACAGGACACTGAGCATTCTCACAGACCTTACTAAGCCGAGACTCGAAGGCCAGCGAGGTTGAAGACTTGGAACTCTTCATGCCAGAAGGGGTCCCAGGGAGGGGCCGTGTGCGATCAGGGCCATGGCTGCCTGCTTTGGCAACTGGACTCCAGGGCTTGGTGGCACTCCGCATGATGTCCTGTCTTCTCTCTGTAGAAAGGTAAAAAGGAAAACACTCGTCTCCAAGATGCTACTTGTGAGTGACATAAGGCTTTACAAACTCCCTTCACCAGGCTTACCACTGCTACCACAGAACGAGTGTTAGGATTTAGCCAGGTATAGAACACCGTGCACCGAAGATGCTGCTGTTGCATGCTGCTCATTTTTATACCTCTGGACGGGTGTTTACCGGTTTATTAACATGCATATGTGATACAATTGATATTCTGATATTGCTTTTCAGCAAATGATACCTTGTTCTTGTTACAGACACCTAACAGCTACGTATCCCAATACACATTTGTAAGTACACACATGCCCTCATGCCCATGCACACACACACACACACACACACACACACACACACACACACACACACACTATGGTGACTGGCATCAAGATATAATATGTCCCCAAGCTTTGCAGCTTTAGAACTATCAAAACAGTCTTCCTTAATTTTTAAACACATATAAATGAATTATTTCAGAGTTAAAGAGTTCGCAGAAATACAAATGACTCCTTTGAGATAAAAATGAATACCATTTAAAAATTAATAAGGCATATTTTAATTGATCAGACTTGAATGCAGGATTATTTCCCTAGTTAAATAATTTATGGAATGAAAAAAATATTGTTCAAAGTATCAGACTGCAAGGCTAAGCTATGCACATCTTTAATCCCAGTACTCTGGAAACAGAGGCAGGTGGGTCTCTGTGAGTTCAAGACCTGCCTGGTCTATATAATGAGTTCCAGGACCGCCAGAGATATATAGAGAGACACTGTCCCAGTGGAAAGAAGAAAGAAGTGCCAGCAGTCCAGGTAAAGTCATCAACTGTCATTCATGATCCCTTGCATCCTCCAACCCCCAGCCTCGCCATCAACAGCATCTTTGGGATAGATCAGAAGTCCTGGTATCTTTCTACAACCACCTTGCCTCTGTCTGTCCCCGTGGACTCTGGTATGACACACGGTACCAAGCCATAGTGTCTATCCTTTCAATTAACACCCACAGAGGACAAGCAATTCTGAAAGCCACTTCCATGGGGTACAAGGCTCTGGCTAACCGTAAGGGGTGGTAGCTGGTACTAGAGTGGATGGTCTCCTCGGCCTCGCTGCATTGTAGGACGTCTGCAGCCCAGCTCAGGCGGCCATCACCTTGTGCTCCTGTCCCTTCCCTGACCAGAAGAAACTTTCTCAGCAGACAGTATCTGTCTCGCCAAGAGTCACCCGGTTCCTCTTCCTGTTTAAGCAAAGTGATTCCATAGAGATAAGTGTCCTATGTAGCTGGTTCTCTCTACAGCTGCATGGATGTGGCTAACAATGAAACTGCATGTCTATAACATGAACCAGGCCCTGGGTTCTATCCCTGACACACACATGCATGCACCTGAATTCATTATTGGTAAAAGGAAAAAAAAAAGAATACCATTTGCTTTTGGTAATTTTTTTTCCTGAAGATGATATATGATTTCAGTTGCATGATCCGCTCAGAACTTCTTAGTCTCAGCTTGGTTCCAGGTCTTGTGATTTCTTAAAAATTCAGTATTAAAAAAAAAAGCAGCTTACTGCCAATGTATTTTACTGATGCTTAACACTGATTATTTTTCTTTCTCGACCCATGCTTTTTCATTCTGGTTTCCACAGCAACAGTAAAAGAACACTTAGGTTAAGACCTGTGCAGTGACTAATTTCATTTGGCTGGCTGGCTCTCTCTCTCTCTCTCTCTCTCTCTCTCTCTCTCTCTCTCTCTCTCAAATGAACTACTGCAGCCCAAGAGATTCCTCAAGAGAACCGGTAAATTTTGCCCCCAACTACAAGACAACCAGGACCCTATCCGGCTGACTTGTGGAGAACATTGAATAAAATACCCACTTGACCAGCATCCCCTTTTATCCATTAGAACTCCTTGGCAGCGAGCATTGCGGGGCTTACTCTATGAAAACTCTAGGTGTGTGCTTCCCCAAATCCTGCCAAGGTTACCCTTAAAATGAAAATGCCTTTAACCTACTCCCCACAAGAGAAAACTATGAAGCTAGAAGCAACA
Source organism: Alexandromys fortis (assembly GCF_014885135.2). NCBI lineage: Eukaryota > Metazoa > Chordata > Mammalia > Rodentia > Cricetidae > Alexandromys > Alexandromys fortis. The sequence continues at coordinate 3,129,311 of NW_026068025.1, read as the reverse complement.
GTCAAAGGACGGACATTTTCCCTGTCGATCATTTTCCTGATATTTTAGGAAGACTCAATCAGTTAATGAATCAATCTTGATCCAAACTCAAATATATACACTCAGCTCTTAATTTCTGGCAACATTAATTTCTGATGGGCTGGGTGGAATTTAATTTTCTTTTTTTTTTTTTAAGTCAGCAGGTTGCTTGCTCTGTTTTAAAATTCTTTGGGGACTTCTTGCCACATCACTTTCTGTACTCTCCGCAGAGAGAATTTGATAAAGCTCTTCACAAACAAACACCCCCAGGAAAGGCACCCACACTGCCTTCTCTGGGAGTCTGTCATTCTTTCCCCTTCTTCACTGGACTTGGCTCTCCCTTCCGTACTCATCCACACGCCAACCCCTCCCCTTCCGATTCCATCCTCTGGAAGTAAAGATGCTCAGTGATGAACCATTAACATCCCACCCACCCCATAACCAAGAGTCATCTCCTCCGATGAGAGCAGGATATCAAATCTGGCAGGCAGTTTAGGGAGAGGAACGACCATTATTGTCCTTGGCCATATGCCAACAAGCCGTCTTGTCCTGGGCTCAAGGGCACAAATACCAGAAGGGGTCTCTGTTTCTTAGTCTGGTCTCTTATTAGTTTTCTTCAGCTTTAATACAACTGGAATGAGCCCTACTGCCTAGAAACTACACTTGAAGGCATAGCCGAAACTACGAAGCATCTAGACTTGTCATTTAGGCCGACTGGACTGACCAGCTTTCCTCCCCATGCCTTTTCTAAATTCTACAAGAAGCCCTCAGCCTAGCAGCTTGATGGTAGCCCATTTTCTGGGACCCTCTCCTGCTATTCGGGAGTTCTGCTTTCCTTCTTTCTCTTAGGTTCCCACCTAAAACCCTATACTAGCACTGCTTTCTAAGTTCATCTTCCCGCCGTCTGTGAACTTCACTCTGATTTCATGAGAAAAGAGACCCAGAAGCCATTGGTTTGGGATAGCTCTGCTGTCCATTGGTTTGTCTGGGACCTTAGCACTACAAACTAAGCACAGGTGAGGTGGGAGATCCTCCGTCACGGTTAAGGACCTCCACTTCTGTCTCACAAGTAGGGGAAGTGCCAGGTGGGATGTCCAGGAGTAACAACTTACCATCGGGATGGAGAAGTGACAACCAAGCCCTGCGAGATCAAAACAGTCATGGCGAGAAGAAAGGGAGGAAGGAGGACCGGTCCCTGTGCTGCCAGGTGGAAAGGCAGCCATAGTGTCCATCCCTCAGGCTCCGTGTCTTAGGAACGTACTAAATTTCACTCTGTCCTCTGCTCCAACCCTGACGAAGGCCCCCTCTGTCTCCTGGAATCCTGGCAGTCCCTGGTCCCTCCTAGCCTTGGACTCTTCTGAAACAGACTTGAGAGAGATGAATCCCCTGAGTTGCCTGTAGAGCTCAGGCTAACACTGGCCTTGTCGTCTCTTCTCTCCCAGGAAGGCCTCCTGCTGGGCATGGAGCAGGTACACTCCAGGACCATCCTGTCCACAGCCTTCCACCCACCCCACCACCCACTGCTTCTGCTTCCACCCCCTCAGCAGGCACCCCAGTCCTGGCTCCCTGACACACAGAGAACCCTGACTTCACAAGAGCTGCAGTGTCCTGGTAGCCAGTGCCATTCCACTTTGAGTGGAAGGTGCTGGCAAATGCCCACGTGGATGGTTCCTTAAATCACCTCAACCACAGTCGGGATATTGGGTATCCCCCAAATTCACACACTGAAACCAAAGCCCCCATGTGGTACTCTTGGGAAAGAGGACATCTGGGAGACGACAATCGGGTCAGGAGAGCAGACCCCTTTCAAAAGGACCAGTGGCCTTACAGAAATGGACTAGGGGAACATTTTTGCCCTTCTATGAAGTGGGGACACATGAGAAGGTGACACCATGAGCCAGGCACAGAGCTCTCATTAGACAATGAATCTGCTGGTCCTGTCTCAGGCTTGCCAACCCCACAACTGTGAGCAGTGACATCCAGTCATTTAGAAGGCGTCCACTTTAGCTCTAATGACCTAAAACCCTCCCGTTAGACAGAGGAGGAAATTTTCTTTGACTTGGGAAGGTCGAGATATTTGCCTATAACACAGAACTCATCTGTAGCCAAGATTAAAAGCAGGGGTGGACAGATCATCCAGGTTACTTGCGCCCTCATGTGAAACAAGAGGTCTATGGATGAAATCCCCCCCCACCCCAGGTAGGTCTAGCTCCTCCATGACTGGGAGCCTGGGCGTGTCTGAACTCTGGGCCTCCCAATATCAGATGGCGTTACAAGCAGCGATGTCACAAACCAGCGAAGGACTAAAGGTGTACATCACAAGCAGGGCGCGCGGAAGACTCTTCACAAATGCTAGCTGCCTTCTGTCAACTCTGTCAATCAGCCACTGCTTATCAGCTCGACAATACACAGCCACGGAGCAATTAAATCTTCAGGTCAGGGGGCTGCCGGGCTTACCAGGCAAGTGTTCTTCCTGTGCACCGAACAGCCTGTTTTCATTTGCAAATACGGGCACAGAGATGAGCGGAGAGGAAAATAAACACGGAGGCAGATGCCTTACAGTCTTAGGTTTGGTTCTAGAAACTCTGGGCTGCCGCAAGATAAACACAGGTGGGCACACTCACTGAGTCATGGCTCTCTCCTGGACGTGAATTAGTAACAGAAAAAGAAATGGGTGGCCTCTAGCCAAGCACAGGGTAGCCAGAAGGGGAAAAAAAAAAAAAGAGTTTCTAGCATTAACTCTCTGACTTCTTAAACTCCTCATAAACAATACAAAGGGTCAAATCAATTAAGAAATTACTGTTAATTTGAGAATTCATTCGAGAGAAGGGATGGGAGCTGGAAGGAGGGCATGGAGGGAGGGCATGGAGGGAGGGTAAGGAGGGAGGGTCTTCCCAGGGTGTTTTCTTTTTCAAAGTTCAAGCATTTTATTTTGATGCCAAGCTTCATTCCTGTTCAGAAGAGTGTATGACTTACATTTAAACTGTCTCCCATGAACCGCCCAGCATAAAGTAGTGAAGAAGAGGAAAGCGAGGGGAGGAAGGCACACAGGAATATAAAAAGGTGCAGTGCTCCAGCAAAGCCTAGGAACTGTGGTCTTCCCGGCCTGTGCTGGGGCTAGCTGGGGGCCTTATCGTTATTTCCCTTTTAAGGCAAGAAAACTGGAAGGCGACGGGAAAGCATTCTGGATGAACAGAAAAGAATGAGTCTCCAGGAGTGGGAGGGCGCTCAGGTCTCAGCTGCAAGCACAATGAGCAGTCGGAAGCAGAAAGCTAAAGCATTCAATTTGGGGAGCTAAGAAAATAGGAATGTGCACATAGCTCAATTACCATGGGACCCGGCAGGAAGTGCAGCGCCGGAGCTCAACATGCTGAAAATATCTAGCCAAAGACTGTTAGGACTGTATTAAGTTTGCTCCAGACATTTGGATGGGCCAGTTCCAGGCTTGAGATAACTCTGCCCTCAGGGGACACAAGGCATTTACCAAGGCAACTTGGGGTGCTACCACATGAGGCAGGAGGTACCTACCCACCAAAGGAATCACATGACCATGAAGCATCTAGGTCAAGACGTCAGTGATGCTGTGGGGGAAGAAGCAGTGTCGGGGTTGCAGGGTCTTGGACAGGCACCTGCTGAGCTTCCCGTGGAACACAGCACTGTAAACTGCCCTCAGACTTCAGTGATGGTCACAGGAAATGCTTCCAAAATGATTACTTCCTGTGGCTTGGAGATGAAAGAAATCATCCCAACAGGCTCAAATTCCTTCGTGGCCAACAGGGAAAAGAAAAGCTTTCCACACAGCATCAGAAGAGATGCTGAAAACCAGGACTCGCTGGTCCCATCGGCAAACAAGAGCTACGGAGGAGCAACTGGAGCACGGGCATATCACAGACTGCAAAGAAATGCCGTCGGGAAGTCACGGCGCTCTGCCAAGGGCAGGACGCAAAGCAACAGAGACAGGGCATAACCTGGAATGAGAGGCCAGGGTGGGGGCAGTCATGACTATGAAATGCAGGTGGTGGAGGAGGCCATAATCTGCGGCGATGTTGAGATCAAGTGCTCAGAACTACTAGTCTAGGGTGAACTTCTGCTCCAAAGCCAAACCAATCTGGCAGACTGGAAAGTGTGGTGACCACTAATGGGCAGTTATTTCCTTACTTATCCTGTGGCTTCACATCAGAGACTCGGAGTGAGTGAAACAAAGCTGTCGGAAAAGGAGATGGAAATTGAATCCCTCAAGAGCCCTCTCTTTGGGAACAGCTTTAAAGAACACGCGGCAGAGGAACAAAGTAAGAAGAAGAGAGGGAGCCGAAGGCTTTCATGCTTATTCAGGCTGAAGCATCCTGAGTCATATTTGTTCCGTCCTGGTTTGGGGCATCTGGTGCAGGCCTCCACCTCTGCCTGGAATGCCTGCTGGGAAACTGAGTTGAGAGGAATGAGGGCATGGCAGGGTTTGTAGAACCCCGGGGCTATTATCCTTGGCACCTTCAGCCTGCAGGGACAGTGGAAGAGGCAGTTAGGGTCCTGAGAGAACTGGACCAGGATCCAGAAGATGCAGAGGATGCAGCTGGGGAAGAACCACTTCTCCCCTGCCCACAGGGTGCCAGCGAGGCTGGACTGTGAGCCCAGTATCTCTGGTGGCCTTGCATGGCACAAATACAGGAAACTGAGACACCCGCCCAGTTCTCTTGGCTGGCTCCCTTAAACACTACCTTCCAAAGTGGACTCAAGTCTCCTCCTGCTAGAATTTGTTTCTCCAGTCACAAAGGGCTCCTCTGGGCTCCTCTGGGCTCCTCAGGGCTCCTAGGCAGTCTGTCCCCTTACCCACCTGCCCAACAGATCTGCAAGCCTACCCAGAGGGCATCCTCGCGGAGACCGCCTGTTTACAAGCTTCAACAGACTCCTGAGCAGATAGAGCCTCATAACCAGTCTCACCCCAACTTCCCCATCTGTCTTCAGCACCGTCTTTCTTTGAGTCATCCAGCTTCAACCTTCAGCATCATTGGACTCTGCCCTGGGGTCTCATTTCTCAAATCCACAGTTATGCATGGGCAGATCAGACCTTTGTACCCAGCAGAAACCTGGGCCAACACCCCACTCGCCCCTCCTTGTATTCCTGCCAGACTTCTACAGGTTCACTTGGGGCCAGTCATTTCCTCTTAAAAACTCTTCGTTTCTCCTTACTTTTAAGCTGGTGTTTGTCAATGCCGCGAGCCAGCGCAATGAGCAGCAATTCCTCTTACTGTCTCTCATGTTTCAGACTCCCTTGCCAGGCAGCCACTGACATCTACAGTTTACACATCAGAGCTAAGGAATAAGAATGCTGCTAACTCCCCGAGGCACGCCAGGCGGTGCCACCTTCCACTATGCACCTAATCCTGGGCCACGGTTTCTCCTCATTCACCATCTTCGTCCATTCTGGGTATTACAGCAAAATGCCTGACGGGGCTGAGGATGCAGCTCAGGTGCAGACTGCTTGCTTGTGTGGCATGCACAAGACCCTGGGCTCAAGCCCCAGCGCTACAAAAACAAACAAAAACCAAACTAAACCAAACAAACCAACAAACAACAAAAACCTTTACTGGGTAATTAAGGGGTATTGTTGTGTGTGAGGGCATTTCCAGACACAGGGGACATGTGGAAACACTAACGAGGGAGACCATTCTGCGCGGGTGGCACCATCCAATAGGTTGGAAGCCTGATGCCACAGAAGTGAAGAGGAAGCCAGCCAGTGCCAGGGCCTCCCCCGACACACACGCCCAGCACCACGGTGCTCTGCCAAAAGCAATTTAGCCAACCAACCATGCTTGGAATCTCTGACACTGTGACCCAAAATAAACTTTTGCTCGGTGTCCTAGCTAGGGTCCCTGTCGCTGGGATGAAATACCAAGACCAAAACAGCATGGGGAGGAAGGGGTTCATTTTTGCTCATACTTCCAGGAGACCGTCCGTCGCTGAGGCTTTGACGTCAGGGTGGGGACTCAAACGGGGTAGGGACCTGGAGGCAGGAGTTGACTGATGTGGAGGCAATGGAGGGTACTGCTCACTGGCTTTCTCCTCATGGCTTGCTCAGCCTGCTTTCTTGTAGAACCCAGGATCACCAGCCTAGGGATAGCCCCACCCACAAAGGCCTGGGCCTCCCATATCAGTCACTAATAAAGAAAATGTCCTACAGGCTTGCCTGCAGAGCAATCTTTTGTTGTTTTGTTTTTGTTTGTTTGTTTGTTTTTGTCTTTTGAGACAGGGTTTCTCTGTGTAGCCCTGGCTGTCCTGGAACTCACTCTGTAGACCACCACCACCACCACCTGGTGGGCACCCAATCGTATGAGGGCATTCTCTCAGTTGGGGCTCCATCCTCTCAGATGACTCTAGCCTGTGTCAAGATGACATAAAATTACCCAGCATGCTCTCTTTGTTTATCCCACGTATTCTGTCACAGGAACGGAAAATACAGCAGAGCTCACAAGGGGGGTTGTTCATCAGTGAGTGTGTGCCTACCACACACACCCAAGACCCTGGGTTCAAACCCCAGCAAAGAAACACACAACGCACACCCCACAAAATACACTGTGTTACATCCTATACAGACTATACTAGCCCCTCACTTCTCATTGCATTTGGAATAAAAAGCCAAGGTATGTAGCATGACCCCCCACGGTCTCAGGCCATGTCCAGCTCTCTACTTTGGCCCCTGCTCACTCCTTCAACCAAACAAGTTGTTCGGCTCCTTGGGACATCTTCTCTTTCTTAGTGAACTCTGTGACTGCTTCTCCCTCTGTGCCTGCTGCTCCCCCTGTTCCTGCTGCTCTCTCTCTCTCGGTGTGACTTTCTCCCAGATGCTCACATTTCGGGGATGCTTATCCTGGGTCCTGTCTCAGTTTTAAGAACACTTCCTCTGAAAGGTTCTAGTATAGTGCTCCCACCCAGCTGACAGTCCCCAGTTTATCTCTTCAAAGCCTTTATCGACAAACCATGACTAGTGCGGCCATCCACTACCTGTCATTGATCACCTCTCACTGCCTCCCCCATCACATGGTGCTAATCTCTGGTTACGAATGAACATGAAAGGTTTGTGTGCTAAAGGCTTGGTCTCCAGTCTGTGTTCCCAATGGGACCTGGTGAAACCTTTCTGATAAACCAAGTCACTGGGAGCATGCCCTAGATGGAGACATCGGACTTCAGGCCCTCCCTCCTCTCTCTCTGCTTCCTGGACACTAAATGTCAGTTCAGTTCCCTCTGCCTCATGCTGGGCTGGGCTGCCATGGACCCAAAAGTAATAGGACCACACAATCACCACCTAAAAAGAGGGTGTGCAGGTGAGCGGCTGCCTGCTCTTGAGCCCATTCAGCTCTCGAGCTCCCAGAAGGCACACAGGCCCTTGCAAGGGGATAGGGTCACTAAGTTGGTGTTGAATTAATGGGTAAGTACAAAGCAGAACTAGAACACACTAGCATGCCTCTTCTAAAAGATAGTCATCTCTAGACGATCACCCAGAGAAAGGCCCCGCACCGCTCTCAGCACGAGAATGCCATCGCTAGAGCTATGGAGTGTTCCGGTACCATCGGCAGCAGATATAGTCATGTTGATGCACAGTCGTGTTCATCATAAACCTCAGTGGTTAAGAGCATTGCCGGCTCTTCTAAAAGTCCTGAGTTCAATTCCCAGCAACCACATGGTGGCTCACAACCATCTGTAATGAGGTCTGGTGCCCTCTTCTCGCCTGCAGGCATACACACAGACAGAATACAGTTTATGGGGTTTTAAATGCTCTTTTTAAACTGACATTTTTATCTGTTGTTTATGTAAGTGCATGCCACAGTGCAAGTGTGGGGGTCAGAGGACAACTTGCAGGGGTGTAGTCTCTGTTCCCACCGTGTGGATCCCAGGGACTGAACTCAGGTTCTCAGGCGTGGCTGCAGGTGTCTGCCTACTGAGCAATCTTGCCGGTCCAGTTTGTGGTGGTAATGACCAGATGTCTTAATAGAAATGTAATGAATGGATGTATATAAGTATATGCTTCCAAATGTGAGGACTGGTGGTAACCAAAGGTTTATGGAACTCATACTTCAAAGATCTGTGACTGGGTATTGTATCCATACTTTCTTTGTTCCTGAGACCCCTGTGTAAACTGGGACAAGAGGCACGGCTTCTAAGACGACAGGCCAATTCTGTCTCATTTTCCAGAACTTTCCTCTCAGGGACAATGTAAGGACTTTAAGGCACCCACCCCACCCAGAAGAAACCCTGTGCCCTTCACCTACATCTGAACTACTGACACTCAAGAGGGAGGGGACAAACCTTGCCCACTGCACTGCTGAGTGTAGCCCCTCTGTGACAAGAGCCCCCCACCTATGAGGGGCAAAGCCACCCTCCCACACCACATCCACTATTTTTTCTTTTTCTTTTTCTTTTTTTTTGCAGCGGGAGGTTTGAGACAGGGTTTCTCTGTGGCTTTGAAGCCTGTCCTGGAACTAGGTCTTGTAGACCAGACTGGCCTCGAACTCACAGAGATCCACCTGCCTTTGCTTCCCTAGTGCTGAGATGAAAGGTGTGCGCCACCAAGCCTGGATACAAGTAAATTTTTTATTGATGGAAAAAGAAAACAGAGCTGGGTGGTGGTGGTACACACCTTTAATCCCAGTACTCAGGAGGCAGAGGCAGGCAGATCTCTGTGAGTTCGAGCCTGGTCTACAGAGAGAGTTCCAGGACAGCCAGAACATAGTGAGACCCTGACTCAAAAAAAAAAGAAAATAAATTTTGTGGGCTTTTTCACTCAAATTTCAAATGTTGGCATTGTCCAGAAAATTTTAACAGGCTTATTTATAATTGTTACAGAGCTGAACTGTTGAAATGTGTTCATTGAAACATTCTGACTTGCATTAATGCTTTACATCCCACATATATACTAAAAATTACCACACAAATTAAAATGGAAAACTTGCCAATAGCTAACCCCGGTCCCTTATTTTTCCACGCACAATTGGACACTTAGGTACCTTTTGACCCCATGGGGAAAAAAAAAAAACTCTAACATTCAGAATTACTGGAAAGAATAAGAAAGGGCTAATTTCTTTTCCAGAATAAAATGTTTCCCCTCATAGTGGGGTTCTTAAGCATGTGTATGCAGCATGCTAGCTGGATACATTCTGGAATAATTGCTACACGTTTAGCATGGCTAGAACAGGCTGGTATCCCCACAAAGGCTGACCAGACAGGCCTTGCCTGCCTCCCGCGAAGCATCCACAGCTACACTCTGGTAGCACAGCTTGAACATCACAAGTTCGGGGGACTCCTGATAGCCTTCGATCCCACGAGTGTCACGGCATCACACATCCACGGCTTTGTCTTTCCCCGCTGCCTCTCTGACCACGGGAAGACATCAGTAGAGAAGCCAACACCAGTTCCACAAACCTGGCACGGGCAGCCCTCAAGCCCCATGTCTGCCCCATGTCGAATATATTGCAGATGAAGGTCACAAGAGAGTTCACAAAAATCAAGACTTCCCTCAGAATTGAAGCAGGCACTGTACAAGCATCCAACCCACACCCATACTGTGGTGGTGGTGGTGTTATAGCCCATACTGACCTCAGGATCACTGTCATCTCTGGGCGTGGTGGCCCATGCCTTTATTCCCAGCACAAAGGAGGCAAGGGAAATCTCTGAGTTATAAGCCAGCCAGGGCTATAAAGTGAGACTGTAGATAGACAGACAGACAGGCGGATGGAAGGACAGATGGGTGGATGGATGTCTTCCTGCCTTTGGAATACTGGGATTACAGGTGTCTGTCACTACACCCAGCTATAACCCCTGCAGATTCAGAGAGCCGGTGTCAGCTTGTCGCCACCTAGGAACACGCTACCTAGACAGTAAGCTCCGCAGGTCACATGACGAGACATCCTCAGATGGTTTATTTACTCTGACGCTTTAACCACGATTATCTTCTCTTTCCCCTGGGGACACACACTCAGCTCTGCCACCCTCCCCACTCATCCTTATCCAACATCAAATGCAGGCAGAGAACACCAGGGAGGGGGTTCACTGAACAAATGCCCAGGCTAACTTGACTGCTGGCCCTGTGCGTGTGCAGTCACACATATGAACCCACGCGAGAGCGGGCATCAGGAGGAGACAGGCACCTGAAGGAGTAAGTGCTGAGCACGGTGAGACTCAGAACTGTAAGAGAAAAGGACAAGGCTGGCCTTTGGCTCCTCTTGCCTCCAGCTCCAGGATAGCCATTTCTTTGACCTGATACCTTCAGAGCCCTGCAGTCTCTGACATGGTCACGAAGGCCTCCGTTCAGATGGAAAAGAATCTTCAGTGCCATTTCTGTATTCGGCAACACAGCCCAAGACCCCGTAAGCTTGAAGAGGTCAATACAGAGGGTCTCAAGTGAACCCCCACTGCATGGAATGCTGTGGCCCGGGTGTCAAGGAGTCTGTCTGGCCAGATGAGGCTGCAAGGCTTCTTGGGAGCATTGTCAGTCTAGGACTAGAAAGGGAGGTATGAACTGGGTTACAAGATACTGAACGAGCTGTTTCCTCAGGAGAGCCGGTTCTCTCCCACCATGATCCCTGTGCCTTCTGGGACCCCTTGACAACTTGGTTCCAACACCCTGAAGCTACAAAGGAGCATTGCGGCAGCAGTGGCGCTGCCCACGTGTTGGAGGTAATGTGCCAGGGGCTGGCTCCCATCTCTGGTCCCCAAAGCCATGGAGCTGCCTGCAGGACTGTGAACAGCAGAGGCCTTGGGTGCAGCAGACACAGACAGTAGCAACCCCAGGAAGTGTGCTGGCTGGAACAGAAGCCACCTGAAGCCCGGGCTGTAATTAACATCACTCCCGGGATCAGTCTTAAACAACAAGGGAAGGCAGAATATAGTTGAAGTTTCCAAGGACATAGAGGATCCTGGGACCTAATTTACAGCTACATTGTAGCCATGGTGCCCCAAGTGCGGAGGACACCCACTATTCCCTGGTGAAGAGCGAAAGTCTAGCCCTCACACCTCACACATGCATAGGTCTGTGGGTGGCTGCCCGTGCTCAGAGCACTGAGTCCTAGATTTCTTTATTGTTGCCGGATTAAGTGAAATCAGCCACGCAGCTATTTCTTTTTTGTTCTCGCATTTCTGAATTTCTCTTTTCTAACCCGCAGGCTTTCGCTATCTTCCTGGAGTGCCAGCTGGCTAATGAAAGCAACTGCTGTGCTTTGCAGGGTTAATGGATTCAGTGGCTTCACTGTGCCCCATCTCAGCGTCAATGCTTCTCAGATTGGGTTTTAAATACACATAAAACCCACACACTGAGGGATAATTTCGTCGGCTGATCCTGGGATTACCTGGTCACAACCCACTCTTTGCACAGTCCCCAAAAGTAATTCTCCAGGGACAGCAAGTACAGTAATCAGCTATGTGATCTGTGCCCAGGGTGGTGGGACACAGGTATGTAACAGCCCTGTTTCCTGTTATGATAGGATCACACTGAACCTTCAACGGGCAGGACATGTGTCTGTCTTGAAGCCACCCAGCTCTTCTGTATTTCAGGATAGGTGACACTGAGTGGTCCATATGTGGCCCCGGTTCCCTTCTGTCCCCTTCTGCCAGCCTCCTGGCACACAGACAGTTGCAGGGACACCATCACCCAGACCGAGGCCTCCCTAAAACCTCTTTAAACCCTAGAACAACAGGCTTCCCGTCTGTGCGTCCTCTCTTCCTATCCTCCCCTCTCTGGGAAGCTATGCTTAGACAGCCAGTCCTAACACCGCTGTTCCCGAGCTCCCCAGCTCTCCTTTCACCTCAGGAAGGTCCCCACCCACGGCCCAGATGCCCTGCAGGGAAGGCCTCTTGGGTGGTGCAGCCTGCCCGAGCCCAGCGTCCGCTCCACAGTGCATTTTAAAGACAGATCACAGACTAAAACTTGAAATCTAAGACCAGAAAATGTCTGAGAGAACAGGAGGCAATCTTTGTGACCAGGAGGTAGACAAAGGTTCCTTTGGTGTAAGGCCAAATGCATAATCCATAAAATAAACCTAGGATCCTTTTAGTGCCCGGGGAAGTGGAGACATGGAGGACCAGGAATCCAAGGTTACATTGGCCACATAGTGAGGCCAAACAGGACTACATGAGACCTTGTCTCAAAACACCAAAAAAAAACTAAAACAAAAACCCTCACAGATTGGAATTTATCAAGTACAAACTTCTGTTCTTCAAAAGATGCTGCCAAGAAACTAAAAGCCACTCCACGAGAAAACACAAACCCGGAAAGCACTTGAGTTTTAGGTTCACAAAGAGCTCATAAAACTCAATTATAAAATAAAATCTTAAGAATAACAGCAATGTGCACAGCTCAAGAAAATGTGATCAAAATGTAAAGAAGCATCTCAGAGACGAACATATCTGGTTCGGATTTTGTTTGTTTGTTTGCTTGCTTGTTTGCTTGCTTTTTGTCTTTGAGACAGGGTCTCTCTGTGTAGCTCTGTCTGTCCTGGAACTCTAGCTGTATGTAGACCAGGCTGGCCTTAAACTCACAGAAATCCCCCTGCCTCTGCCTCCTGTGTGCCATTATGGCTGGGCTGCAACAAACATATCTGAACGGCAAAGGGACATAGGAAAGATGCTGAATGTCACTAGCCATCAAGAAAGCACAAGGCAGCGCAGCTGCTGGCCAGCGCTCATCCTCCTAGCAGAAATGGAGGAACTCAAATCCAAGGGCAGACATGGATTGTGCGAGGGTGCAAACTGACACCATCATAATGCAGCTATGAGAATGGCAAACAAACAAACAAACAAACAAAAAAAAAGGAAAAAGATGGTAATAGTGCTGACAAAGCTATGAAGCAACCACAGATCCTACTTAGAGAAATAAATTCTCATTCAAACAAATGTTCTTGGCAATGCTAATGTCCAGAGAAGCTTGATTCATATCATTGAACCCCAGAAATAACCACGTTACCCTTCGGGGTAGGTAGATAGAGAGACTGGCATATCCACCAATTAAAAGGAATGAAATGAAATGAAATTCCTCAGTGGTAGAGAAAATACCTAGCATTTATAAGAGTCATGGTTCAAAATCCACCACCATATAATAGGCCACCTCGTAAGGAAGAACAAACTGAAAATAAAACAATCAGAAGTAAAGAGACGGGGGCTGGAGAGATGGCTCAGCAGTTAAGAGTACTGGCTGCTCTTCCAGAGGACCCAGGTTCAATTCCCAGCACCTACGTAGTGACTCACTGTCTGTGACTCCAGTTCCAGGTAATCCGACACTCTCATATAGAGCATAGACGGGCAAAACACCAATGCACATAAAATAAATAAATAAATCTTTTTTTTTAAAAAAAAAGTAAAGAGACAACCTACAACCTAAAGTATATGAAAACTAATGAACATAAAATAATCTAAGAAGGCATTAACATCCAGTGCACACAAGGAACTCGATTCAGCTTCAAAACCAACACCAAACAATGTGATTAAACAATAGGCAAAATACCTGAAGAAATATATCTCAAAAGAATATATACTTGGGAGGCAGAGGCAGGCAGATCTCTGTAAGCCTGAGGCTAGCCTGTGCTACAGAGTGAGTTCCAGGACAGCCAGGGCTATAGAGAGAGAGCCCATCTCAAAGGGGAAAAAAAAAGAATATATACAAAAGGCCAGTGGTTAGATTTTAAAACACTCAGTTCTGGGTAGATTGCTCAGTGGATAAACTGCTTTCTATGCAAGTGTGAAGACCTGAGTTCGAATCTCCAGAACCCAGGTGGAGCCAGGCACAGTAGCAAGTTTCCATAATTTTCATGTGTCCTAAGGGATGGGAGGCAGATGAAGGCAAATCGGCTCCTATTATTTCCTGTGCTTTGGTACACGGGGAGACGGAAAGTCAGGCCCTAGAAAAACACAACAGCTGCATGGCTTCATTCTTTCACCTGCCTAGCAAGCATTCTGGGGCTACCTCATGTACCTCAGACACTGTAGCAAGCATCATGGCACAAGGACAAGCAAAGTCAGCCCTATCCCTCCTACCTGGGTTCATGATCCAATACAGAGAACAGAAAAAAAAGGGGGGGGAATGCTTACCCAAGAAGGGATATACCCAAATCAGGAGGGGAAGACTGGGTGACATTGTGGTGGTGACATTGAGGGGAGGGAGCATAACAGCTTAGGAATGGAGACACCAGAGCCAGAGGAGGGAAGACGGCCGGTGGGACTCAGGAGAGCCATGCTGACCTCATTCTCTATCCCGGTCCCTCCAGGCGGACGCAGCCCTCCCCAGGAACAGTCTACGAGACCATCAAATCACACAGCACAAGCTGGTCCGCCAAAGCCGCTGTACGGCATTTCCCATGGCGGCTCACTCTACCAAGGCTCCCTGTACCATATAAAGCCAGAAGGACTTACTTTACCTCATCAGAAAGAGAGACGAAATTCCTTGGAGGTCTGAGTACCCCAGAGATCCTCACAATGCTGGACTTGGTGAACACTTATACCCTAAGAGCATCTCCCAGCACCCCATCCTTTAACCTGTCCCTCCTTCCCCTCCCCTAGGGGAGGTGTGAAGGGCCATCCGTGGCTCATTTTTCTGAAGCAGGGCTGCCTATTTCAGGCCCTCACAGTTCTTCTCATGAGGAGGCCGTTACTGCAGCAACCAGGTATGGTTTCCACACAGACCTGCCTCGGGGGAACCCCTGCTCCACAAGATGTAAAACATTGCTGACTTACCTCACACACTCTCAGAATTACCCAAAAAATTACATCTCTCCAGCCGGGCGGTGGTGGTGCACGCCTTTAATCCCAGCACTCGGGAGGCAGAGGCAGGCGGATCTCTGTGAGTTCGAGACCAGCCTGGTCTACAGAGCTAGTTCTAGGACAGGCTCCAAAACCACAGAGAAACCCTGTCTCAAAAAACAAAACCAAAAAAAAAAAAATACATCTCTCCAAGTCTCTCTCATCTCTCTGGCAGCCTTCGTACGGAGCTGACTAACAGCACGGTTTCTGCTCGTTAATGCCTCCGCCTGATAAGTTTCCTTCCTCCCTATAAACAGCGACTCTGTGACCAAACCCACCCTGCCTTCAGCCTTCCCAACAGGGCGTTTAAATCTGAATTGTTTCACTTGGCTTTCATCGCACTCTCCTTGTTTCTCACACAGTAATTCGGTGTTTCCTTCTGTTGCCAATGGAAGGTGGTTTGGGGACTGTAGACGTCTTGGGGGCTGGCAACGGCGACAGCCATGAGAAGAGGAATTGATGACTAAATTCTGTCACCCTAGAGGAAAACAATGTTGAAGTGGGAGCAGAAGAAAAGCGGAAGCAGGAAGAACTGGAGTGATGGAAATTAGCAGGAGGTGAAAGGGGACAGAATGGGGGCCGAGGAGAGGCCCCAGTGAAGGCGTAGACACTGCAGGAGCTTCCCAGAACAGCCACAGCTCAATATGCAAAGGACCCTCCACCTGTGACTCATCCTGCATCCTCTGGGTGACGTCATAGCTACGCTCACATCGCTGACATGACTCTTCAGTGTGTATATATCCCTTCATCACGGCACAGAACCCCCAGTTGGCATCTCTGCCATGTCCTTATCTCCCCAGATCATGATGTACCGGTGTCTGCTGGGTATTTAACTAGATGCTACAGTTTGTGAGCATCCTTCAAAAGGTCTGTGTGCTAGAAGTTTGGTCCCCAGTATGATGGCATTGAGCTGGGGGATCCTTTCAGAAGCAGGGCCTGTCGGGGTGAATCTACTACCCTCATTCTGCTTAATGGACACAGACTCAAACTGCCCTCCAAATTTACATCTCTATATTAGTCCAGCTCCCAGACTTCATCAGAGAAGTTTCTCTGGTCGGTAGATAATGGTTAGTGCAGAAGATCACACCCGACCAGAGCGTAGAGAATAAATGTCAGGGGAGTGCTCATCCACAAATGGGGGACCATCACGGAAGAGGGGTGGGAAGACCCTAAGAGCCAGAGATTGGAGAAGACCAAAGCAGAGCAGTGTCTTCCGGATGAGTCCACGGCACCTGCAGTTGCCTGTACCAGACTAGCATGAGACCCAGCCAGTCAACACCTGGGCACGAGGGGGGAAGGGGTGCATAACCCCGCCCAGTGAGTAGATTCTGAAGTGTTGACTATGCTCCAGAGAATGGCCCCACACAGGAGCGTGTAAGCAGCACAAGGTTGGCTCAGTGCACGGCTGTTTATTTGTTTGCTTGTTTGTTTAAAGAATTAAGGCTGATTGGGGTCCAGGGCTTTAATCCTAGCACCAGGGAAGCAGAGGCAGTTAGACTTCTGTGAGTTCAAGGCCAGCCTAGTCTACAAAGTGAGTTCCAGGCCAGCTAGGGCTACTACACAGTGAGACTGTCTAAAAAGCCAAAAGGAAGGATGAATGGATAGGTGGGGGGGGGAAGGAGAGAGGGAGGGAGAAAGGAATTTTAAAACAAAATTTTAAAGAAGTGGGGTCTGATAGGAGATGGTTAGGCGGTTAGAGGTACCCCCTGGAAAAGCATTGAACACACTACTCCTGGGACCGCACCGGCTCCCTGCACCATGCTAACCTACCTAGAAAGCCCTCAGCAGAGGCTGAACGCATGGGGCTGCACACCTTGTACTTCTGCCTCCAAGGCTGTAGGCCAAGAACTGCTTTATAATATATATAGTACTTGGTGTCCCATCTTCTCTTATAGCAACAGAAAACGGATTAAGAAGCTGGATGAAGGGTTATTTTGGACCCCGGGTGGCAGCTTTGAAACAAGGAGATAAAGAACACAGGGACTCTGGGGGTGCCACTAAGCTCCATAGTTGTTCACTGCATTAACCCCGAGAACAGGGACAGAGCAGGGAGGAGGCCAGCAGGCATAACTCCCGCAAGGGTTCCTTCCGTACTTGGTGTTCCGCTTTCTCAACAAGCTCCTCGCTTCTTCTGTAACCTAAATCAGGCTTCCACTGCCTCCCAGATACTCTCACTGCTATTAAAATCTGTCATCTGCTTTCCCAACTCTGGGCTTCTACATCTGGGATCCTGTTCCCAAGAATCTTCTCGCTTGTGGGTCTGAGAAATTTCCTGATTATCTATTTGTGTTACATAAATACACAAATACAGACTCGTAAGAAATTCCAACACTGATGTATAGCCACCCCAAAGAGAAACAGACCTTACCCTCTTTGGAGGTAACACAACACACAGCTTGGTATTCACACATCTAGCACTTTTTATAATGAATTTGTATGTATATATATATAATAAATTATGTTTCTTATCACAACAGTAAGAATTTAAACATAGATTTGATCACACTGTGTGTTCTTACTTTAAAGTGTACAGTCTTGGGCAGGAATATACCTAGTCGGCAAAGGGCTTGCCATGTAAGCACGGGGACCTGAGTTCAGATCCCAGCTCCCAGGCTTGACAGCATGTGTCTGGATTCCCAATGCTGAGGAGGTAGAGACGGGCCACTCTTTGGGGCTTGTTGGCTGTCTAGGCTAGTCAAATCAGTGACCTCCAGGGGCAGTGACAGATACTGTCACAACTGAGGAAAATATCTGTGGCCTCCAGATGCCTCTTCACAAGAACCTGCGTGCGTGCACACACACACACACAAACACACACACGCACAATCACACAAAATGTATGGTCTTGTCTTTTTCTTTTTGAGATGGCTCTCACTACACAGCCACGACTGGTCTGGAACTCACTCTGTAGACCAGGCTGCCCTTGAACTCAGAGAGCTGCCTGCCCCTGCTCCAGAGGGCTAGGATTAAAGACCTGTGATAACATGGTATTTTCTAAGACAAATCAAGAAGTTCATGGTATTTCCTAAGATAAATCAAGGGTGTGCACTATGTGTATTTTACATTTTGATGTATTTTATAAATTTGTCAAATAAAATCACTTTACTAATTTTTGTTCCCATGTGTTGATTGCTAATCTTCACTTCATATGTTCTTGTCATTGGTATTATTCATGCTGGCAGTGTTTTTGCCAAATGGCACCGCACTGCACTGCACACCCACCGTAAGACTGAACATCGTGTACTTATCAGCCTGCTGTATTTTTTCCAGGAATCACTTGTTTATAAACTTTGCCCATTTTTCTTGTTTTTTTTTTTTCTGATACACGGGAATCTTCGTTACACAACAGTCTTTGAAGCAAGTGTGCCGCACACACTTCTCCCCGCCAACCACTAGGCTGTCTGCACATTCACAGTGCAGCAGTTCCTAAAGTGTGGGGTCTCCAGATTACACAAAAGGGTTTCTTAAGCAAAAGGGACTACACATTTGACTCTATAATACATACAGAATTCACATTTGTGCATATAATATACATATACTTACACTTTACATATTCTCTATACATCTACATACAACACACTGTGTATGTATGCATGTGTATATTTGAGAATGGAGTTTTTATTTCTTCACCTCTAAAAATCCACCTTATCAAGTTTCTTATTTTGACAGTTACTTTACACATTTCATTCTCCCTATATATCACAAAAGAATAAATCACCATGATGGGCTAATGAAACAGAAAACCTCTCTCTCTCTCTCTCTCTCTCTCTCTCTCTCTCTCTCACACACACACACACACACACACACACATTAACACACATACACATACACCAGATTATCCCAAAATCTTACAATGGAAAAAGACATATAAATGATTGTGAAATCCCAGCCCTCTGGAGGCAGAAGCAGGTAGATCTCTGAGTCTGAGGCCATGCTAGTCTGCAGAATGAGTTCCAGGGCAACCAGGACTACACAGAGAAATCCTGTCTCAAAGAACCAAACCAAACCAAAACCAAAAAAGATTATGAAACACTAAAAAGTGGAGTTGGATAGCATGTTTCCTATTTTGGCTCCCAGCACCCACATCACCATCACTTGTAATAACAGCTTCAGGGGAGACAACGCCCTCTTCTGACCTCTATAGGCACTGCACTCATATGCAGAACCCCCCCCCCCCACATACATACACAGATACAAAAATCTTTAAAAATATATCAGAGACCATGGGGTTACTTATAAATGATATTGGAAAAACAGTCCAGTATAATTTTTAAATGTCAGCTTAAATCTACCATCCGCATCAACCAGTAGAGTAAATGCTAGAAGGGAGAAAATTCTGTAAACGAGAAGATGCAGAAAAAGTAGGACAGATTCAGCCGTGGAAAAAATACTAAATAGCCACATGTGTTCCCAATAATTCATTTTTATTTTATTTATTTACTATTTATTTTAGGGGTTTTAGGGATCAAAGTCAAGGTCTTGTATATGGCTAAGCAAGAATCTACCTTTTTTTTTTTTCCTTTGGTTATTCAAGACAGGGTTTCTCTGTGTAGTCCTGGCTGTTCTGGAACTCACTCTGTAGAGCATGCTGGTCTCTAATTTAGAGATCCACCTGTCTCTGCCTTCCCGGGTGCTGAAATTAAAGACATGCACCACCACCACAGGGCCTCCCAAATTGTTTTTTTTTTTGTTGTTGTTGTTGTTTGTTTGTTTGTTTTTTGAGACAAGGTTTCTCTGTAGCTTTGGAGCTGGTCCTGGAACTTGCTCTGTAGACCAGGCTGGTCTTGAACTCACAGAGATTGGCCTGCCCTCTGCCTCCTGAGTGCTGGGATTAAAGTCATGCGCCACTACCACCCAGTCCAAAATCAATTTTTAAGATTTATTTGACTTGAAATATGCACATTTGTGTGGGTGGGTAGGTATGTATACTTGGGTGCTGGTGTCCTCAGAGGTCAGAAGAGGGTGTCAGATACCCTGGAGCTGCTGTTACAGGCGGCTGTGAGCTTCCTGGAGTGTGTGCTGGGAACTGAATCAGAGCCCTCAGCAGGGGCAAGATCTTTACAGATCCATGAGAAAAGGGTAAGGATAAGCTGGGAAAGTAACCGGCAAAAGCAGGCCAGACCTCAAGTGGGACCGAAAGTCTGACAGAAACAGCCTAAGGATGCACTCATGGCTTTGCAAGTTTCAGTCCACGACAGGGTTGGGGGGGGGGGCGGTCCTCTCATGAAGGAACCAGAGCAAGGGTGACAGGAAGCAGACTGAGAAAGGCAAACTTCGGGACTGTAGTCCTCCAACCAGGGCCACTTCCCACCTTCCCACCAAAGCCAGAGTCTCCTCAATTCTGAAGCCACGAGTGGGTGAAAGCATCGGTGAAGACTGACCCCCTCATCTACTCACCTGTGGGAACGCCCTCACAGAGCGCCTAGCGTCTGCCTTATCTTAGGCGTCCTGCGTCGGACCAAGATGTCGTTCAAGATCAACCATCGCATATATTCCCCTAAACCTCATCAAGATCAGCAGCAACGAGATGGGCGCAAGACCTTAAGACAGTCAGGCGTGTTCGGCCTCTCACCGTGCTCTCCCCACGGTGGCAAAGAGATGACATTAAAACAAAACGCTCGCGCACAGTGGGGAGCGAGAAACAGAAGCACGGACAGGCACCATTAAAAAGCTCACACCCGGTCTGAAGCAGCTCAGGGGTACAGCACGTGCCTCACGCTAGGCTCTGTGTTCAGGACCCAAGACATATACAAAGCGTTCATACCCTTTGACCCAGTGATGTCCCACACTGGCAAATTTACAGAAATAACCCATAAACATGGGAAACATTCTTTGATCAAAGAAAGTTACTGAAATGATATTTATAATGCGAGAAACGGAAGGGATGAGGAAAAGAAGGGAGGGGAGGGAGGGGGAAAGACAGAGTGGAAGGGAGAAGGAGGGAGGGAAGAGAGGAGAAGTAATGCTTCTTTTTAGTTTTAATTTTCTTTTTTTTATTTTTCCAATTAACTGGTTAGATTGATTATTGAGACAGAGTCTCACTATGAGGTCCTGGATGGCCTAGAACTCACAGAGATCTACCTTTCTCTGCTTTCCAAGAATCAAAGGTGGGACCTGGCTTTAAAAAAAATCTAATTCTTAGAAACAAAATAATTTATTGAAAATCATAAAACAGGGTGCTAGGCATTATTTAATCAACCATAAGCGCGCACAACCCTGAAACACTCTCACGCTCGTTTACGAGCAGAAATATTGAGATATTCGTGTTGACTCCGAGTGTAGGTGAGTCACCGTTTTCGCTAACTTCCAATTGATAACTCTTGTATCGGAGCGCAGCTCTGGTCCAGGAAGTCAATACAAGACTTCCCATTTTGACTGCACCATCACCTGTCTATCTGTCTGTCTGCTCCGTTGCCTGACCTTACTGTGCCTCCACCTCCTCACACGTGAAACAAAGGCCACAAAGCCAGCGCTTCAGGGGCTACTGTGAGCAATGAACAGATGGAGTAGCACTTGCGAAGCCCATGACAGCTTTGCC
Organism: Alexandromys fortis; assembly: GCF_014885135.2. Lineage (NCBI taxonomy): Eukaryota > Metazoa > Chordata > Mammalia > Rodentia > Cricetidae > Alexandromys > Alexandromys fortis. The sequence continues at coordinate 3,107,980 of NW_026068025.1, read as the reverse complement.
TGTTCCAGGGGGAAGAACTCCAAAATATCACTTTTGTCATTTAGCATTTGAAAAATAAAACTGAATAGAGTTTTTGGTTTTTTTGTTTGTTTTTTGGTTTTAAAGGACAGCTCACATGCAAGAGTTTATTTCCAATTCCGGAGTTTTAAATGAAAACCGAGCTCATTTTGTCTTCTTGGGGGTTTCTGTCTAGAGGGCACTCGACAGCAACTCGCTTGGCAAAGGGAAGGTCCTAGAAACCGGACCTAGAGTAACTGGAACCCAGCTACTCTAAAAAGCCCCGTGTGACACAGGGAGAGTAGAGACTGGAGCTGCGCTGGGACAGACGGAGCTCCTGGAGAAGAACTCCAGCAGAGGCGGCAGGCTCGCACCTCACCTTTGCAGGCTGACATGTTGCAACTGACAATATGAACTCCCTGAGTTACTGAACTAAGTCATTCCAATAAAAAGTTAAGAGTCGACCAGAAAAGAAAATCAAAGCCCAAGCTGCATTTCCAGAAAACAGTAGAAACTAAGAATAGAAACTCCTTTGGAAGATATGTCGGAGTACTGACAGCCTTCTGCAGGGTCCGGGAAGAGGGTCACAGGAGAAACCACGGAGCGCACAGCTTCCTAGTATAGCCAGGACTGCTGTGCTGCCATTACTTTGAAATTTGCCACCTAGACTTCAGACCCAGGACAAAGGTTGTCCCAGCTGTCAAGCACTGGGATAGACTCTATCCCTCCGCCAGACACAAGGTCACACTCCACACGCTGTTGTCCTCCAAGGGGAAACGGCTCTAGATCCTTCTGTGGGCCAAAAATCTTAGCTTTTCTCCACATGACTTTAGACTTCTATCCAATAGAATGCACCAAGCAGGCCTGGTCTCCTTACCCACGAGGAGAACACTCTGCGTCTCTACTGACTACCACCCAAGGGCAAGGTTTCTCGGCAGAATTTTACACAGAAACTTCAGCATGAATCATCCTGACTTTGTACAATTAAAAAAAAATGACTCACAAGAAGACTGTTCCTCCCAAGATAGTATATGAGTTTCAAACGCATTTTCAGCCCCCAAAGCAGACACGCAGGGCTTGCTTCTGTGGTCCACGCACAACAGAAAACTGCAGTGCTGTTGTGTGAATGGCATCAGGTCCACAGTGCAGCAGGCCCTCTTCCCCAGACAGCTATCTCCTAAGATTTTCCATCCCGGTCTTAAACAAGAAACAGTTTCATACTTACTGCAAAGCCCCCGGCGTCTCGTGCGTCCTGGGAGCTGCTGGCCTCAGTCTGTAAGCCCTCTGCACTATTCTGAGCCAGTTGCTGCCTGGGAGGAAAACCACATTCAGCGAGTACTTGGGCAAGGCCTGCTCAGGAAGCAGGCGGGCTCTACTCCCCACGCCTCTCCCTCCCCTCCCCACAACACACACACTTACAAGTTCACATCTATATGTGATGCAAAATCAAGTCTCTCTCTGACTGAGTCCCACGTACTTAGTTTAGACTTCTCCAAAATGAAACACGTAAAGATGTCAGCTGGCTGGCAACAAAAGGGAACTTCAACCCACAAGGCGCACAAATACAAACACCCTGAGACACTGAACCAAAAGAAAAAGCCAGTCCGGCCTCAAGCTTCAACCCCCACACACCCCTACCCCACCCCACCGCACCCCATGAGCGCTGCTATTTGTAGAGTTCTAGGTTGAGAGGAAGTCGGGAACCAGGAAGCTCTTCAAAGCAGGCTCCCAGGAGCCAACTGAAAGATCTCAGAGGCCTCTTAACCACTGGGACTTCAGTAATGTGTTGTGATTTCTTTGTTCATCCTAAATAAATAGGTTCCTAATTAATTTTTAACTCAGAAAGCTTCCAAATGATATACCCACCCTCATAAAACCTGGCTTGTGTGCCCCCTGCCTCTATAGGGACTCGGCAAACCCCCATGCCCACCAGCTGCTGCAACAGAGGCAATGACCGTAGGAAACGCATGCAAGAAATTTTGTGATGGTAAACATCAAGAAAACGGCCTGAGAAAAAGAGGCAGAATCCACTACAAATAGAATGTAAAAGCCAATGACAAGATGGGGCAAACACACACTTACAGCCCTCACTTCAGTTATCTGCAGCTACAATGCAGGCTACGACATCATCACTCAGTGTGAGTGTCCTCCATGGGCTCCCGTGTTTGAGCACATGGTCCCCAGCTAGTAGCGATACTTTGGGATGGTGTGAAACCTTTAGGGCACAGAACCTGACTGGAGTCACTGGAGGTGCGTCCTTGCAAGTTCTGCTGGATTCTGGTTCCAGCTGGAGCTCTCTCTAACATTTGGTGCTTACCATATGGAGAAGCAGCTATGAGCTCCGACTGCACCCACCTTTGGTGAACTGAAACCCTCTCAAACTATGAGCTAAATCAAGGCCTTCCTCCTTTGAAGCCATCCTATCAGGCATTTTATCACAGACATGACAAATAATGCAAAGCTGTGTGAACAGCTGTGACCTGGATAGCCTTGCTTATAAACAACAATAAATAAAATAATTAGAAGTCTAATACATTACAGTATGTCCACATCACTCACCCTTATGCAATGGTCAGAAACAATCTTTACCCTCTATCTGCACTGAACATGTCAGTCTGCTTTCTGTCATGGCAAAGTCAAATTAAAAGAGGAAAGGTTTGTCTTAGGTCAGGGCTTCAGAGAAGCCAATCTATAGTCACTTGGAGTCATTGTTTCTGGTCCTGTGTGGTATGGCAGACTGTACATGGCAGAGCCGAGCAGCTCGCCTCATGGCAGCTGGGAAAACCAGAGAACCAGAAGGGCCAGGGTCAAAATGTATCCTCCAAGAGCAGGATCCCAGAGCCAGCGAGACAGCTCAGCAGGTTAAGGCACTTGCCTCCCAAGCTTGACAGACACCTGAGGTGGATTCCCCAGAGCACACACAGAGGTGGAAGGAAAGAACCAAAGCCGCAGCATTTTCTTCTGATTTCCATCCAATCCAACAGCATTAGCATGTGCCCACTCACACATACACAGACACACATATACATTCACACACATACACACAAATATATACACATTCACACATATAAATACATACACATAATATACATGTACTCACAAATACACACATACACACAAATACATACATACACAGACACATATACACTCACATACACATATAAATACACATAAATACACACATAGATACACACACATACACAGATACTCACATACACATTCATATACACCCCCACACAAATACATTTAATAATAATAAATGATTTTAAAAGAAAAGAGAGTGCTGTTAATGACCTAATTTTCCCAATGAGGATCCACCTCCTATATTTGTACTATCTAAAATACAAATCAATGAATCCATCCACAAGATCAGAGCATCCACAACACAGTCAACTCCCAAAGAACTCATTTTTGAATACTTCTGTGCTAGAGGTGAGGCGTTTGACATCGGAGCTTTTGAGGGTCATTTAGGATGGAAACAATAAAGGCTGGGGACACAGCTCAGTGACGTGGTGGTTTGAAAGAAAATGGCCCCTAATGGGAGTGGCACTATTAGGAGGTGTGGCCTTGTTGGAGGAAGTGTGTCACTGTGGAGGTAGGATTTGAGGTGTACATTCAAGCCACACCCAGAGTTTCAGACCACTTCCTGTTGCTTACAAGTAAAGGATTCTCAGCGCCTTCTCCAGCACCATGTCTGCCTGCAAGCCACCATGTCACACTATGATAATAATGGACTGTACCTCTGAACTGTGAGCCACCCCAATTAAATGTCTTCTCTTCATAAATGTTGCTATGGTCAAGGTGTTTCTTCACAGCAATAGAAACCTTAACTAAGACACCATGCAATCACAAGGACCTAGGTTCAATCCTTAGTACCTAAAAACGAATCAAAAGAACAAAACAAACTCTATAATACAACAAGAGCAAATTAAATCTAGCAATATATACAAATGATGCTATGCCATGACTGAGGATTTATACCAGCAATTTGATTGATACCACAAATGAGAATCAGACACAATAATTCACATTAAAAGAATAAAAAAGAAAACCCATACTGCCATTTCAACAAATGCAGAAAAAACACTTGACAAAACCCAACAGACTTTCATGATTAAAAAATATAACCACTAGGAATGAAAGGGAATTTCCTCAGCACAACAAAAGGCAACTACAGAATGCCCACAACCAACACAGTATGCAATGTGAAAGTTTAAAATTTTTCTCTTGAGGCCAGAAACAAGACCAGATTTCTCTGCTCTACTGATTTCTAGTCAACACTGTACAGGAGACTTAAGTCAGGGAATTTAGGCAAGAGAAGGAAAGAGAGGGCACCGAGATGATCAGAAAGGTAAAATCATCTCTATTAACATAACGGGACCTTGCAAGATATAGAAGGGGTATTTATGATTTAGAAGTGGGTGTCTACAGGTCAAAGGTAATGAAGGACCCAGCAAGCTCACAAAAAGCAAGATAAGGCCCCAAATCAATTGTGTTTCTATACACTTGCAGGAGTAACTGCTGTTACATCCAGAAAACAATTCCACTTTCAGCAATAGCTCCTTGGTAAAGTGCTTGCCTCAAAAGCATGAGGACCTGAGTCTCACCCCAGAGCCAACCTGCAAATACCAGGCATGCTGGCTAGAGCTTGTAATTCTGGTACTAGAGAGGCAAAGACGGGAGGATCCCTTAGGCTTGCTGGCCAGCTAGTCCAGCCTACCTGGTGAACTCTGTCTCAGAAGACGTGACCTGCACTCCTGAGGTTAAAACCCAAAGTCGTTCTCTGGCTCCCACTTCATGTGTACACACCCTACATAAGCATGTGCACTCACTCACTCACACATGAACATTCATATTTGCATACATATTCATGCATTTAAAACTCTAACGTTACAAATAAATAAGCAGAAGATGTGTTCGCTGCTAAATGCAAAGCACCATTGAAAAAGCTGAAAGGATGGGTGAGCAAGACGGCTTAGCATTCATGGTTATAAGGCTTGCCTGGCCTCATGAGTTCAATTCCCAGAACCCACAGAGAGAATCAGTTCCCATGGGTTATCCTCTGGTGTGCATGTGCCTATGTATGTACACACATATACATACTCTCATAAAATAAATAAATGTTCTTAAAATGAAACTTGAAAAAGTAAGGTAAATAGATAGACGCTGTATGTGTTAGGAGGATCTATGTGAGGCCAGGCCAGCCTGGTCTACATCAAATTCCAGGATAGCCAGGGCTACATAAAGAGACCCTGTTTTAAAAAAGAATCTGGTTATGGCCCCTCTATTGGAGGCCACAGAGTAGGTCTAAATCTGGGTTCTCCAGGGCTTCTGAGATGGATTCCTGGCTACTTCCCATGGATGGGACAGCTGACACAGGAATGCAGCTGCACCCTGCTTGGGAGGCACATAAAGGTTGAAGAACTGGCTTTGAAAATGTCCCTGAAGACAGGAGCCTCAGATATGCCCTGAATGGTGAACTTTTCTTTAAAAAAATTATTTAGGGGCTGGAGAGATGGCTCAGAGGTTAAGAGCGCTAGCTCCTCTTCCAGAGGTCCTGAGTTCAATTCCCAGCACCCACATGGTGGCTCACAACCATCCATAAAGGATCCGCCTTCTGGCCTGTAAGCATACATGCAGGCAGGACACTGTAAAAGTACTAAATAAGTTTTAAAAAATTATTTATTTTATTTTTATATGTGCATAGGTATTTTGCCTCCAAGTGTTTGTGCATCATGTGTGTGTGTAGTATCCACAGAGACCAGAAGGATGCGACAGATCCTCCAGTCCTGGAGTTAGACAGTGGTAATCTGCCTTGTACAATACAGAAATGAAACTGTTCCACTACCAGTAGAGTGTCTAAAGTCTGTCTGTTTGGACAGTACGCAATTCCTGCACAGACCTACTCCGTACCATCATAGGACACCAGCCAGAAATCATGCTCTAATAAAGGAAAAAAGAAAGAAAAACAAGATTTTAAAGTATGAATTACTTGGAAAGTGAATTATATTTTAATTTGAAAGATAATATTGGAAATAGTTTATGATATAGAACAGTGATTATATATTTTTGGAAAATACAGATCATAAATGATAAGAGCCCCACATTTATTTTTATTAAGAATGATTCTTAAGAATGACAAAGATGACAGAAGATTTTAAGTTTCTTTATGCTTTTCAAATTTTCTACACTACAGTAAATATTTGCCAATTCGGGGCAGTATAAAATAACATTTATTTATATTATTTTTATCTATAGAATATGACTGTTTTCTTTTTCTCTTTCTTCTTTCTTTCTTTCCTTCTTTCTTTTTTCCTTTTAGATTTTTGAAACAGGTTTCTCTATGTAGCCCTGACTGTTCTGGAACTCACTATGTAAACCAGGCTGGCCTCAAACTCACAGAGATTCCACCAGCTTCTGCCTCCTGTGTGCTGAGATTAAAGGTGTGTGCCACCATGTCTGACAACTGCTTTCTTTAGAACAAAAAAAAAAATCTACAAATGACAGCTATTGCTTCTTTTGTCAAAAGCTTCTTCAAGCAAGGCAGTCTGCATGGCTATTTGCATCTAAAATAATACAGTATTGAACAGTGGATACTAACATTTTTATCTGCGTCTTAATCAACAATTAGACTTTTAAGCCCGATATCGGCCACTTGCTCAGAGGCAAGTGTTCGGGAGGACAGACAAGCCTGTGGCAGTAGAAACTACACTGGAGGCTGCTGCTCATGTACCCCACAGCATCGGGCGCTGTTTGTGCAACTCCACAGCTTACACTGCAGAAAGCAAGCTCAGCCAGACGGAGAAAGACTTTCTTAATTGCAGCTGCCGCTCTGCCAGCACTGCAGTCATTTTCTGGGTTCCTGAACAAGGGTGAGCAGACTGATTACCATGGCCCTCAGAGGCATCCATGAGCAAGGAGGCTGGAGAGCGCAAGCCAGGAGGCCAAGCCAGGATGCACCCCACAGCTGAAGGAGCCAGGGCGACATTAATGTCTCAGTGAGACACCTGCCAGCGCCAGCTCTCTAGAGAACAAGAATTCCCTAGATCCTTGCCCAAACCAAACCTTAAAAAATGTTCTGTTTTGCTGCTGGAAAGTAAATTTATCAACCCTAAAAATATCTAGGACAAACTCAAGAAACAAAAGTGATGCCTAATGAGTGAGTGTCAAACAGATGTTGGGCTAATTTTACAAAGACAGTCAGCAAAGGTGTCCTCGAGACAGCAGAGGGGAATGGAGAGGAATCTGGAGATAGGGAACGGCAGGGCACAATCAGAGTGTGGGGGGGGGGGGCGCTAAACCCTTCATGAGCTGCTAGGTTCCCTCAATTCAGTATTTGATCCAGTGTTTATTAACAAATGATGGTTAGCGGCCACAACGATCACGCTAATGTACTGAATGAAATCTAGAAACTGACAGAGTATAGGACGACATTTGTTAGCCAACCTTCCGTTACCATATCAAAATACCCGACATAACCGACTTACAGGAGAGAAAAGTTTACCCTTGGACGCTTCAGCCCACGGTCAGTGGGCCCACAGCTTCCCAACCTGTGATAAGGCAGCAAGGCATGGTTAAATATCATGGAGCCCTGCTACTTCCCTCACTGCCGAAGCACAAAGTGGAGGGCATGCTGGGAGACTCCCCAATGGGTCCTGCCTCTGGGTTCCCCCTTCCCTCACAGTGTCAGTCTCTCAGCCTTCAACACAAGACACTTTAGGGGACAGTGAAGGATCCAATTATAGCAACACTGTCCTTCGTGACATCGATAATGTCTACCTACAAACACTTGTTCTACGGAGAGGAACTTGACTTCTCTGTGAACCAAAACATCTCTTCAGATCACTTTAATTTCGTTCTAAAGCATCACATTTCATGGTACAAAATTACAGAGAGGTGGCTAATTACAGAGGAAAACGCCCCACAGTGGGCACGGGATGGCTAGTGAAGCCGACATCTTAGGAGCTAGGAGACAAGGCTCATCATGTGGGCAAAGCTCTCTAGAGATACCCGGCTAGAAACAAGAAGTATGTCTGCTGACAAGTCGCAATATGTGGGGAGGTTTGCATTTTTAAAATCACCACTGCAATGCCAGGTGAATTCACACTCTGCAAAGGTCACACGGGGAGAGATGTGTCTGGCTCCCATGACAGGCCCTCTTGCTGTCCTCCCACCCAGCAGGGGCTACCCTGCTGTGGAATAATCCTTCTGTATACTGTAAAGAGTTGTCACAGGAATTGATTTAATAAAAAGCTGATGGGCTGGCAGCCAGGAAGGAAGTATAGGTGGGACAACCAAACTAAGGATGCTGGGATGAAGAAGTGTGCTGTCAGAGGAGATGCAGATGCAGAGGAAACAAACCATAAGTCACGTGGCAGAGGGTAGTTAAGAAATATGGGTTAATTTAAAGTGTAAGAGTTAGCTAGTAACAAGCCTGAGCTATCAGACTTGGAATTAATATAAGCTTCAGTGTGTTTATTTAGGAGCTTCTGGCGAGAAAGAGCAATCTACCTACACCATCCTCTGCTCCTGATACTCCACACCTACCACCTACTCTAAGCTTGTGTCCCAGGGAACATAGATCTTTGGGTTTTTTAATTAGCCAGGAATAGGAAATCAGCTACTTTTTTTTTTTTTGATTCTAAAACAGATGTTGAACTAATTTGGGAAGAGTACAAACTAGAATGGCCCAGCCTCAGTCATGTGACTATCTATCACACTGTCTGACTTTTAGACCCAGGAACTGTGATGCCTTCCTCTGTGCTCCTCTGTTTTCCTTACCAAGTCCCATTACCATACTCACTCCGAGCTTGGCTTGTTGGCTCAGGTGGAGTTGAAGCCTCTGGCCCCTCCCTCTTTCCTGGTTCTGGTTCTCTCCTGCTGGTTCCACATACCTCCCAGATGACTCTATCTCGAAGATCACATCCTTCCACCCATAATGCCTTATTTGTGACCCACCAACCTTTTATATTTGTTTAATTTATTTTTAATTTTATTCAGGTCTTCACACAGAAGCAAAAGATCAGCCTTCCTCAAGATTCTCTGAACTCGGGGAAAACGGTCCTCTTGCTGTCATGGGTATTTCAAAGTTAGCTTTATCAGTAGAGACAACAGTCTCACCTCAGGGTCTCTGCTCCTGATACTTCACGTCTTGGTTGATTCTGAACTATTTGTGCTTGTCCCTTGATTGGTCAGTTGGCTGTCTCCAACTTATCAACCCCCTGTCTCAGCCTCTTGAGTGCTGGGATTACAGGTGTGATTTATGGTGGTGGGTGGGAGGTTAAGAGGAAGGGAAGGGAATGACCTTAACACTGTCTGTCTCCATCTGTGACAGCTACGCTTGTACCTTTGCTCCCACCTGTCGATGTGCAGAAAGGGACTTCAGAAACCACACAAAGGAACAGAGCTGAGCAAGGACGCAGGTAGCAATTATTAAAGAAACTGAACGAGATTTTCCAAACAGTCTTGGAGATTAACGAAGTACAGGCTGCTTCAAAAGGATTAACCAGAGATTACCTCTCAAAAATCTAATCAAGGAAGATGAAAAAAATACCCAAATTAGAAATAAGAAGGCATAATTATATACATGGATTTTAAACCAAGCCAAACTGATCATTTTCTATGAAAACACAGATTACCAAAATTAACTCAAGAAGAAGCAAACAGTCCACCAGAAAAAAGGCAAAGGATACAAAAACAAAAATGTATAATTTGTTACCAAGTATACAGAGACATGCTTAGCCAACAGCCAGCAAGCTTGAGCTAAAGCTATAATACACTTTAAAGTCTGCAATGTGGGTTAATATTTTAAAAAGAAACAGCGATGTTAAAAAAAAATGGGATCTAAGTCAGGCATACATACCTATAAACCTAGCACTCAGAAGGCTGAGGTATGAGGGTTTGGGCCATCTTAGGCTGCATACAGAGTTCCAGATGAGCTTGGGCTACAAAGTAATACCCCGTTTCAAAAAACATAAGAGAGAGTGAGCGAGAAAGCAAGAGAGTGAGAGAGACAGAGATACAGAGACATAACACACTCTGGTGAGCTTATCTGTGTGGATTTTGGGGTCATTCAGAATGAGAGTGGTAAATAAGATATTTCATATTTCAGTTTCTGTATTTGATTTGTTAAAAATATATATTATTTTTATTTAAGGACTTATTCATGTTAATTTAATATACACCATGTGGTTTGAAAGAAAATGGCTCCCGAAGGGAATGGCACTGTTAGGAGGTATGGCTTTGTTGGAGTACATATGGCCTTGTTGGAGAAAGTATGTCACTGTGGGGGTGGGTTTTGAGGTCTCCTATGCTCAAGCTACCTCCAGTGAGACAGTTCACTTACTGTTGCCTCCAGATCAAGATGTAGCACTCTAGGCTCCTACTCCAGCATCATGTCTGCCTGCATGCCGCCATGTGTCACCATGATCACAATGGATTAAACTGCTAAAAATGTATGCCACCCCAATTAAATGTTTTCCTTTATATAAGAGCTGTCATTGTCATGGTGCCTCTTCACAGCAATAGAAACCCTCACACACACACACACACACACACACACACACACACACATGCACACACGTGGATGTTTTGCCAGCATATGTGTCTGTGTACCATATGTATGCCTGGAAGCTGGGTCCCTTGGAACTGGAGCTAAGAATGGCTGTGATCCAGCATGTAGGTGCTGGGGATGGATACTGGGTCCTCTGGAAGAGCACACAGTGCTCTTAACCATTGAGTTATGTCCCTAGCCTGTATTTCTGAATTTAAAAAAATGTGTTTTCATGAATTGAAACTGAAAAGAATAAAATAAAATAGAACTTTTAAACTCTTGGAAAGGCTTGATGCCACAACTGTTACTGTGTGTTCACACTGGAGAACAGGCTCGGAAAGGAGGACCTAGAGCAAAAATTGTGGGTCTGAAACACACTGGGCATAGAAAACAGAAGAGACAGAAAAATAAGTGCAGAGTGAAAGCCACACACAGATTGTTAGCCTGAGGGTAAAACTACAGCCCTGCTTCAGCGTGCCCGCACCCTGCAAACCTATTCAGGGTTTGTTGGATACAAGAAAGAAAATATGACCCAAAACAGTGCTCTACGTGTTAGAGTGTTCTCTGATCAGTAGTAGGGGAGACTTCCAAAAGTATCTTAAGGGGGAAAAAAAATCTCAGGGCTGGAGAGATGACTCAGTGGTTAAGAATATATACTTCTCTTCCAAAGGACCCAGGTTCAGTTCCCAGTACCCACACTGGGAGGCTCACAAAGCCTCTCACACCAGCTCCAAGGGGGATCCAAAGCCTCCAGCTTCTGTGAACACCTATATTTACACATACACACAAATATAATTAAAAGAACAAAACCCAGTCCACACAGTCTGCTGGTGAGGGATCCTGACTGATGACTAACTAGGCGGTTGACTACCAGATAGCAGCTGAAGACCTAAGGATCCCAAGAGAGTATCCCTAAGAACTCTTATTCCCCTGGAACCACCAGCCAAGTAAAGCCTTCCTTCTATGAGATGCCCTGGTCATGGCATTCCACCACAGCGACAGAACAGGAGCTAACACACTCAGCTATAGAGTGAGACTCTGTCCGAATAATTAAGTATAGATAAATAAATAATAAGGGGTATGATGTGAATTTCAGTTCAAAAGAAGTAAGTGAAACAAATTTTTTCCTACACATCTCACATATTTAGGTATAAAATTTAATTCACTGGGGGGCTGGAGAGATGGCTCAGCGGTTAAGAGCATTGCCTGCTCTTCTAAAGGTACTGAGTTCAATTCCCAGCAACCACATGGTGGCTCACAACCATCTGTAATGAGATCTGGTGCCCTCTTCTGGCAAACAAGCATACATGGAAGGGATGTTGTATACATAATAAATAAATAAATCTTTAAAAAAAATTTAATTCACTGGAATCTAGTTATATTCTTTAAGGTTTTTTCATCACTCTCAAGAATTTCATGCATCTGCTAAGTGGTAGTGGCACACACCTTTAATCCCAGCACTCAAATGGCAGAGGCAGTTGTGAATCTCTGAGATTTTGAAGTCATTCTGGTCTACAAAGTGGGTTCCAGGGCAGCCAGGGCCATATCACAGAAAACATTGTCTTGAAAACCAAACCAAAAAATGCATACAATGAAATAATATCACATGTAATCACATGTAATCACTATTCCCCCACACACACCACTTCAAGCACACTCTCAATTTTGTCTCATCTTATGTAGACATTGCAGTTGTGTCTACACTCTTTTTTGTGTGTCTATTTGGTTTTATTTATGTGTATGGGTGTTTTGCCTGTGTGTGTGTGTGTGTGTGTGTGTGTGTGTGTGTGTGTGTATGTGCGTGCACGCGCACCATGTAAGAAGCCAGAAGAGCAACGTCAGAACTGGAATTATAGACAGTGTGAACAGTTCATTGTGGTGACTGGAAATTGAGCTCAAATCCTCTGCAAGAGCAGCAAGTGCTTTTAACACCTGAGCCATCTATACTCTGTATATAACCATTATGTTTGAAGTTCAAAGTCATATTACAAATATTAGCCATTTATCTAGAGTTGAGCTAAAATGATGAGGTCATAATATTTATTCACTGGCATTTACATATGGGTCTGTGTCCATGTTTGTTAAAATTCATTGTTTTCAACCCTTAATTTTACAGTACTATATCAATTCAGAAAGACTACAGTGTGGTCAGGTGTGGTGCACATGCATTTAATCACAGCACTCAGGAGGCAGAGGCAAGCAGATCTCTGTGAGCTTGAGGCCAACCTGCTCTACAGAGAGTTCCAGGACAGCCAGGGTTATCATACAGAGAAAATCTGTNGGAGGGAGGGGGGAGGGAGGAAGAAGAACTTATATAGTTTAACAATGTATAAAAGTCACACTGAGGGTAATAAAATAACAATTCTTACCAGGTATAAAATTATTATTGACTAGGCCTCAAATGTGTACCAGGAAGGCTGTGATGGCTATCTCGGTTGTCAATTTGACTGCATCTAGAATCAACTAAAATACAAACCCCTGGACACTCCAGTGAGACATTTTCTTGATCAGATTATCCGAAGCAGGAAGACCCACCCTAAATGTGGTTGGCACTTTCTGATGGTCGACCAGATAACAGGATATGGAAGAAGGAAGCTTTTGCTTTGGGCCTGCTTGCCCTCACTCTCGGGGCAAGTTTGTCTCTCCTGGTGCTGCGGCATTACTTTGTGGCTCTTAGAACAAATTTCCCCCGTTCCGATGTAGACAGAAGACCAGCAGTTCTCCAGGAATCCTCCACACTTCCAGTGGCAGAACAGCCCTAAGACAGCAACCTCACAGACTGAGCAATGCCAGATTCTCAGGCTCCCCTGCAGGAGACAACCATTGCTAGATTACCGGGACCACATCCTGTATGCCAGCCTACTAAATCCCTTAAACGCACGCACGCACACATGCACACACACACATATACACACACATTCTATAGGTTATGTTACTAACTATAACAGGGGTACATCTCTGAGTATCCCCAAGTGACACACCTAAATACTGGAAGCCACTAAGTGAGACAGACACCTGAAGGAGAAAACTCTTATGCTAACATACATTTAATACATCTCTTCCTTTTGTTTCACCTGAAGAAGAGTGAAGCTGCCCAAAGACATTCTTTTATCAGCTCTACGTAGAAGCTAAAAATGCCCAGACGTGTTCTTTTCCACCATTTTAATCTTCCAGACACGTCACTGACCTAAACATGTATCTGTTATCTTCCATTCTTGAACTATGACCTTAATATGAGCATGCAATTGTGTATATCTTACAGAGTGTGTGCAGGCATGTTCCTGCCTCTCAACTGCTTTCCTATAGGAACATGGGTAGATTCCTTCAGGAAAACCCCCACATGTCCTTTGTTTGAGAAAACTGCTTTGGAAATAACTCCTGTGTTCTCCCTTACCACTGAAGGCAAAACATTTATTTCTCTTCACTCGTATGTTTTAGCCATGTTTGTAATATGATAGTAAATATGAAAACTTTGGGGCTTCCAGGTAATAGGGCAGCCTAAAAACTGCCTCGTTGTGACCTGCTGAAAAAGAGTCAGAATAAGAAAAAAGCAAACTGTGCTCCAAAGAGCCTTTGGGAACTGGATGATAATGACGGGACAACAGATGGGTGCCTAGAAAAAGATCAGAGACACACCAAAAGAAGCCAAGCCCAGCACAGCTCCAGTCACACAGTTCCCCCCCGGGGGGGGGCGGGAAGGGGGAAACAGAAACCTCACCCACCCAGTCAGGAGACCCTGGTCAGAAGAGATGGGCATGTCTCTCCTCAGGACAAACCCACAGCCCTCATAAGCCTCAAACCCAATTGCAGGTTTTGGTGAAAGAGTGATTCTCTAAGGGCAGACTCAAACCAAATTGACGGATCCTCCTGGCAGCACCAGGGCCGGGCCACAGGTCAGATCTCGTGCAGGAAGAAATTTAGTGGGATCGGCTCAATTCACTGGGACTGGAAAAAAGCAGGTTTGTCAGTCATATGCAACAGTTACCGATTGATGCACAACAAATCGCTTAAAACAAAATATACATTATCTCACAGTTTCTGTGGGTCAGAACCCTAGGAGAGGCTTTGCTGGCTGGGTCAGAGTTTCCCAGGATGTTATATTCGGGGGGCCTTATCTGGAGCTGAGGATCAGTCCAAGTTCACATACCAATAGGTGATACTAGCTATTGGGAGATCCTGGTCTCAGCTGTCATAGTTGAGTTTAATGTCAACTTGCTATAAATTAGAATCATCTGAATAGGGATCCTCAATGAAAGAATTGTCCTTTCTGCCTTAATTAACATGGGGAGACCCACCCAAGTGTAGGTGGTAGTCCAGATCAAGAAGGACCAAAGAGGAAGGTGACCTCTTTTGCTTACTTGACCTTTCCTTTGCTCACTTGACCTTCTTTCAATGACAGAAGAAGGCTCGCACTATTAGCTGAAGACCAGTGGCTCTCCGGAAGCCCTCCAGGCTTTCAGCTTCCAGACTGGGACTACTGAGCTACCCAGGTCCATGGACTAAGCCATTAGCAGGCTCTTAGCAGCCAGGAAAACCTCCCCATAGGGTTGCTAAGATGACATCTGTCATCCTGAGGGGCACTGCACTTCCCAGAGACAATAATCTAGAAGAGCAGAGGAAGCCACAAAACCATAATGGCCAAGTGCCTAACATTTCCTTCTACCGCTTTTTATTATCTTTTGGATTCGTTTACTTTTATTTTCTGCACATGGGTATTATGCATGCATGTATATAAGTGTACTAGGTGACCTTCTAAACCTACTGAAGTTCTCTCTAACACCAAGCTTGGTATAAATGTAGCACTTCTCTGCTATGCATGACTGCAACAAAATCTGGCCAGCAAGATGTGAGCATCAAACTATGATAGCTCATGGAAATGAAGATGCTGATGCCAGCAGTTACCATGGAGACAAGTGGCATCAACAGCTGTCTAAAGGCGCTGTCTTTGAAATATCACATCTCATTAGCCACATGACATTAAACATATAGAGATCATGAAGTTATTTAAAACTTTTAATGAATAAAGTGATTAAGCTAGCAATAGTATAATTAAAAATTAATAAAGTAAGTATTAAGATCTAACACTTTTTCTGGTTTTTTTTTTCCTTGTGTGGTCACATCTAACTATTTTTAGGAACAATATTCAGTCTTTACATTTATTTGTAGGAGACGTGAGAGGGAACATCCATGCCACTGTGCAAGTGTGGAGGAAGAGGAGTTAGTTCTCCTCCGTCGTGTGAGTCTGGGGGTCAAAATCAGATCAGGTGGTCTGGCATAGTGGCAGGTGCCTGCAACCACTGAGCCATCTCTCTGACCTTCAAGTTGTATTCCTTTTTTTTTTTTTAGTTTTACTTATTTATTATGTATACAGTGTTCTGCCTGCATGTGTGCCTGCAGGCCAGAAGAGAGCACCAGATCTCATTACAGATGGTTGTAAGCCACCATGTGGTTGCCAGGAATTGAACTCAGGATCTCTGGAAGGGTGGCCAGTGCTCTTAACCTCTGAGTCATCTCTCCAGCCCCCCACATTGAATTGGTAACAAACTACTATGAACTACCTATGATTGTTCCCCTCTGCACTATTGAGATCCACGACGTTAGCAATCTGCTAAGGGCCACACAGCTCGCATGTAGATAACCTGCGATCAGGGGCTCTTAGATAAGTAAGATTCATCCCTTTTATTTCTCCCCAGGCTCTCTTGATGATAACGTGTGATTCTGAGTGAAGTTGATTATTAACTGTATCAAACCCTTACTAGACTTGACCCAAGGCACTCCAATATCACGCCCACAATGCTTTGCTTCTCCACAGCACTGATTACAGCCCGAGATTATAGTTCAGAGCGAACACGCGCCCCTCTGATCTGCCTTGCTCTCCAGCACACATCAGTACCTAGAGAACACTGCCTCCCACGGGGCAGGTATCAGTTAATAATTGCCGAGTTAAAGGAATAGAAATATCAAAAGAGGAAAAGCACTGAACAAGTGTTCATATAAACACCACAGTCTAAAATAAAGAAGCTGACAAGTCCAAGATGGAACTTCAAAAGTAAGCAAATGTGGCCAGGCATGGTGGTGCACCTCTTTAATCCCAGCACTCCTGAAGCAGAGGCAAGCGAATCTCTGTGGGTTCAAGGTCAGCCTGGTCTACATAATGATGCCCTGTCTCAAAAACCAAAGCAAACAGAAATAACATAGTGCTTATTTGGATCACAATGTGCTTGTTTTCCCACGCATGCATTCACAAGCTCTCCAGACGAGCAGTTAGCAGAGGTGCAGGACTGCAGGTATGACCACGTCCTTCCGCGGCCCTCGAGTCTTCTGCCAGCCCGTTCATGCTCATATGCCAGTTTAAAGTTTTGTATAATTCTTGCCGGGGCGATGGTGGTGCACGCCTTTAATCCCAGCACTCGGGAGGCAGAGGCAGGCGGATCTCTGTGAGTTCGAGACCAGCCTGGTCTTCAGAGCGAGTTCCAGGACACCCAAAGCTACACAGAGAAAACCTGTTTTGAAAAACAAAAAACAAATAAATGAAAGCTGACATTCCAGAAGCAGCAGTAAGTGGTTCAGAGAGAACAGGCCCCCAGAAGAAGCAAGGCCACGTCTCCTCCTCAGTGTTCCTTACATCAAGCTGATTCAAGCAGTACCAGACACTGGAAAAGAGAAAAGAAAGGACAGAACTAACAGGACAGCGGAGTCAGAGACTGGAGAGAATCTATTCAATGTAAAGCCCGAGAAGCACAAACACAGTCGAATGACCACAGTGGGATGAACAAGGGTGAGCATGGCTTCCCCACTTCCGGACTGAGGACTGATTCCCTCTGTGTAAGCAGCACCAGCAAACACAAAGGAAATAACACAATAACCTGCAGGAAAATGTGCAGAGTTGGCAAATGGGCAAGTCACAGAAAACACAAATGGCTCTTCAACGCACGCAATCTTCAACTCACTTTTAATATGGCCCTATCAGATTATCACGTTGCTCTACCCGGCAGATGGCAAAGAGGCTGACAGTTGGCTACACCATGCTCAGGCTGGTGACGGTGCAAGGAAGCTCCCCTCTCATGCCGTGCTAGCAGCGTGTATGGCACGGGGCCGATGCTGGGCTCTGGCCGTTATCTGTGAAGTGTGCAGCCCCTCTGCCCTCGACACGGCAGTCCCACTCCTCTGCCCCCTCATCCCAGCAAAACAAACGAGGGGTTCACAAACAGGACAGAAGATCAACTTCTTTTCCTGAGTTATTTTTGAACATGCAGACTTTACAAACTATAATTTTATGATATGTCTTGCAATTTTTATAAAAGAACTTTAAAAAACCAACTAGCAGGAAACAGGGTCTCACCATGTAGCCCAGGCCAATCTTGAACTTAATGATTCTCCTGCTTGAGCCTCCAGAATAGTTGGGATTATAAACCTGTGCCCATAGCACCTGGCATATAAAAGGATTTAACTACCCTCCCTTCTGTCCAGACAACACAAAGGAGAATCACTATTAAGGGGAGAATGGCCTCCAGTCTATCAACAGATTAGATCTCCAAGGACAAGAGGAAATCCACAAGCTGGGAGCCACTTCCCTAGATCCTCAGCAGGTTGCAGATTTCTCTAAACAAGGACAGGCAAGAAACACTGTGATCTGTGTCTCCCCCATCTCCTACTGAAAAAAAAAAAGCTAAAACAGAATAACTAGGTGAGGTGGTCTGAATAAGAATGACCCCATGGGCTCATATATTTGAAACTTAGTCATCAGGGAATGGCACTACTTGAGAAGGACTGGGAGGTGTAGCCTCACTGGAGTAGATGAGGTCTTGTTAGAGGAAGTGTGTCACCGGGAGTGGGCTTTGAGTTTTAAAAGCCCAAGTCAGGCCCAGTGTCAGTCTCTCTCTCAACCTTCACATCAGGATGTAGAATTCTCAGCTGCTTCTCCATCACCACACTTGCCTGCCACCATGCTCCCCACCATAATGATCATGGACTAAACCTCAGAAACTATAAGCAAGCTCCCAATAAAATGCTTTCTTTTATAAGAGCTGCCTTGGGTATGCTGTCTCTTCACAGCAGCAGAACACTAAGACACTAAGGGCTGGAGAGATGACTCCTTTAGTAAAAAAGGGCCTGATGTCAGTCACCAGCAGGCACATAAGAGCCAGGGATAACCTCAAATATTTGTAACCCCAGGGCTCGGGGTGAGGTGCAAGTGAGACATGCTGACCCCTGTTGCTCAGTCTTATTGAACTGGCGAGCTCCAGATTCAATAAGAGACTGTGTTTCAAAAAATAAAGAGCAGGGGCAGGAAAAATGGCTCAGCAATTAAGAGCACTTGCCTCTCTTACAGCGGGCCCAGATTCAGTTCCCAGCACCAACACAGTGGCTTACCACCACCCTACAGAACTCTAGTTCCAGGGAATACAGCACCGTCTCCGAGCCTCTGCAGGAACCACATGTAGTACATAGACATTTATATGGGCAAAACACTCATACATATCAAATGTGAACAAGTCTTAAAAATATAAACAAACACTAAAGTGGACAGCAGCCAAAGTGATACCTGATGCCATCTGGCCTCCAGATGCATGCGCACACATGTACACACACTATTTCACACACACACACACACATACAAGTACATATAACACACATACACACAAAGAAGAAAGACAGAAGAGCTAACAGACAGAGATAGAGGACAGTAGCACCACCACGTCACCAGGAGAGAAACTTTAAAAAGGAACACTCAATTATTCATGTGCAGCTCTGACAGGTATGACAGAGAGGAAGACACGGTGCTTAGTGAAGGGACAAAAGAGAGCTGTAGTGTGATGGTCTGAGGCGAGGAATTCTCAAAATGTTAACCTGTTAAGGGAACGTCCCCAAATATCCTAATATCATCTAAATAGCCCTAATCCCTAAGTATCCTCTCCGTGATCCTCCTGGAGCACTCCCGCTGCCAGAGCACACATGTGGCCAGACACAGACACAGTGATGTGTGCAGCGGTGGTGTTTATAACGGCAACAAAAAAAAAAACGGGTGTTCATCAATAGAACCCTGGCAAATGAGAAACGAACAAGAGAATTCAATCATCAAAAGAGTCAGGTGTGGTGGCGCACTCCTCTAATCCCAGCACTTGGGAGCAGAGGCAGGCAGATCTCTGAGAGTTCTAGGACAGCCAGAGCTGTGAAGAGAAACCTTGTCTCAAAAAGAAAAAAGAAAAAGAAATGAAAACCGGCCAGAGCTTGGCATCTCAGCTACTTTAAGTACTAAGAAAGGGGGATGGACTGAGTCTTAGCAGTTTGTAGCTAGCCAGAGGCACGTTGTGAGAGTCTGGCTCAGAAATAGAGAGGAAAAGTCCAGCATGTGTGAGGCCCTGCATCTGATCATCAGTAATACAATATTTTTATGTGTTAATTTTTTGTTTTGTTTGTTCATCTGTTTTGAGATAGGTCTCACTACGCAGCTCTCGCTGTCCACACACTGACCCCAAAACTTGTGATTATGCAGTTTTTCTATAAAAACAATTCTAGAGCATGCACAAAAAGAGACCTGAAAGAAGAGAACTAATGGGCTAATGAGATGGCCCAGTGGGTAAAGGCACTTGTCACCCAGCCGGAAGATGTGCGTTCAATCCTCAGAACCCACATGGAGGAAGGAAAGAACTCCACGAGCTGTCCTCCAACCTCTGCACACATGCTGTGACATGAATGGGTACCCACAGACACATACAGACGCAATAAATAAATAAATAAATGTAAAAAAAAAGAATAAAAACAAAACAGAGAAAAATCGGGAGGAGGTTTGTGATTTTTTACCCAAAAGCGAGAATTACTTTCTTTTTCTCTTGAAACAGGGTCTTCCCTAGACAGTTTTCAAGCTCCTAGGCCTAAATGATCTTCATGCCGCAATCTACCAAGTCACTTCAAATTAGAGGTGAAATCACCATTCCTGGCAAAGAAATACATTTTGTGGCGGGAGGGTGCTGGGATGGACATGGAGCCCAGGTTCTTGCAATAGCCTCCCCAGCGCTCTGACCTCATCCCTCTGAGAGTTACTTCTCTTTTTGTTTGTGTTTTGTTTTGTTTTGTTGTTGCTTTTTTGAGATAGGATTTCTCTCTGTAGCACTGGCTGTCCTGGAACTTGCTTTGTAGACCAGGCTAGCCTCAAACTCACAGATATCTGCCCTCCTCTGCCTCTCAAGTGTTGGGATTAAAGACAGATGCCACCTTGCCTAGCTCCTTTTGTGTTATTTTAAGCCAATATGTAAAAACAGCAAAGGTGTACATATTAATGGGGTGCCATGTGACATTCCACCTGTCAGACAACGGAGAAGGGTCTCACCATAGCTCACTCACATGTCTTGGAATGGTTTGTTTGGGATACTATCACATTCTCTCAAGAGAAAAATGTAGAAAAGAAACTGACATCTTGGGGTGTCCTGAAATCATTGACATCTTGGGGTGTCCTGAAATCACTGACATCTTGGGGTGTCCTGGGAGGAAGGAAATCATCAAAGATTTAGAGTGGTAACACTGGGTGAACTTGGTAGTTAAACTGAAGCAACTTGAGACAATTTCAACAAAATAAATACAATGATGATGATAAATTACGAAACATTGTCTAAATACATACTGATAATAACAAAAGAGTAAAAGTTCAGGAGGGGATGTCTTATCTACAGAATACTTGTTGACAAATGTAAAGAAAACAATAGAATTAGGAAGAAATAATCACCCTTTTGCAACCTTAACTTAGCTGCTAAGACATGCTAAATCCACCGAAGGACGGGTGTGGAAAGGCACACTCATGTGCTATCAAAGATTCGCCCCACAGACGAAGTTACTAACTGTGACTGGGGGAAGCCACAGTCAAGTGACCCTCTGCATCACCGGGCCGCCTGTCATTCTGGGCTTCCAGGCACGACGAAGACAGACATGAATCACTCCTGAAACCTCTTGCCAGTTCAGAACACTGCAAGGAGAGATGTGGGGCATTCGTTCTACTGGGAAACCTGCCTGGCCTCTTAAAGAAAAACTCATTCATTCTCAAACTATCCAACTTCCAAAGGACAAAAGTATCTGCCAAGATCCAGGAAGATCCAGACTGAGGGAGAACGACAATCAATAAACAGCAACACTGAGAACAGAGCTAACGGGATCTGACAGATTCTAAAGCTGCAAGTGAGGCGTGGTGATGCACACCTCTAATCCCAGCACTTTGGAAGCAGGGGGATATCTATGAGTGAGTTCCACCCCAGGAAAGGCTTCATGGTGAGACTCTGTATCCAAAAAAAAAAAAAAAAGGGCCTCATAGTTACAAATGTGACTCAAACAAACAAAAAAGAGTCTCAGCAAAGAAATGGAAGGCATGTATTTTAAAATGGAAATTTTATAATTGTTTTATAATTGAAGAATGCAGCAGGCAAATTCTAAG
Source organism: Alexandromys fortis (assembly GCF_014885135.2). Lineage (NCBI taxonomy): Eukaryota > Metazoa > Chordata > Mammalia > Rodentia > Cricetidae > Alexandromys > Alexandromys fortis. The sequence goes on along the minus strand of NW_026068025.1, from coordinate 3,086,009 downwards.
GATGTTCTACGTGCAGAATGGAGGAGCCACAGGGAACCATCGGTGAACTTGAACATAAGTCCCTTATTCCACCATGAGCACAGAGGCCGACGAAGAAGTGTGCTGTGGGACAATGGTCTGTACTCTGTCACTTGTATTTTAAATAAACACTGATTGCCAGTAGCCAGGCAGGAAGTACAGGCAGGGAGACCAGGCAGGAAGTTGAGGCAGGGCAATGAGAATTCTGGGAAGAGGGAAGTTTCAGTCTGCAGTTGACACCCAGACACAGAGGAAGCAAGATGTGACACCTCACCAAAAAAGGTGCCAAGCCATGTGACTAACACAGACAAGTATTAGGGGCTGATATAAGTTATAATAATTAATTAATAAGAAGCCTGAGCTACTGGGCCAATCAGTTTATAATTAATGTAGACCTCAGTATATTTCTTTGGGACTGAACAGCTGCAGGACTGGGCAGGACAGAAACCTCTGTCAACAGAAGTGGGACGAGGAGGTGGGAAAGAGCAGCCTCAAGGACAAGTGACAGGTGGGACCAGACTTAGGCTCTAACACTTGACATCAAGGGCCCAGAAAGAGGAGACAAGGAGGGCAGAGCCTTTAAAAACTCAGAATACAGAAATTGAAAACATCCCCAGTTTGGCAAAAGAGATAAACCTATACATCAAAATGCCGAAGCACAAGGCAAAAGCCCAAAGAGGTCCATGACAAGATAGATCAGAGACAACTAAAACAGAAAAGACAAAAATGGAAGCAGCGAGAAAAAGCCCTGCTTTACCCACGGGAAAACACAATGCTTTAGTGACAGCCGGTCAGGAGAAACTGCAGGCTGGAAGGAAGAAACACATTTCTCAAGAGCTGAGAGAAAAGGTCTGTCAAGGCAGAGCCCTCAGAGCTTGTGAAAATATCCCCTAGAACTCAAAGTCTCAAAAAAGGGAAAAACAAGAGAGCTGGCTGCCAGCACACTTGCCCTAAAAGAATGGGAAAGGCTCTGGGGAGGCCATAAATCTTGTAGTGTGCTTATGTAGCATGTGGGGGACCCGTGCACCCAAATAAATAAATAAATAAATAAATAACCCGCAACAGAAACTTGCTCAGTGGGAAGAAAACACTGAGGAGCAGATGGGAGGAAGAAGAGACAGAAAACAAAGTATATTCACAATACACATATTCTCTAACCTCATGATTTCTAGATGCATTTAATCCTCGAAGGAAAAAAATTACAACCCCATCTGATGTGCTTCCAAATGTATGTATAGGTTTATAAATGAGGAAAGCAAAGAGAGGTGAAGTTCCAACACTTCCCTGAGTAACAAAATAATGACACAAGGAAAGATAAATTATGTGCAAAGGTTATACACACAGCAGCTACTAATAATGCTGTGTAATGAATCCATCAACAAAAACTCCCATACAGGCTGGTGAGTGTCTCAGATGGTTACGAACACTAACTGCTCTTCCAGAGGATCCAGGTTATATTCCCAGCAACCATATGGGGGCTCACACCCTTCTGTAACTCTAGGACCAGGGGATTCATTGCCCTCCTCTGGCCTCCTTAGGCTCTGCATACACAGTGCACAGATACTCATATAGACAAAACACCCATACACAAAAAATTTAGAAAATCTCCAAGGACCAGGCAGCTGTAATCCCGGCACTCAGGAGGCAGAGGAAGGCAGATCTTTGAGTCTGAGGCTAGCCTGATATACATAGTGAGTTCCAGGCCAGCCAGGGCTACAAAGTGATACAAACAAACAAAAACCCAAATAGTTCATAGGAAAAGAAAATAGACAGAAATCCAAAAGCAAATATTTAAGTTTAAAGAAATGGTAGAATCAAGCTCTAAACTGTCAATTTATGTTCATGGAAATGACCTAAAAAAAAAAATAAAAACAGCGATTGGCAAAGTGGATTTAAAAACATGTTTTAGTAAACACCACGTTTTCTCTCATACATGGAAATTGAGTTTAAATTCTGTATATGAGTGTGTGTGTGTGTGTGCACACGTGTGTGCAAAGCATGAACAAGACAGCAGATCAGGAGAGAAGGACGATCCTTTAAGGTTGGTACAGAATCAAACGGCAAGGGTGATGGGCTATGTGTAACAAGAAAGCAGAAAGGGATGCAGCTGGTGGGGCAGGGAGCACACTGGGAAAGCGGAGAGTGGCGAAAATAAAGCGTGGTGGCACGTACCAATGAAGGCTCTGGGGGAAACTGCCTGCTGACCTAAGTGGTTTAAAAAATAAAGGAATTTTGATGGGAGTTTGATGGGGATTGCATTGAATCTATAGACTGCTTTTGGTAGAATTGCCATTTTTACTATGTTGATCCTCCCAATCCAAGAGCAGGGGAGATCCTTCCATTTTCTGGTGTGCGCTTCAATTTCTTTCTTCAAAGACTTAAAGTTCTTGTCATATAGATCTTTTACTTCCTTGGTCAGAGTTACCCCAAGATATTTTAGGTTGTTTGTGGCTATCGTGAAAGGTGATGCTTCTCTGATTTCCCTCTCTGTTTCCTTATCCTTAGTGTATAGAAAGGCCACTGATTTTTTGGAGTTGATCTTGTATCCTGCCACATTACTAAAGGTGTTTATCAGCTGTAGGAGTTCTTTGTTTTTGGGGTTGCTTATGTATACTATCATATCATCTGCAAATAACGAAAGCTTAACTTCTAAACCGGACTCACTGAACATAGTGGACAATGAGGACTACTGAGAACTCAAGAACAATGGCAATGGGTTTTTGATCCTACTGCACGTACTGGCTTTGTGGGAGCCTAGGCAGTTTGGATGCTCACCTTACTAGATCTAGATGGAGGTGGGTGGTCCTTGGACTTCCCACAGGGCAGGGAACCCTGATAGCTCTTTGGGCTGACGAGGGAGGGAGACTTGAT
>NW_026068025.1:3056790-3082886 GCF_014885135.2 Alexandromys fortis | reverse complement strand
CTTTAATAAATAAATAAATGGAATTAACCATTAAAAAAGAAAAAATATAAGAAACTCAGTTTAAACATCAGTCAGAGGCTGGATGGAAATAAAGAATGGTTAGTTATTTCCTACGTTATTTATGAAGAAAGCAGGGTAGCTTAGCTGATAACAAAATAGACTTCAAAGAAAACTTCCAGATACCACATATCAGTGTGTGGGACAGTCAAAGCCACACAGAGAAATGCAATACAGACATGCTTGCATTAGAAAAGATGGCTTCTCAAACAGTAACCCAGGCCTCACCTGAAGAACCTAGAAAAAAAAAGAGCTAAATAAACCCAAAGCAAATAGAAGAAAATACTAAAATAAATAAATGAAATTGAAGAACAGAAAATGAATGAGATAAAGTGTTCATTCTTTGAGGATCAATAAAATTGAAAAACTTCTAAAAGAGAAAAAAGATAAGGGCTACCGTTACAATAAAAACACATCCTAAGTCCTCTATACCAGAAGATAATACAGCAAGCCACTTGGCATGTCTCAACTTGATTACTTAGATAGTCCTATAACTATACTAGGCATTGAGAGTATAATTTAAATGCTCAAAAATAGGAACACTAACCTTAATTCTTACAAATGACACATAAAGTAATTATGCCTTTCCCTAATAAATAAAACAACAGCAAATGATTTTGTAACTACATCAAGGTGCTTTGTATTCTGTGAAAAAAAATGTTCAGAAAACAAGAGTTTTATTAGAACACTAAACTCTTGAAACAGTTTAAACCCCTTTCAAGAAACCTCTGAGCCAAGAGTTTCACTGAGAAATTCTACCACATTTAAGGGAGAATTCGCTGTCTGCTGAGACTCCTTGAGACAACAGAAGAGAAGGGAGTATGCGATTCATTTTATGCAGCTAGCGTCCCATGCTGCTAGAACTGGATAAGAACCGTACAAAAATGAACACATCCATTGACCTCACACACACGACACGAAACTCCGCAAATCCCATAACAGAATATCAGCCAATGCAAGCAGTACATAAAACAATTACATTCCACGATGTAACAGGGTTTATTGTAGAAATGTCGAGTTGGGTCAGTATTTAAAAATCATTAAGTAGGGCTGGAGAGATGGCTCAGCGGTTAAGAGCACTGGCTGCTCTTCCAGAGGTCCTGAGTTCAATTCCCAGCAACCACATGGTGGCTCACAGCCATCTATAATAAGATATAATATATAAATAAATCTTTAAAAAAATCATTAAGTATAATTGACCATATAAACATGTTAAACATGGTAATACATATGATCACCCCAACTAATGCCAGAAAAAAATCACTTGACAGACCACAAGGGTGCAGTTCAGGGTAAGGAACGCATTTGGTGTGAACAAAGTCCTGGTTGAACCCCTTATCCCCCACCCAGCATACACACTAATAAGACAGTACACTTGACAAAAATCCAACACCCATTCATGATAAACATTTTGAGAAAAAGAGCGATAAAGGGGCCATTTCTCAACTTGATAAAGGACATCTTATCCAAGAGCACACACCTCAAAGCGGAGTCTCTCAAAGGACTTGAAAAGTTTACAGCTCAGGCTGAGCATGGCCCATGTGCCTGCAACCTCAGTATTCAACAGGCAGAGAAGTACAGGAGTTCAAGGCCAGCATTGGCTTCATGAGCTTGAGGCTAGCCTGGGGTATATAAGAATCCATCTTTAAAAAAAGAAATAAAGAGGCTGGAGAGATAGCTTAGTGGTTGAGAGCGCTGTTGCTCTTACTGAGAACCAGAGTTCTGATCCCAGCACCCAGTGGAGGCTCACAGCCATCTGTAACTCCAGTTCCAGGGCATCTGATGCCCTCTTCTGGCAGCCTAGGGTACTGTGATCTAGTGCATTTACATGTAGGCAAAACACCCATGCATGTAAAATAAAAATAAATACATTTTTTAAAAGAAAGGAAGGAAGGAGGAAAGAAAGAAAGGAAGGAAGGAAGGAAGGAAGGAAGGAAGGAAGGAAGGAAGAAAGAAAGAAAGAAAGAAAGAAAGAAAGAAAGAAAGAAAGAAAGAAAGAAAGAAAACAAAATGATTATAACATTTAGCCTGTGGTGGGGTCTGGCCAGTTTCTGAGAGGCTAGGTAGGTGCAGCAATTCTATAGCAAATAAGGGAGGAAGGGAAGGAACAGCAAACCACAAGGCACTGCAGCACTGCACATCCTCCAGGACAGCGAGAAATGTCGGATCATACCCATGTAGGCAGGGACAGGCAAAAAGCAGAGCCATCATTCACTTCTGATGGGACTGTGAAACGATACAGCCGCACTGAAAATGTGCCCGGCCAGTCTTCAAATAATTAAAGAGTTCCCATCTGACCCAGGCCCTCCACTTCCAGGTAGAAACTCAGAAACGTGAGAATCCGTGTATACCTGAGAACATGAGCGCTGACCGTGGTAATATTAATGCCTGCCAACCGATGATGGACGAATAACACGCAAGGGCTGGGGCTGCAGCTCAGGGGTAGATGCTAGACTATTGCCTTTCCATACGGAGCAATGCCATGCTGCTATATGCTACAGCACGAGGAAACCCTGAAATTATCCAACCAAGCGAAGAAACCCGTCAGATGAGAACACAGGCCTGATTCCATTTATAGGAACTGTCCAGAGTAAAGAAATCTACAGGGACGGGACGATGAGGAGCTGAGCGGTGGGGGGGCGTGGATGCATCCATTCGGTGGGCTGCCATAGCAAAGTACCTAATCCTGGGGGGCTAGGGTTATGAAAATGTCTTTCTCTCAGCGCTGGAAGCCAGAAGTCTGACATGAAGGCTGCTGCTGGCTCCTTCTGCGAGCCATGAGGGAATTTCCAGGCCCCTTTTCATTGTTTGCATGCATGTAAGTCACATGTATACACACATACACACACAAAGAGAAAAGAAAAAGAAGAGAAGGGGGACCAGTGAGTGGCTACAACTGCAGTCATTTTAATGCCTGTTTTTCCTGGGAATAGCATCTTCTCCCTCACCACCTCATCATGTCTCTGTACATGTCTGTGTCCACATTTGGACTGACTCACCCTGGCCAGTTCCCATGCCCAAAGTAAAGTCTACTGAGAGAGAGAGAGAGAGAGAGAGAGAGAGAGAGAGAGAGACAGACAGACAGACAGACAGACAAATAGACAGACAGACAGAGCTGAGGAGCTAATTCGGACAGTAAAATGCTCATGGTGCAAGCATGAAGACCTGAGTTTGATTCTCAAACCTCCACAAAAAGCCAAACACATGGGGCTGGAGAGATGGCTCAGGGGTTGAGAGAACATATTGCTTTTGCCGAGGGCCCAGCAATGGTGGCTCGCAATCATAACTCCAGTCTCAGGGGGATCCGACGCCTTCTTCTGACCTCTGCAGGCACCAGACATGCTCGTGGTATGCATATACACACACACAGGCGAAACATCTATCCACACAAAAGAAATTAAGTCTAAAACAGATTCTTTCTAATGTCAGGCACAGTGGCACATGTTTGTAATTTCTAGGGTTGGGGAGATGGAGACAGGAGGATTCCCAGCACTTACTAGTCAGTCTGCCTAGTCTCATCAAAAAGCCTTGGGCCAGGGAGAGACCTTGTCTAGGACAGTTGGGGTGGAGGGCAGGTAATAAGGTAGACAGCATCCAAGGAATGACACTTGGGGTTGAACTCTAGACTCTGTGTGTGTGTGTGTGTGTATGTGTGTGTATGTGTGTGTATGTGTGTGTATTTATATATACACCCATATATGTATGCACATAAAAAAGAAGAAGCCCTGAATGGACACAAAGCATAGTCATTCCAATGTCTGTTTTTCCCATGAGAGTGTGAGTACAGATGGAGGGGCTTTGATGACAGCAGGCAACATCCAGTGCTGTCCTCTTGAGCACCATCTAGGAGAAGCAGTTTAGTAGAGGGAACTTAACACAGTGACTAATCTCAAGGTTGGGGAAGGGCTGAGAAGACCAGCAGCATGGTGAGCCAGCCCAGAGACTTGTCACAGCAGGATCCCTCTACCATCTGTATATCCAGAGGGCAAAGTTAAGAGGCAAGAGGATTGGGTGTGTCAGCCCATACCTTTAATACCAACCCTAAGGAGGCAGAAGCAGGTTCTGGACTTAGTGAGACCCTGTCTCAAAGAAAAAGGGTGTGGGGAGATGATGCCAGGGTCCAACAGCTGCAGCTGGGATCACCCCAGCACCACTGTCCAAAGCAAAAATTAGGAAAGAAGTGTTCTGGTCTCTCCCTTCCAGCATGTTCCAAACTCTCACAGGTGCCTCCCACTGCTTGGCCAAAGGCAGCTGACAAAGGAGGCTACAGAATGATGTTTGTGGTAAAGACAGGGAGAGAGGTAAGGTAATCAGGAGGGAAGAGGAGGGGAGAAAGAAAGAAAAAGGGAGTGAGAGGACCAGAGAAAGTGAGGAGGAAAGGGAGAGTGGGGGAGAGAGAAACGGGTAGGAGGGAGACTCGGCGGGTGCAGAACTGGCGCATTGTCTATCTTCTCTGTATCCCCAGGACCTGCCGCGGGGCTGAGCTGCTGTGGAGAGAAGATGCTGGGCACTGAGCTAACTGAAACTCTGGAAACACCAGAACACAGCACTGCCAGACCTGGGGGAGGAGAAGAACTTTGCCCACACGGAGGCAATGAGAACAGACGCACAAGGACAAAGAATGCAAAGTTACGGAAATAATGAGAAACCAAAGGTAAGAAGGCAGGGAACACTCCAAACTGATGCCAGGAATGAGATGAACAAGTTCTACCCAGCACCTTCCAGCACCTCCGGAGATAATTATGAAACTTCCCCCTTTATTAGATACTGTAGTAAACTAATAAGCATCCTAACATTAAGATATTCTGGCATTCCTACAATTGATGTTGTTCGGGCTTCTTACCCTTTGACAGTCTTTTGCTGTCTGTTATTCAGGATCCGGGTGCACACAGCGTATGGAAAGTCTGCCTGCGCCTTACTTTTGTGGGCTTCTGCTCTTCCTCCCACGGTTACGTTTTATCGTGAATGAGTTGCGAGGCTTGAGTTGTCTTATGCTCTGACACACTTTAGTAGCAAAGGAGCCGTCATCCCCAGGCTCAGCTGTGTAAGGTTCAGGAGCCCGTGTCAGGGCTGTCTGTCACACTCCCGCTTCCTGACAATTTACTGTCCCTGTTGCATCTTATCCCAATCCTTCTCCAGACCACAAACCCCTGAGACACCCTGAGCTCACCATCCAGCTGGGTCTTTCTGCGGGGGGAGTACAAAAAAGGCCTGGCTTTGTCCCCACAAGCTCCTCTCCACACTCAGAGGGGCTTCCAGGAAGTGTTATCTGGCACGCCCAGCTCCCAGTGCCTACCTTTCTAGCCCTGTGGTCCCCCGTCCTGGTTTGCCATCCTCTTTGTAACTAACTGTTCTCTCATCTGTTTCCTGACCCAGACATTAAGCTTAAGAGTATTTGTGTCTTATCTTTCATGTTCATCTCAGCGCCTACCACATAGTGGAGAATTTATTATGTATTTATTAGCAGAATATCATAGGGTTTAAACCCCTAATACAAACCTTAAAAATCCAGACAGTTTATTTCTTTTTATGTTGTTTTATGGTTGTTGTTTGTTTGTTTTTTGAGTTTTTTGGTGGTGGTGGTGGTGGTGGTAGGTTTTGGGGTTTTGTGTGTGTGTTGTTTTGACACAGGGTTTTTCTGTGTGTGTGTGTGTGTGTGTGTGTGTGTGTTTTTTTGACACAGGGTTTTTCTGTGTAGCTCTGGCTGTTCTCTAACTCACACTGTAGACCCGGCTGGCCTCAAACTCACAGATTCACCTGCTTCTACATTCAAGTGTTGGGATTAAAGATGTGTGCTACCAACACCCAGGATCAAACTTTTTTTTTCGACGGCTGACATGATGCCACACATGGGAAACCCCAAGCCTGAGGATCTTACATGGCACATCACAGTCAAAACACAGACGCTCTAAGAATGTAGAAAACTGCCTTCAGACAGTAAATAAATGGTACACATGAAACATAAATGAATTTCAAGACTTGGTTTCTACCACCAAGATAACTCCTATATATGCAAATACTTCAACATCAAAAGCAGTGTATGTGTGTACATGTGTGTGTGCATGTGTGTATATGTATGTGTATGTATGTATGTTTGTATGTATGTACGTATATAACCCTGACCTTAGCAACAAAAAAAGAGGAGGAAAAATCCAAGTGTGCTTGGGGGGGGGGTAGATAACATGGTGAGGGCCATCTGGAGAACAAGGTGTCAGAACTGGGGGGCAGGCAGCATGGTGCAGGCCATCTGGAGAACAGGTGTCAGAACTGGGCGGGGGGCAGGCAGCATGGTGCAGGCCATCTGGAGAACAGGTGTCAGAACTGGCTACATTAACACAGTCATCCCTTAGTCACCACAGGGGACCCCTCCTTCCTCACCTGTCCCACCACACACATGCCAAGATTCACAGATGCTCAAGTCCTCATGTAAAATTATGTCAGACTGTTGATCATCCCTGGCACAACGCAATGCTGTGGAAACATTATTCTGTTTAGGGAATAATGCCAAGGAAGAACAACTACACAGATAGGATGTCTTAAGGGTTTGTTGCTGTTGGTGATAATGTTCGGGGGTGTTGTTTGTTTGTTTGTTTGGGTTTTGTCTTTCATCTACAGTTGGTTGAGCCTCTGAATGCAGAACCTATGGACACACAAGAGTACACTGCAGATACCACGACAAGGCAACACAGCTCTTTCCCAAAGCAGTTCCCACACAGATCCCTAAGGGGACAGTGTAAGTTTCACTCAGCATCCTCTGTGGTACCTGGGAATAGGAATTGATCTGAATGTCCATCCACAGTGATGGATACAGAGACCAGGCAATCCCAAAGCCACAGGGTGAGTGGGGAGTGACACCGGACATGGTGGGGAATGCTAGAAGAACTGGGATAGAGTCTTCAACATTATACCTGTAATCCTGGGCCTTGAATGCCGAGGCAGAAAGATTAAATTCAAGGCATGCCTGGGAGACATACTTCAATTTCAGATCAACTTGAGCTATGAGCTACATAGTGAGTTCTTGTGTGTGTATGTGTGTGTGCATGAAAATAAATAAAAACATGTGCACATAAATATTACTTATTTTAAACCGGGTGGTGGTGGCACACACCTTTAATCCCAGCACTCAAGAGGCAGAGGCAGACAGAGCTCTGTAAGTTTGAGGCCAGCCTGGTCTACAGAGCAAGTTCAAGGACAGCCAGGACTGTTGCACAGAGAAAACCTGTCTCAACCCCCCCCCCCCGCCCAAAAAAACTTATTTTAAGTATATAAGCAAGAAAAATGTATACATGAAACATGAAACACATTAGAATGTTGGCTGGAGTGGGAACAAGGATGGGTAGATGGATAAAATGAAATGAATGAGCATATGAATCAATAAATAAGGAACTAGCAAAACAAAATGGGGGGAGTGCTGAGACCAAGAATAGGATTCATTTAGTTCACCATGTCTGCAGTCTCAAATCCTGGTGGGACAGTCTATAATTAAACACCCGGAACAGTGAGACAGGAAGTCAAGCTGATATTAATCCCATCAGAGGTCAGATGACAAAGACTTCCTCCTATTCTGTAGGCTGACTCTTCACTCTGTTAATTCTTCTGCTGTACAGGAACACTTTATTTTTTGGTGGTGGCAGGTGTGAGTGTGTGTGTGTGTGTGTGTGTGTGTGTGCGCGCGCGCGTTTGCGTGCACACAGGTGTATGTTTGAGAAAGGGTATGTATGTATGTATGTAGCCCTGGCTATCCTGGGACTTGCTATGTAGACCAAGTTGGCCTTGAACTTGAAGAGATCTGTCTGCCTCTGCCTCCCATTAAAAGCATATGTCACCAAGCCTGGCTAAACATTTTAATTTGATGCTATTGTATTTGTCAGTTCTTGGGCTGTTAGAGATCTGTTTAGAAAGTCTTGAAGGCCTGGATAATGTCGCATGCCTTTAATCCCAGCATTTGAGAGGCAAAGGCAGGTGGATCCCTGTGAGTGGAGACCAGCCTGGCCTAAACAGCAAGTTTCAGACCAGCCAGGACTACATAATGAGACCCTGTCTAAAATTTTAAAAAATAAAAGTTTCAAGTTTTACTTTAGAGCTTTTGGTCCATTCTGAGTTGACTTTTGTACAGAGTGATAGAAAGAGACCTAGTTTTACACTTCTATACATGGATAGCTGGTATCCCAGTACTATAGGTCAGAAGGATGTCTTTTCTACACTTCTAGAACATATATAATAGAAATGTGGCCTATATATTAGGTATAGAGAACGCCCAGAAGTATGAATAATCCAATCAGTAAGTGGGTAAACTAATTAAGCAGACACTTTTGAATTCAAGAGAGTAAGTACACAACACCAATAAATACAGGGAAAATGTTCATCATCTTCCAAAATGCTTAGAACTTGTATTTTATTCATTATTATTGTGAGAAAGTGTGTGTATGATGGGGGCATACGTGTGCACAATCCACATGTCAGAGGACAACTGTAGAGTTGATTTCCCCCCTCTTTGTGAGTTCTGGGGAATCAAACTCAGTCATCAGGCTTCTACAGCAAGCCGCTTTACCTGCTGAGCCATCTTGTCTGGCCATGTTTATTAACTTTAGCCCTGAGAAAAATGCAAATAAAACCTATATTGAAATTGCATCTCATCCCAATAAGAACGACTATCATCAGAGAAACAAAAGTAACCAATGTCAGCAAAGATGTGAGGGGAAGTGAGCCCACACAGACCGTTACTGAAGTGTAAGGTAGAGCACTTGGTAAATTAGCAAGGAGGTTCAGGAACTACAATAGGACCCATCCATACCGCTCCTGAATCTACATTTGGTATAGACATCTGTGTACCCAGATGTGAACAGGGACACTATTCCCAATGGCCAAATCATAAATGCAGCCTGGGGGGGGGGGTCATCCATCAAATGTGGTATATACATACAACAGAGTACTAATTGGTTACTTTTTAAAAAGTGGTATGGGGGAGGGGAGTGAAATCATATTGTTTGAGAGAAAATGTATGAAATTCAAGACCATCAGCTCAGCAATGGTGGAGAACACCTTTAATCCCAGCACTTGGGAGACAGAAGCAGGCAGATCTCTGAGTTTGAGGCCAGCCTGGTCTACAAAGCACTTTCAGGACAGTCAGGGCTACACAGGGAAACCCTGACTCAAAAAACAAACAAACAAAAGAAAAAAGGAAGGAAAGAAGAAGGGGGAAGGGAAGGAGGGAGGGAGACAGGGAGAGAGGGAGGGAAAGAAGGAAAGAGGAAGGGGGAAGGGAAAGAAGACTAGACATCATCATGTTAGGTAAAGCAGGCCCAATTTAGGATGACAAGTGTTTCATGCTTGCTCTCAAATTGGGTCGGCAGGGTAGGGGACACCTAAGTAGAAAGGAGGCTGTTGGAGAAGGGGACCAGGGTGAAGGGGGGATAAGAAAGAGTAATAGAATATGATCAAAACAAATTATGTATTTTATATACATGAAAATGTCTCAATGAGAACTGCTACGTGAGTCAACAAGATAGCTTAGCAGGTGGAGGAATTTGCCAGCAAGCCTGAAACCTGAGCTCAATTTCTGGAACCCACATGGTCCAATAAGAGAACAAACTCCGATAGTAGTCCTCTTATCTCTACACACACGCCATGACACAGATACACACACACACACACACACAAATAAATAAATGTAATTTAAAAATTCTTTGGAAAAAATTACTTTAGCTGGATGGTAGTGGTGCACACCTTTAATCCAAGCACTTGGGAAGTAGAGGCAGGTGATCTCTGTGAGTTCGAACCCAGCCTGGTCTACAGAGCTAGTTCTAGGACAATCAGGACTACACAAGAAAAAAACCCTGCTCAGAAAAAAAAACCTGACTTTAGCCTGTTGTAATGTCATCCACCTATAACCCAAGCACTCAGCAGAGGTAAGAGGATCGCTGTAAACTTTAGTATGAGCACTTTAATCCCAGAGGCAGAGGCAAGCTGGATCTCTATGAGTTCAAAGTCAGCCTAGTTTCGAAAGCAAGTTCCAGGCCAGCCAGGCCTACATGTCAAGCTCCTGTCTCAAAAAAGAAATGGAGGGAGGGAAGGAGGAGAAAACCATTACTCTGTACAATTAATATACACTGATTTTTAAAATTATGATTAGACAATCTAAGCCCATACTTAAGTTAAATGGCCTCAAGAAGCCTTTCACACTCAAACATCTAATTATAACATCTGCTGCAGACAGAACCCAGACAACCATCACAGACAATGTCAGCTTAGGGCTTTAAATCTACACCCTCAGCACAAAGTAAAAGTCAGGTGTAAACAAGGGACAGAATGGGGAGGGTACTGCTTCCTGCTTCCTTTTAGCTGTTCTGTCAATTAACATCAAGCACCAACTGTAAGCCAAAGAGACACAGGGCGTGTATGTGACCTGGACCAGCAGACTGTTCTTCACTGACAGGATCCTGAGAGAGAGGACCAAGGGATAAAAGATAAGGAGACAGATAAGTTTGGAATTTGGAGGTCTTGCACAAGCTATGTCTATGCCAAGCAAGCTTAAGAAGATACAACATCTTGTACACTCTTTCCAGAGGAGAAATGGGACAGAGTCAGCAGAAATGATCAAACAATGGAGCCAAGAGTGAAAGCTAATCAAACAATGTTGCGCAAGGGGAACACAATGTGTCTCAAGAACATTACAGACTGAGAACAAAGCAGCCTTGGGACAGGTAACCAAAAAGTTGAGGGCTCCAGGTCTGAAGCCACAGCTCCCCCAAGGCCCTGGCCCCAGGCCAGTACTGACTTTGCCAAGCATGTGCCTGGTTTTAGAGAAGGAACAGTGTTCTTCCCCTGTACATCAGGGCCTCGAGGGAAAGGTACCAAAGCCGCAATCCCAGGCTATTACTGGAGAATGTTTCTTCCATACATCAAGGCCACAGGGAAGCCCTCAACTGATCAATCCAGCTTTCAAGAGGTATGGCTGCTCAGTCCTCAAGGATTCCCAGTGTGGATGGCAATCAGATACGATGGATCTAATACAACCAGAAGCAAAAAGGGGAGATGTCACATGACCAGAGACAGGTATCAAAGTGTGGGCAAGTAGAGACCATGATGAAGGCTAGGGGTAATCAAACTATGGCACAGATATGACCAAGGCTGCGGAATCTGTGTTGGGTGAGGTTCTTGAAGAGACCATAGGTAAAAAAGGGAGAGATTGTTTTAAATGTTGGTTCTTGTGTGCTCCGTACAACACATGCCACACTATAGAATCTCTTCCCAAGTCAAGAAATCATTCTTTAATCACTTAATGTCTTGCTTTGCTTCTCCTTGATGCTGGGGATCAAACACAGTTCCTCAAACATGAGAGGTAAGTGTTCTAGCAGAGTTTCTCCCCAACGCAGGCGCTAAGATTTGCAAGTATTAGTGTTTATACCTAAAGAGTTACTAATGTTTTTCTTGGAGCGGGTGAAAAACACTTGATCGTCCACCAGAATTCATTTCCAAACATGTGGTCTCCATGTTTCTTTGAAGAAAATAGGAGTGAATTTTTGCAGAAAAGTTAACACAGTAGGGCCCGAGCCCACTGTCCTTTAAAGGATCCTTAAAAGACAAAGTTGGTATCATCAAAGAAAAGAAACAACAGATGATGCCAAGGGTGTAGGAAAATGGGAAACCTTCCTTCTTCACTGTTGGTAGGAATGCTAGCTGGTGTGGTCACTGTGAAAACTTGAGCAGAGGCTCCCCCCACAAACAATCAAACAAAAAACCCTAAAAACCAGGGGCTAGAGAAAAGGCTCAGCAGTTAAGAACACTGGTTGCTCCCTCAAAGGACCAGGGTTCAATACGCAAAGTCTACATGGTGGCTCACAACCACAGTAATTCTAATTCTAGGGAACTCAACACTCTCATCTGGTCTCTATGGGCTCCAGGCGTGCACATGGTGCGCACAGATATATGTGCAGACGAAACACACTCATCAAATAAAAGCTCTTCTAAAACTAAAACCTACCATACAGCCCAGCTATAGCTCCTGGGTATATACCCTAAGAACTCTCTATCCCACCACAAAGACACTTGCGTGTCCCAGCCATTCTATTCACACAAACTAGGAAGTGGACCCAGCCTCAGGGTCCCCAGCTGATGAACAGATACTGAAACTGTGGTACACATATGCAATGAGATTCTACTCTCTGTAAAGGGAAAAGGCACTTATAAAACATGCAGGGAAATGGGTGGAACTAGAGAATATATTAATTGAGGTGATTCAGGCACAGAAAGGCAAGCACTGTGTGTCATCTTTCATAGATGGACTCTAGCTCCTTGTTTTTATATACTTATCGGGAACAAGTGGAGGTTGGGTGAAGTCCAGGAAAGTATAAAGGGGCCTGGGGGGAGGGGGGACGGCAAGGGCAAGAGAACTAAAACGGCATGGAAGTCAAAGAGAGATAAGGAAGATAGGATGGGGTGCAGGGTGGAAATTTATTACGCTGTATGCAATTTAAAAAATAAAGAAATAAAGGCACAGTTGACCCTTGCATGGCTTATGGAAACGTACAGTTCTCACCATCCTATCTGGTAAGAGCATAAGAGTTTTGTTTCAGGGGCTTTTTTTTTTTTTTTTTTTTTGAGACAGGTCTATCTATTTAGCTCAGGCTGGCCTGTAATTCACTATGTAGACCAGGCTGGCCTCAGACTCACAGAGATCCATCTGATTCTGCCTCTCGGTGATTAAAGGGGCACTCCCCACAACAATGGCAAGTTTTCATAGCCACTGGTTTGTGCTGGACATGCAGCATTCTTCTGGGCTAGAATCTGTTGTGTCGCCATGACCAGGCCCCAGAAAAGCCCTCCCTTAAAAATGAGTGTGGAGTGACTCTCCTTGGCAGACACAACTTCACAGCCCCCCTGCGGGGGAGCTAAAGCACCTCTTATGTGGGGAGAAGACTCTTGGGAACTAGCCCCTGGACTCCAGACATAGCTCCCCGTTTAAGGTTCCTTTGTGACCTTGTACTGAACCCAAGTTCAGCCACTCTGAGTCTTGTGAGCTATGGTGAATCACCAAATCTGCAGGTGGCCTTGTCTCACAGGAGAAATAAATTCAAGACAAAAGAACCAAGCATATCATATTCTTCCGCCTTTCAAGTGGCTTCACATTACCTGGAAGAACAGAAGTATTATTTTTTTAAAACACTCAATCAATAACAAGCCTAGAAAACAGGAACCTGTGCCAGTGGCCAACTTAAATGCCTAAGGAATTCCAGCAATGTCAAGAGTACTCAGAACCAGACCATCAAGCAAACCACCAAACCACACCATGAGCTTAGGAGGAGACTCAGGCAGTGGGAAATAGTACCAGCCAGGCTCCGAACGTGTAGACAGAGACAAGGATAGAATCCAATCACCCAGTCCCCCGGAAACAGGAGCTGAGCTTGCTCGGGGTGTTAGAATCGTTCCCCATAGCCTGAGCCACCCACAGTGCACCAGACATCCCAAGTGCAATCCCACTCAACAGCATACGATAAGTCAGCAATTCTGAGATGAAGCTACAGCAAATGGATCAGGCAGGAAACAAGAATCCTCACATTCAAACATAAGGCGCTGTCGCTTGAATTCTTCCCCAGACATCTTGGCTCTGTGTTCTCCACTCTGGTTCGAAACGGAATCCGACAGTGACGATTCAGTACCAAGGCACAAGGAACAAGATTCCACATGAGTCCAGCGGGAAGCAGCCAAAATCCGAGAAGAAAAATGGAGTCGGCGTGAAAGGAAGGCAAAGACCGCAATGCCGAGACTGGCCAGTTCACAAAGGTTACCAGAGTCACCGTCCCGAAATCTAAGAATATTCTCTTTGTCGTCAAAAAACCGGATGACCACGAGAGCCCTGCTTTACATGCCTATATGATTTTAGGGGACGCCAAGAAAATTTATCTCAGCAAGTACAGTTAGCGGTTGCTGAGAAATCCAAAGTTAGAAGAAAAGCTGTTTTAAACATACAAGGAAATGAGCAGAATGTAGAGGAAAAGCTGACGGCATCAGGTGGGGCGTGTGTGTGTGTGTGTGTGTGTGTGTGTGTGTGTGTGTACACTAAGGTCATAGAACCAGTCAAGTCACACACAAATGTGTGGAGAATAAAGGAGCCCTGAGAGGCGAAAGCAATGATGTGGAAACACTATGTTAGCAATATAACCCTCTAAAACCCAGGACCCTTTTACAGCGTTTCAAAGAGGTCTCAGCCTGGTTTAAAATCTAAGCTGCTTCTATAATTAATAAATTAATGGATTTTCATTAATGGGTTTTTTGGGTTTTTTTTAAAGATTAATTTATTTATTATGTATACAGTGTTCAGCCTCCATGTATGCCTGCAGGCCAGAAGAGGGCACCAGATCTCATTACAGATGGTTGTGAGCCACTATGTGGTTGCTGGGAATTGAACTCAGGTCCTCCGGAAGAGCAGTCAGTGCTCTTAACCTCTGAGCCATCTCTCCAGCCCCATTAATGGGGTTTTTAAAAACCTCAAAGATGAGATCTCAAACACTAAGAGTCACCACATTTTGCTTTGGGTTTGCTTAAGGTTGATTTATCACATTAGGGAAGGAACCCAGGGTTTCCCAAAGTACTCTACCACTGAGCTACATTCCCGCACACACTGTTGGTTTTTCTGTTCTGTTTTTGTTTTGTTTGATTGTATGTCTACATGTGTTCTGGGACTTTGTTTTGGATTTTGTTGATGTTGTTTTGAATTTGGGGGGGCAGAAAAATCGATGTGGCACCTACTGGCCTTGAATTCCCGGGCGCAAGCAATCCTATGTCAGCCTCACCACCACACCCAACACTGTAAGAGCAACGGCTCCTTTCGGACCCATCATCTGACCACTCAGTGGGTGTATCAAGGGTCCAACAAAGGACTTCCCACTGTCCAGGAGCTTCAGCTAGGGGACTGGAGAGATGGCTCAGTAGTTAAGAATACTGGTTGCTCTTCCAGGGGATTAAGGTTCATTCCCAGCCCCCACATGGAGACTTGCAACCATCTGTACCTCCAGTCCCAGGGGAGCCAACACCTGCTGCTGACCTCCATGGGCACCAAGTTTGCATGAGATGCACAGACATACATGCAGATAAAGCAACAATATACATAAAATAAAACAAAAGTAATTCTGGGAGGTTCTTTTTTAACCTTTTTATTGTTTTTATTGAACTATATTTTCCCTCACTCCCCTCCCTTCTTCTCCCCTCCCCTTATACCCTCTCCCATAGTCCCCACGCTCCTAATTTACTCAGGAGATCTTGTCTTTTTCTACTTCCCATGTAGATTAGATCCATGTATATCTCTCTTAGGGTCCTCTTTGTTGTTTAGGTTCTTTGGAATTGTTAATTGTAGGCTGGTTTTTCTTTGTTTTATGTCTAAAAGCCACTTATGAGTAGGTACATATGATATTTGTCTTTCTGGGTCTGGGTTACCTCACTCAATATTACGTTTTCTAGCTCCATCCATTTGCCTGCAAATTTCAAGATGTCACTATTTTTTTTTCTGCTGTGTAGTACTCCGTTGTGTAAATGTACCGCTCCTCATCCAGTCCTTGGCCGAGGGGCATTTAGGTTTTTTCCTGGTTCTTGCTATTACAAATACTGCTGCTATGAACATAGTTGAGCACATGTCCTTGTGGTATGATTGAGTATCCTTTGGGTATATCTTCAAAAGTGGTATTGATGGGTCTTAAGGAAGGTTGTTTCCTAATTTTCTGAGAAATCGCCTTGTGGGTATCCAAAGGGGCTATAAGCTTGCATTCCCACCAGCAATGCTGTAGTGTTCCCTTTTCCCCACAACCTCTCCAGCATAAGTTGTCATCAGTGTTTTTGATCTTGGCCATTCTTACAGGTGTAAGATGGAATCTCAGAGTTGTTTTGATTTGCATTTCTCTGATGGCTAACAGTGTTGAACATTTCCTTGAGATCATCCCTCTGTCCTATGTGGGGTTGGTGAAGATCTTTTACCAAAACAAAAGTAATTTAAAAAAAAAAAAAAAGATGAAGGCCGGCAATAATAGGGCCTACTGGGTAAAAGTGCTTGTCACTAAGCCTGACCATCTGAGCGTGATCTCAAGGACATAAACAGTGGCAGGATAGAGCTGACTCTCACAAGACATCCTGTGACCTTCACACACAGTCACACAGTCACGGAAATAAATAAAATGTAACAAAAAGTATTTTTTTTTAAAGAATGGAAATAAAGAACCTGGTTGGCTCAGCCAGGGCTATCAGAAAAGTGTGAGTATCTGGCATTACCCTGCTAGTGACATTGCCGTACCATGAAATTTATTGTTATTCAATAAATCCTGACACTGGGCAAAGACACAAGCATGTTCACCTGTGTTTTAGCCACAACCACTGTTGAACTCAGTATTAGGCCAGCCAGCAGTACTGGAGTCCCAGCGCTGGAGGGCTTGGTTAGTGTGATAAGGGATGGGAATGGGTGGGGGCACTGCCCAGGCATACTCACACTGAGCAGTTAGACTCCTAGATTCATTAATGCTCAACAGAAATCCATGTACGCATCCAACAGAGCAAGTACTGGGATGTTCATAGCACCACTGTTTGTAATCGTCCAAAACTACAATCAACCCATATCAATCATGGTAAAAATGGCTATTTATTTTACAGACGTGTTACACACGTGTAGTAGGCCTTTTTCTTCTATGTACAGAGAATAACATGTCCTGGTAGCCATGGCAACACCTGAGCAAAATAGTACAGGGACAGCCAGGTCTATGGTAACTGTAATGGAAATCTTCAGATTCTGTTTGGATGGAGGAAGGGAAGGTCATGGGCCCTCTCTGAGAAGTCCAGCTATCCCTCCTTCCTGCCCTCCTCCTGCTGCAATGATTGTCAAGTGGAAGCTGAGCTGAAATCGGGGATCTGTTAGGCTGCATCCATGAGGTTAGCGTGGTCCAACTGCTTCGGCATCACCTACACGCCTGTAAGTAACCCCTCACTATAAGGAAGCAAGATAAACTCACTGGTTCCCCAAGGGGAACTTCTAGCGGAGTCATACTGTGGTCCATCACTGGGGCCCTATCTAGGGTGAATATATGTTTGAGTCTCTTTATGAAAAGTCAATGCAGCAATATAACAGCAATAAGAACAAACAAACCTCAGTTTCTCTAACAAACATGGACAATTCTCACAAAGGGTAACGCTGGTGGGAAGCAGTCGGGCACAGAAGAACACAGACGATCTGTTTCCATTAACACAAAATGGAAGAACAGGCAAAACTCGACGATGTATTAGAAATCAAAACAGTGGCTGTCCTTCGTGATGAGCTGCCTGAGGTCATGAGGAAGCAGCTTGTCACCTTGGAGCCAGAATAAAAAAAAACCCTCGGCAGCTGAGAAGCAAGAATCCCAACACAAAGACCGACACCTACAGTAAAGGCTGCCAAAGGCTGAGGCCTGAATGCATAGGGCACTGGGTAGGGCATCACCCTTCCCCAGCCACCGTCAAAGGCTCACAAACAAGATTTCACCTTGTTTATGTAAAGACATCTTGCCATCCCAGTGGACTAGACTTTAACCTTATCAACTGTAATCCTGTCAGGTGCCCCCCAGGAACCACACAGTGATAGGACAGAAACTGCAAACTCATCAAAATCCTAGCTATGACTTGTAAAAACAGTTAGCAGGCTCTCTCCTCCCTGAAGCCACAGCCAGACCTGGGTGTGTCTCACTTTCCTGTTTCTCATGCCTAAGCCCATATAAAGCATCTTTAATAAAATATCCAAGGCTAGTCCTGAAATTATTTTTTAGTAACAAAACCACAAATGCTGATGTGAACCTGAGTTCAGGTCTCTAACTCTAGAATTCCTCGGGCTGCTGAGATGCAGTGGGAAGCTGTACCTCCTTTACCCCAAAATGCTCATGAAATGAGGAAGACTCAAGGGCATAGAGAAAGTCGTTTCTTATTCGAGGGCTGGTTCTGGTTGTTAAAATTCATTGAACTATACATTTATAGTTTGCATGCCTTTATGTTTGCATCCCAAAGAGCAGCTGTCACAAAATATATGGGTACATACCCGTATATAGAATAGAAAAATATATTTAACTTTCAAGTCTTGAGTCAGATAAAAATGGAATAGAACTCAATCCATCCAGGTGTGGTGGTACATGTACTTTAATCCTAGTATTTATGGATTTCCGCGAGGTTCACAACATAGTGAGGTTCTGCCTCAAAATAAAATAAAAACAGACAAAACCTCAATCGAACAAAAAGTGGGGGGAGAGGAGTGGAGACTAGCAATAAACAAGAATAAAGAACAGAAAAAAATAAGACAGTAGCAGTAAGCCCAAAGTATCAACAGTCTAAATAAACACTGGTGGCTTAGAGCAGAGCCCAGGGAGACGGCTCAGTGAGTAAAGGCACCTGCAGCTAAGTTTGCTGACCCGAGTCACCTCCCTGGGACACACGTGACAGAGGCAGGTAACTAACTCCCACTAGCTGTCCTCGGCTTCCACATGAGCATCCACATTCACACACACACACACACACACACACACACACACACACCCCTACGGACACAAATATGTACACACACAAAAGAAATGAATAAAATATAAGGCAAAAGCTGCCTATTGAAAAGTAAAAATATGTATCTGTCAAGATGGCTGTGTCAAGAGAGGAAGGACATGAGAGTCACAGGAAGGTAAAAGGAAAATTTATGGAAAACAGTTTGGTGAATTCCCAAAAAAACTTCAAAAAACCAATTAGTGCATAAGCTAGTTATTCCAACTTCTACATGTATTCATTTCTCAAAAGAATAGAAAACAGATTCTTGAAGAGAGACCGTGCTCCCATGGTCACTGACAGTCCCTGAAATTGTGAACGCAGCATGTATCCACCGACAAGAGCAGATAGATGACCAGAAGATGAGCGCCGTGGGCATACACAGAGAACGGAACACTAGCCTGCAAAAGGAAGGAAACCGCGACAGGCACGTGATACAACATGGAGTCCTTAGGAAATCATGTTAAAATAAAATACCCCTGTCCCTGAAAACCAGCTATCATGTGAAATACCGAAGCCTGGTCACAGAGACAGAAAGAGTGACAATCCTGGGGTCTGGGGAGAGGTACGTGCTTCCAGTTTCATTTTCAAGATGGGTGGGCGACAATGTGAACACTGGCAAAGCAGGTGCCTAAAAATAGGTTAAAGGTCACAAACTCCCAGTTCACTACACCACAAAATGTATCTTTTTGCCTCCTCTCCCTTCACTGATATGGTAGCCTGGAGATCCCCAAATCTCCCAGCTACAAAATCTTTCAAAAATGGCAACACGTACACAAGCCGCACAGGCACACATACACACACACTCGGAATTAATTTAAATAAAGAAACATGGGGAAACCCAAGTCCAAGAATGCACACACAAAATAAAGGTATTCTCAGAGATCATCAACACAGAACGAGATTTTAAAAAGTGTACTTAAAGGAAAAGGAAAATTGTCCTTAGAAGACGGTCTGTGACAGGAAACGGAATGCAGAATGTAGAGTGACAGACAGGTAGATAACGCAAGCCTTGGTGAGTGTGATGAACACTGACTTACAGGACCAGAGCTGCAGCAATGCTGAATCCAAGGGTTCGGGTGAAGAAAACACAGCTCAGGCCACAGGGTGAAACTGGACATCTTAGACCTGCTCAGCACAAGAGCCAAGAGATTAAATAAAGGAATCATATTTTCAGCCCAAAAGGACCAGAGCTTGAACACAATAAATTCAAATAAGTACAAAGAAGCATAAAGTTTAATGACAGAAATTAGCAATGTAGGAAGATAAAAAATCAATAGCATTAATCAGTAAATCCAAAACCCAATTCTTTGAAGTGATCCAGAAAGGAAGCATTATACATTAAGCCTGACCAATAAAAAGAAGAAAAGGTGGGCATGATCAAAGTACACGATATACATGTGTGAAAATGTACGAGAGCCATTGTTTTAGACAATTAACACATACTAGCAAGAGGGAGAACAAGAGAAGCCTCAAAGCATTAGCATTAATAAGAATAATAACATCATATATACATGAGTTTACCTTCTCAAAGTGAATAGGTGCCAGATGCTAACATGTATTGATTATCAGTAATGCTAAAGGTTTCCTGAGACAATGAAGGGTAGTAAAATGACTGAAGCAACAGGCCAACTGTGAACAATCAACGGTTATGGGTGGTATCAGCTTAGTGGCAGCCCAGGCGGTCTGCTGGCAGTTCGTGCCAGACTTCAAGGAACAGATCCTTCTTCTGTTCCAAAGGAAATGACAGGAAGTCCCCAGCCGGATCGGTGTGAACAGCACACACATAATCACACGGTAGGAGGAACGTTCATAGAAATGCCACCTACCTACCCCTAAGGAAAATGCCAGCTTTCCGATCTAGCAAACAAGCCAAACATGCATTCAAGGTGGTGTTTTATTGCTGTTGGGGGGGATGGTTGTTGGGTTTTTCTGTCTGTCTTCAGGTTTTTGTTTGGTTGTTACTATCATTTTTTTGAGACAGGGTCTTGCCATGGAGCACAAGCTGGCCTCAAACTCATTCTTCTTGCCTCAGTCTGAAGTGCTGGGATTACAGGCATGAGCTACTATACATGGCTCCAAAGAGTCGGAATTACAGGGTTCTGGTGAGAATATCCAGCAAAATAATAATGCATTAGAGATTTTTTTAAGAAGGAAATCTTACATGGTCATTTCAAGACATGCTGTACAAAAGCATGGGGTATGAATCAGGTATGAATAGAAAAGCACTTTAATACAATAGAGTACCCTTACAGAAAAGTCAGGGGGACACACTTCTCTAAAACCAAACAAGACAAAAAAAAATGTCCTGTGGTGCTTCTTAAGAAACGAGAACGTTATCCACCTGGCGCATCCACACACCAGCTTTAAAACTAGCACTAAAACCGAAGCAGGCTTGAGAGAGGCCACTGTGCCAGCTCTAAAAATGCTCTCTTTGGTCAAGTGTGGTGGCTCACTCCTCCCAGCGCTCAGGAAGTGGAAGGAGGAGGCACTTTTAAGTCCAGTCTGGGCCACATTGCAATTCCAGACCAGTCAGAACTTCCTAGGGAGACACTTTCTCAAAAACAAAAACAAAATAAGTGCAGTGTAAGACCTAGGCCATCCAAAGATAATTAGCGAGACCCCGCATCAAAATAATCAACAAACTTGATGACTTTGAGTTAATCATGAAAACTATTTCCCTCAGACTAGGGAATTAGAATTGACAAACCTCTGCTCCCACCCTCCATCTCCGTCTTAAACGCTGAATAAACAGTGTTTGAAACCGGATAACCAAATCTTATGAAACCAAAAATTGATGAGAAGGGTTCGGTCGTGACTTCACTCAAAAACACTTTATCTCTTGCCTCCAGCCACCGCAGTTACTAATGGATACCATGTCAACCAGTCCGACATAATTCATCCGATAGAGGGCAAGGAAGAGCACCTTCACGGGATTTTTTTTTTTTTTTCAAAGCGTATACTGCTTATTATATAAACTTGCGTGTTGGCTTACGAAGCTCCCACAAAAATCAAACTAATATATCCAGAGTCAAACTTGTTTAAAAAAAAATAAATAAGCATATAAAACTAATTTTGTTCCGTGGGTATTTAGAAAAAGAGACCGGCACTGTTGCGCTCGCGTCAGGCTGCATACTGCGGGGACACGCACCAGCATCCACACAGTTCCCTGCGCTCCCAGGCGTCCTAGAGACCGGCAGCCCGAGCTCTAGACAATCACCTGAGCAGATCGCAGCGGCTCTGTGGAAGCGCACTCGGGGGCACCAGTGTCCCGCCGGCACGCACGCACTTGTCCCGGAGGCGGGGGACTCCCCGGGGCCACAGCTGCCCGAGCCACCTGGCCCCCGTGCCAGGATACTGCGCCAAAACGGAAGGGAGGGCCGGCCACCTGCGGTCCCCACCTGCAGCGCGATCCCGGCGCTGCCCGCCACCCGGGTACCCAGGACCGCAGCGCGTCTTCCCAGAGGGGCACCCCGCATCTTCGAGCTAGGACTCCTGCACCCGTGTCTTGCTCGCTAGACCTGAGACAAGACAGCTCAGGAATAGAGGAGCGGGCGGCCCATACCCCAACTCACCCGCTGTGGTTCACTCGCACCGGACTCCCGAGCCACCGCAGCCCAGAGCTGCCGCGGCTTTCCGCGCTCACGGATGCTACTGGGAAGGTCCCAAGGAGCCCGCCGGCGCATTCCTGATGGACCCCTCCAGGGGGTGCGCGCGTGCCGGCGCGAGGCTTCCTGGGAGATGTAGTCCAGGAGCCTCGGCGGTCCTCGGTGGGGGGGGGCGGTCTTTCCTGCAGCATCCAATGCGTTCTCACTGGCTCAACCTCCACTGATGGACCCTCGATGATGGAGCATCTCACCGGGGTGGGGGGGAGGGCGGACGGAGAGAAAGGAGAGAGAGAGAGAGAGAGAGAGAGAGAGAGAGAGAGAGAGAGAGAGAGAGAGAGAGAGAGGAGGAAGAAGGAGGGAGGGCGGGAGGCGGGAGGGAGGGCGGGAGGGAGGGAGAGAGAGAGGCCCTCTCCACACTTGAGACCATTGTTCTTAAAGCAGGGATTTGAACCAACACCATCAGCATCTTATGGGAGCTTGATTAAAAAACAAAGTCTTAATCCCAAAGTCTGTTAGGTTTTGGTTCGGGTCAGTTTTTGCGGAGCTGGGAATGGAAACTAGGGCCTTATACATGCTAGATAGGCAGTCTACCCCTGAGCAACATTCACAGCGCTATTTGGTTTTATTTATTTATTGTATTTCTTTTAAAAAAAAATCTGAGACTGGAATCCAGTAATTTGCTTTTTTAATTTACAAACCTTTGACATAATTTTGAAGTAGACTGAAGTTTGAGAACTTGACTAGGCTTCCCTTGTTCCCTTCAAAGGACTCCATGACTCATTTGGCATTGACTACTCCCCACCACCCTCTCCCTCCCTTCCTCCCTCTCTCTCCTGCAGATACACTGCGGGGACCACTTATGTTCCAGTCTAAAGCTCCCCCTCATTTTAGCCCTCCTCCCTCAACATCTCCAGGACGTCTCTGAGACCCTGGAATTGAACAAGGTCAAGACCACATAGAGGATTGTCACTTCCTTCAGCCTGCTTCTCCCGAGGTGGACCGTGTGTCCAGGAGCTGAAGACGTCTTTTGTATTTATTAACATAAAAGTCACCTAAGACTGGTAAATATGCATGGGCAGATGGCAGGCTTGTGAGTCATACTTGAGGTAGTGAGAACAAAGCTCAGCCAAGTCTTTTCGGATGCGGAGGGGAGCGGACAGACAAGAGGTCCTGGGACTAGGAAATGCTGTCTGTGTTGGGTTGGCCTTTGTTGGTGTTTTGCTTTGTTTTTATGATGAGAGCCAGGAATGGAGTATAACAAAGGTTTATGTATTTGGGGATAAACTCACAGTAAGGATAGCAATCTGCAGTCTGAGACCACACCTAAAATGGACCAGTAACTAAAAGGCTATTGCCTGTTGGCTGGAGACAACCACCAGCACCTTGCACTAAGCCACACTGCAGCTGATAGAGCAGTCGAAGATTCATCTCAGGCAATCAGGGAATGCTGCAGATGCTTAGTAAAGCCAGATCCAGGCACAGAAAACCACTAAAAAGAGGTATGATATGTTTTAAAATGTGTAGGTTTTTAAAAAATAAAAATGGGTATAAACAGTCATAAAAATAGTTTATAAATAATAAGATAAAGTCTTTAAAGAGAAAATAATATAAGATGATAAGCCATGTAAAGATGGAAAATATACGGAGAGTCTGGATCCTATATGTGTCTTGCTGATTTTGAATTTTTTGAATGATAATAAACAGAAAACAATAACTGCTGAGAGACATTGATCTGTGGAAGAGACTGCTGAATTAAACCAACCTAGATACTTTTAAAATGTCTTAACTTCAAAATGAAAGTCAAAACTATGTTGCATTGGAGAAAGGTTATGTTTTTGTTTCCACAGAAAAACGAAAGGTTTTGAATTCATTCAAGGTTTATAGAGATCAGATTTGATCAGGGAGACCCCCTAAAAATCCTGACTATAGACAAGAAGAAACAAACCTAAAAACTATAAGACAAGTTGTGTCTATTTTACCTGCTCAAACATAAAACAAAAAAAAAATCATCTTCGGCTGGCTTGTGTACAGCACACAGTACACATAGATATGTATGTTACCTGTGGAAGCTTGTGTTAACGCAGATATGTATGTTACCTGTGAAAGCTTGTGTGTTAACGCAGATATATATGTATGTTACCTGTGAAAGCTTGTGTGTTTTCAGAGCAAGGGGACCAGACACCAATGAAAATGGGTGGCCTGGGTGATCCAGCCCTCAGAGTGCCTCTGCTACAGTTCCTCGGAGTTCTGCATCCAGAACAGTTCCAAGGCTGCTGGTTGAGATGATTCAGCCTCACAAATTACACTATCCAGGACTTCAGATAATCCTCGCACTGTCCCATTGCACAGAGACGGAACAAGTGTTACGGCTTGCTCTCCCATTAGGACTTGACCATTATCCCAGTTTTCCCAGGGTCTTCTAAAGATGCCAATGCTCCCCAAACAGGAAACAGTCTAGAGAACACAACACTTACATTCCCAAGAGGTGGGGTGAATGGTTTTTGGTCTTTTGGTGGGTTATGGATGTTTGTCATTGGCTATGAGTTATTGGCTACAAATTGTGGCTGGTCATGGTCAGAGATAAAGCTAAACAAAAGATTAGATTCAGAGTTCTCTTTCTGAAGGGAAAAGGGGGATATAGAATAGAAATGATGGGATAAAAGGGTGGATTGTTGAATCCACTTTGGAACAACCACTAGTCTCAAGTATTTTACATTGGTATGGATCTTTCTCTATTGATACAAATTGAAGGTTTTTTTTTTATTATACTGTATATATGTTCCTACTCTTGTTTAAGGTATCGTACCTATACAGCTTATTTAACAATGTAATGTAAATTTCTAGACCTTGAAAGTTATTATTACAAACTATTTTGGATAATTAAGAAATATGGGTTAGTAGTCATCTAACAATCAAATTTGTGGCCACGTTAGGTATGTTTTCAAGGACAAACAAATATATTTTAAATAGACAGGTGGTCTTCATACACTTAAAGGACCTTCTACAGAATACTGCACTTTAGATGTTTTAATAGCAAAAGACTTTTCGTGACAGTGAGACATGTCTGTTCCTGGCAACACCAATCTACTTCATAAAAGGATGACGGGCATCAAAGAACCTCCATATGGATTTTGCTTTCTTTGTTTCAAAAGCTAGCCATTGAGGCAAGAAACTGTCCTTACCTCAACTGCTGACAATATGCTGTCCAAACTGGACAAGAAAGACAAGAAAGGAAGTGACTTTCAAACTTTTCCAAGATAGAGTAGGGCAGTCCTTTAAAATTTCCAGCTTCAAAGAAAATTCTGTCGGAAGGATACCCCAACGTGACAAAGGAACAATGGGGTGACTGTCCGGGCAGTCAGATGTGTCTGTCATTTCATAGTTTAGGAAGTGGCTTGCTTTCCACTTCCTGTTCATTCAGGTAATATTATATCCTTCTAGGTGCTCTGATGAAGTTGAACACTAGATATAATTTTCTTAGTTATAATAGGTAAATTAGGTACTCACCAAGGTAGTATTGATAACATAGTATTTTTTCTGAACTTGCCAAATGCAAATAGTCTGGACATTGTAAACATAATTCTAACCTAATAATAGTCTCTATTATATATAGTTTTACTATGTTAAAGTTAAAACCCTTTCCTTTTTATTTTCACAAAAAGAGGGAAAATGCTGCTAGATGTTTGATTACACTGTATAAAGATATGTCACTGTAATTGTTCTAATAAGAAGCTAAATGGACAATAGCTAGGCAGGAGGTATAACAGGGACTTGTGGGCAGAGAAAGCTCTGGGAAAAAGAAAGGTGGAGTCACCAGCCAGATGGAAAGGAAGCAAGATGGGCATTACAGAGAAAAGGTAACCGAGCCACATAAAAGAACATAGATTAAAAGACATGGGTTAA
>NW_026068025.1:3050984-3055658 GCF_014885135.2 Alexandromys fortis | reverse complement strand
AAAAAAAAAAAACAAACAAAAGAAAACTGAATGTCCCCTAGCACTGCCCTGCATCACCCCCTCTGGAGCTCTGCTTCGTCAACCACACTGTTGTGTGGCGCAGTCACCACTCCTGCGTTCTTTTCTATGTTGTCTTTTATTTCTTTTATTGTTATTAAATTTTTCATCTATTTTACATCCTGACTGCAGTCTCCTCTCCTCCTGTCCTCCCCCCTCACCTCCTCTGCTCCTCCATCCACTCCTCTGTGACACTCACTAGGACCTTACTTAACTCCTTTTTCGCCTTCTGCAGGAGATAAGCCTTCTCTCAGACAAGCCTGCTGAGCTTTGCGTTAGCTGGATGAACTGTGCGCTCCCCTCATCGCCTCACCTCAAATGTGGAGAACATGGGTAGCACAACATGTGCTGTATGAACAAACCGCACAAAAGCAAGGCTTACTCAACATTATAAAATCTGTATTATTAGAGCCGGGCGGTGGTGGCGCACGCCTTTAATCCCAGCACTCTGGAGGCAGAGGCAGGTGGATCTCTGTGGGTTCGAGACCAGCCTGGTCTACAAGAGCTAGTTCCAGGACAGGCTCCAAAACCACAGAGAAACCCTGTCTCGAAAAACCAAAAAAAAAAAAAAAAAAAAAAAAAAAAAAAATCTGTTATTCCCTTATAGAACATTAGAGTGAAAAACTTCATACCCCAAAACCATTAAATAAAATAATAATATTAATCCTGCTCCCCTCTCTCAACAGGGTTTCTCTGTGCAGCCCTGGCTGTCCTGGAACTCCCTCTTGTAGACCAGGGTGGCCTCAAACTCAGAGATCTTCCTGCCTCTGCCTCCCGAGTGCTGGGATTAATGGCGTGCGCCACCACACCTGGCACCTCACAAAAAAAATTTCTAACAAGTGATCTAGCTATCATAAACCTTTTGAGATTTTTATTGTTTATTTATTTATTTGTTGCACGGGTGGCTGTACCCTGTGTAACTGTGAAGGTCAAAGGACAATCCACAGGTGTCTGTTCTCTCCTTTGACCACGACACAGCGATGGAGGTCAGGTCCTCAAGCTCTGCAGCAAGAGCCTTTCCCTGACAAGCTCTCACCGGCCCATCCCACAAATTTTTAGAAGCCAGGCATGGGGTGCACCCCTAGAATGCCAGCACTTAGGAAGTGGGACAAGCAGATCAGAAGTTCAAGGTCATTGTCACCTGAACCAGCAAGTTTGGGGACAACCCGAGCTGCTCTCCTGCTAAGCCACGTGTTCTCAGCCCCGAGTTCCAGCAATCAGTGGAAATCGGGGAGAGCACCACGAGTGCTAAAAATAGCTCCCACCGAGCTCCACCCACAGCCACTGGCAGGCACTTAACACTTCCCAGCATCCCTTCTGTTGGTGTGTCCGGCTGGTTTGTCTGAAGCTTTCTCTCCAGTAATTTCCTCACGATAACTCCTTTTTGTTTTGTGTCTTGGTGTGTGGTGTGGTGAGCATCACATTCCTTGGTGAAACACTAGAAGTTACCCCATTCAAAGTAAAGGATTCTGCACAGTCAGCTAGCCCCCCCAATCAAGAAATGAGCAGCAATCAAAGCCCTACTGGGGCAGCGAAGATGGCTTCGCGCGTGCGTGCACACACACACACACACACACACACACACACACACACGCTAGAGAGATGGCTTAGCAGTTAAAGAGTGCTGGCTGCTCTTCCAGAGAACCTGGGTTCAATTCCCAGAACCCACATGGCAGCTCACAACTGTCTGTTCCAGGGGATCTGGCATCCTCACACAGACATACATGCAGGCATACACCACATTAAAATAAACATTAAAAAACACAATAATAATAATGTTAATAATAATTAAAGGCACTCCAGGATTGCAGTTGGTGACAAAGACAATGCAGGAGTTGCTGCAAGCATGCAATAGGTCCTACCTCTTCTAGGGGCTGCAGTGGGGAGACCATCCCTCTCTCCATTGGTGCTCTAAGCTTTGATGTCTGCTTTGTCAAAGGGCATGCCACCAAGAAGTTTGGAGTGTACAATGCAAAGGCAAAACAAACTCTGAATCATGGCTCACTTCACTAGATGGGCACCTGGTGGCAGTGCAAGGACCTTGCCACTTCGCTTACGCTGAAAGGCCCTATGGGAGGCTCTTCAGCTTTGGCCTATCACTATTACTGTAACAAGACCCAAAATAATCAACTTATAAAGAAAAACATTGATTGTGGCTCACTGCTTTGGGGTTTCTGTCCATGATCCTCCCTGCTTAGGTCTGAATGGAAGGGCAAATCTGCTCACTTAAGGTCCAGAAAGCAAAAGAAAAGAGGAACAGGTCGTATACAATGTCCCCCTGAATGCTCTCCATAGGCTCCGCCCCTCAAAAGTTCCAGCTCCTTCCAAAAATGCCAAATTGGGATCATGCCTATAACACAGCTACCTGAGGACCCTTAAGACTAAATATCACAGGACTGGAGAAATGGTTCCGCAATTAAGAGCACTGACTGCTCTTTCAATTCCAAGCACCCTCATGGCAATTCACACCTATCTATAATTCCAGAGGATCTGACACCCTCACACAGACATACATGCAGGCAAAACACCAATGCATATAAGATAAAAATAAATAAATCATTAAAAGAACTTTGAAAAAGACTAAATATCACTGTTGAACAAATGGCTCTCCTGTCATTCAAATAAATTCTTTTTATGCTTAAGAGAACCAGAGATTATACCTGTTTCTAC
Source organism: Alexandromys fortis (assembly GCF_014885135.2). Classification (NCBI taxonomy): domain Eukaryota; kingdom Metazoa; phylum Chordata; class Mammalia; order Rodentia; family Cricetidae; genus Alexandromys; species Alexandromys fortis. Next base: position 3,052,931 of record NW_026068025.1, on the reverse strand, counting down.
CAACCAAAATCTCCTGGTGAGCGTACCAGAGCCCTCTTGCACAAGAGAAATGTCAAACTTTCTCTAAGCAGCGGTAAATTGTTTAGTTCTTGTATAACACGGCTGTCCTGCTTAGTTTTATGCTAACCTTACATGAGCTAGAGATTATCCATCAGGAAGACCTGTGGGGCATTTCCTTGATTAATGATTGATGTGGGAGTGTGTGTGTGTGTATGTATTTGTATACATATATACACACTGAAGATCACATTAAGATCTCTAGGGAAGAACTTCTGTCTACATGGGAATGAACTAAAACCTCAGAATAGTACTAGAATAGCAATGTAATTCAATCCAAAAATAAAATTTAAATCAAAGATGGCTCAAAATTATCTATTTGCAAAATCTATATATACGATACATACATGAATAAATGTATATATGCATGCATACACACACACACACACACACACACACACACATATACAATCTTGTTGTGATCATTAGTTTTTAAAAGGACCAGGAAACTGGATATGGTGGCATACATCTGTATTGAGAGGTTAAGGCAGAAGGATTGTCAGAAGTTCAAGGCCAGACCAGTACAGTATTAGATTTGGTCTTAAAGCACAAACAAATAAAACAACAAGAACAACAAAGAAAACAAATAGCCAACCCAACCCCATTCCCCATCTCCCCCCCCCCAAAGAAGTATAGCAGATCAGATTTAGATGCAGGACTTTGCTGCCACCTAGTGGACGCATCTAGTAGTGACCCATTTGCAAAATTCAGAGTCCCTGTGGCTAGAGGCTTTTAATTAAATAAAGCAAAATTCCTTGGAGTTTTGAGCAAGAACTTTTATATTACTTTATAATGGAAGCTAATAATATTCTAGGCCATGAACACATTTTAAGAGGTGATTTAATAACGGACTTCCTCTGAGACATCATGTACCTGTTCAGGAGTCTGAGAGCACTGAAAACCACACTAGCGTTTAGTCCCCAGGAGAGAATCTCTGTGCCAGCGTGTGGTGCAGCGGTTTCTGTCATTTCTCACATTTTCTGCAAGTCACTTGCTCGCATTTCCTGCTTGCTCAGCTAATATTATATCCTTCTCGGGTCTCTGAGGAAGTTGAAGACTGGATAGTTATGGTTTTCCTTGTTTACCATACTAAGAAAAGAAATTCACTAAAGAAATGTAAAGTACATAAGGTTGAGAGACATAAAAAGATAGTTTTGAATTGGTAATGCAGGTTAGAATAGAAAGTGAGTTAGGTACAAGACTTTGGATTCACGAAGATAAGATAGACAATAGAGCATTTTCTCTGAAATTTTCAAATACAAATAGACTAGACAATGTTGATGTGCTCATTGACTGTATATATAGTTATTGTACTTGTTGTATATAATTTTTCTTTATTAGTTATAACCTTTTGATTTTAGACAAAAAGGGAAATGTAGTGATGTATTGTGCTTTAATGAATAAAGCTTGCCTGGAGATCAGAGTGCAGAATTAAGTCACAAGAGGCCAGGCAGTGGTGGCGCACACCTTTAATCCCAGGACTCGGGAGACAGAGGCAGACGGACCTCTGTGAGTTCAAGGCCACCTTGGACTACACAGAACCAGTCTAAAAGAGAAACAGAGCTCACACAAAGTTGATTCTAGCACTTGGGATCCCACTCCTTTAATCCCAGCACGAGAGGTGGAGACAAGAGTGATATGGCTGGGCAGAGAGAGGAATACAAGGCCAGGATGCCAGGAGTTCATTGCAGTCTGAGGGCAGGATCCCCCTTCAGTCTGAGCCCTGGGAGAGGTAAAAGGTATCTCTAGTGGCTGACCGCACTGCTTCCCTGATCTCTCAGCTTTCACCCCTAATATCTGACTCTGGGTTTTTCTTACGAACAATTAGAATTAGTGCTACAGTAGATGATTAACTAGAACTTTGGAGAACAAACACAATTTAATTTTTTA
>NW_026068025.1:3040825-3048981 GCF_014885135.2 Alexandromys fortis | reverse complement strand
GTTTCTCTTTTTGGGGGATTTTTGTTTTTGTTTTTTTTTTTAGGGTTTTGTTTGTTTGTTGTTGTTGTTAGAGGGCTCTTTTATTTTTTATTTTTTGGCAGGGTTTCTCTGTGTAATCCTGGCAGTCCTAGAGCTTGCTCCATAGACCAGGCTGGCCTCAAACTCACAGACATTCTCCTGTCTCTGCCTCCTGAGTGCTGGGATTAAAGGTGTGCACAACCATCACCCAGCCCGTGTTCCGTGTTTTGGATTTTTAATTGAAGTGTTGATCTATTTTGAAATAATTTTTGTACAAGGTGAAAGACATCTGTCCATCTTAGTGCTCCTTCAGGCAGAAATGCAGTTTTGACAGCACCAGGTGTCGGGTAGGCAATCTATTTTCCCAAGTATATTTTTGCCTCCTTTGTCGATGTTAACTGGGTATAACTTTGCTGTTTTACACAGGCCCTCTATTCTATGCCACTGGTCCTCCTGTCTGTTTTTCTGCCAGCCCCATGCTGTCCTTATCACTACGGCTCTGTAGTATAACTTGAGCAGTTTGTAATCCAAAACCGACCTTAAAGTGGTGCTATCAGCATAGTAGACACACATCAACCCGGTGGAATTGCTGTTGTGGGCACCATCTTCTTCCTGGAAACTTCAAAGATTACTGCAGGATAAGTCATTGTCCATTGTGGAAAACTTAAACATTATTCATATAGACATATATTCAATGAAAGGTACCATGGAGACAAAAATAGGTATGGGAGAAGTAAAATTTTTCCTCCACATTTTAAACTTTCCCAGCCAATTTGTTTAACTGTTTCATTCTCTTTGGAGACTATCTTGTCAAGGTCTTGGATAGATTTCCTTAACTCGTGTGTCTATTTGTTTGATTCTTCTGTATGATCACTACTCTTTTGTTACTATTTTGTTTTTTGGGGAGAGGTTGTTTTTTTCTTTTTTTTTTTTTTTTAGACAGGGCTTCTCTGTGTAGCCTTGGCTGTCCTGGAGCTTACTCTGTATATTAGGCTAGCCTCAAACTCAGAGATCCCCCTGCCTCTGTCTTCCAAGTACTTAACTTAAAGATGTGCACTACCACTACATGGCTACTAATTCTTTGGAACAGTAAATTAGTTCTCAGACATTTTGGTTATCAGTGTAATTTTGGATTTCTTTATAGGGGAGTTAGGTTGATTGGTGGCTGTACTATATTCCTTGTATTGTTTGTCATGTTTTACACATCTGTTGAAATGGGTTTTGTCTTGACTTCCTCTTCTCCCAAGCCGATTGGGAGTTCTAGTTTCTGCTCTTCTTAGAGTAATATCTGCAAGAAGTTCACCGAAGAGGACTATTGCAACTTAGCTATTAGGAATGAGTTGCTGAAGTGATCCTGTCTTGACTATGTGCCAACAGGACCAAGAGTGGGGCTTCACGCTACACGCCAAGATGAGCAGATGGAGCCTACCCCTTGGTTACCTCTGGATTCTATGAACTGCTGAAGGCAGGACACCTAACTTCAGACCCAGAGAAGCTAATATACTATGCAGGGGCTGTGGTTAGAGCCAATGGCCCAAAGTAGTGTCTAAGACCACTGAAATATAGACAATGGGACCTGAAATGTCGTTTAGCACCTCAAACATCAGCACCCCACCCCATATTGACCTCAGAGACTACTAGGACCAAACTTGATCTCTCCGATGACCCTGGGCACAGTGGAGCAGAAGCTCAGCCCCACACTGACCTCTCTGAGATCACTGAGCTGGAGACTTGGTCCAAAGAGGCTCTCCAGTCCTGGAAAAGGCAGAGACCTTGCCACGCTGGCTCTCTGGTCCCACAGAACCACAATTCCACAATTCAGCTTCTTAATACAATGTAAATCAAAGGTGGCTCAAATTTTGTATCTTTCCAAAACATTCCTGAGCAACATTTTCCACTTCACAGTGAGATATTGACTTCTCAATTTTACTTGAATCCCACCTTTGAAGTAACCATGGAAGTTGAGCATAGCCCTGTGATTGCTTTGGCAGATGCAATGTGAGCAGAAGTTCTGACATAGATGTGTGCTTTGACGTGCTGCTCAACCCCAGATGCAGTAGCGCTGGAGCCTCTGTGGCAATGGCATTATGTCCACTCTGTTCTTTTGGATATCGCAGTGAACAGAAACCTCTTGTGGACCTTTGTTAGAAGCACTAGATGGATGGTAAATAATCCTTATTGTCTCTAGTGACTGAGTTATTAAACTTGTTTGTTGCAGCAGCATAGCCTAGCCTATACTGACAGACTGCAGCCCTGGAGAAGTACAGATCAGCTGAAAGTAACAGTCTTGGCAATAGACATGAATGGATACGAGTTTGTTCCAATACCACTTTATTTACAAAAAAAGGATTGCGAATGGGATTGTGTTTGGCTTGAGGGCCTTAATTTGCAAAATCCTATTTAAGAATCACTAAAGGTCTAAGTTGGAATTCTGTCTCTGCTGCTGATTAGCTGTAGGAGTTTGGCAAAGCTTTCTAATCCTGAGATTCTCTATCTGTAAAATTGAAATTCAAATACTTTCCTCTCAAGGCTGGGAGAAAACTGAGATAATGCATAAAGGGTACCATGAACACAATACGTGTTCAGCAACTGATATCTGCCTGGTGCTAAGTATGATGGGTTAGAAGTGATTAAGCCATCAGAAGTTAGATAAGTCTGGGAGAACTAGTGACCTGAGGTGGACTTTAAGCTAGTTCCTAAGGAGAGGAAAGATAGGAATTGGACAAAGGAGACCAAGAGAACACTCTGCGATTGTTGCTATAATTGGGATAAATGGGGGCTAAGTTGCATTTTCTTCTCCCTCAGATCCTCTGAGAACAGCCCTTTCTTCAGGGATCTGTCCCCTCTATGAGCCTGCTCATATAAAAACAGCAACAGACTTCAATCTTCTATACCCTGGAGATTATAACAAGGCCTACATCTTCAATCTACATAAGCAACAAAAGCAACAGAGCCACTGCACCACCACAGCACAGGTGGCTCCATCTACTGAACACATCCTGGAGGATGGAGTTCTCGTCCGGCCACTTCCAATACTATGTTTTGATGTCTGTTTGTATTTTTATTCTATGTGTATACATGTTTTGTCTTCATGTATGTTTTTGTCTGCACCAAATGAATGCCTGGTGGCTGAGGAGGTAGAAGAGGCTCTCAGATGCAGTAGAACTGTAGTTACAGAGTGTGAACCAGCGTGCGGGTGCTGAAAGCCGAACCAGACCCTCTGCAAGAGCATCGGTGCTCTTAACCATTGAGCCATCTCTCCAGTCTCAACACACTGTCTTTAAATGCAATGTCCCATAGGAGTTGAGCAAGTTTTCCAGTCTACAGATGTCACTCTCCAAGGTTAGAACCTTACCCATGGAAAGGTTGTATTAACCTTCCCATTTGCCAAGTCAAATCTTTCCACAGTGTGGCAAAAAGACAAGGACTTTAGAAACAAGAGAAATCGATTTCAATACTTAGCTCTGCCTTTACTCGCTGAAAGATCATAGGCAACTTATTTAATCTCTCAGAAGACTCATCTCCCCATCTTCCAAATGAGGCAAGTAGCAGTATCTACCATTCCAGGTTGTCGTAAGAATTAAATGCACCATTACAGTTAATGAAATGAAAAATCCCTTGGATGGCCTCTTGCAAGCGGTACACACTTGATGAGGATAGACTTAACTCGGTGTCTTTTAGTAGCTGTTTAGCATCTGAGAAATCTGAGAACTGGGCCTGATAGTGGTGGAATATTGTTGAATTGCCATCCAAATTTATTAAACAATTATTGTGGGTAGGAGGGTAATTAAAGGAGGAAGAAGGGATAATTTCCTTTAAGGCTTAAGATCACCCTACTTCCTGCTTCCTCCCTCTACTTCCTGTGTATGGAAGAAAATCGGATCAGCCAGCTTCTTGCTCCTGTCACCATGCCATGCTTTCCCTACCATTATGGACTCGATCTCCCTGGAACCATAGCTAAAATAAATTCTTCCCAAGTTGCTTTTGGCCAGACAGTGTTTGACCAGGACAACAGAAAGGTAACTAATGCAGGATCTAAGTACCAGGTGGCTCACAGACAGGTTTAGTGAGCAGACATACAAATAATCTGCAATTAGCAACGTCAAAATCAATCAGTCCTTCAGCTATGAGTAATTGATGTAGCTCTGGAGACACATAACAGCTGGGGCATGCAGCTGTCTGGAAGTACTGTGATTTGTGTCCTCAACCCAAATTCCTTTATTGGAATCCTCATACCCACAGTGAAGGATTACTAGGCAGGAGCCTTTAAGGAGTGATCATGTCCCAGCCTGGTCTACAAGAGCTAGTTCCAGGACAGGCTCCAAAGCTACAGAGAAACCCTGTCTTAAAAAAAGGGGGGGGGCTGGAGAGATGGCTCAGTGGTTTAGAGCACCATCTGCTCTTCCAGAGGTCCTGAGTTCAATTCCCAGCAACCACATGGTGGCTCCAAACCATCTGTAAAGAGATCTGGCGCCCTCCTCTGGTGTGTGGAGGCAGAAAGTTGTATACATAATAAATAAATCTTTTAAAAAAAAAGTGATCATGTCACAACAATGGAGCACCATGAATGGTACTATGAAGAGGGACCCTATCCCCTTTTGCCTTGTAAGGACACAATAAGAAGGTGCCATCTGTGAACTAGAAAGGATCCTCTCACCAGACACTGGATTTTCCAGCCCTATATTACTTTCGGTTGTCTATAAACTCTTAGTCTTGAGTATTCTGTTACGTGGGCTGTCACAGATGGGAGGTGACGATAATTTGAAAGAATAGATGAGTCGGGCAGTGGTGGCACACACCTTTAATCCCAGCACTAGGGAGACAGAGACAGGGGGATCTCTGTGAGTTCAAGGCCAGCCTACTCTATAGAGTAAGTTCCAGGACAGACTCCAAAGCTACACAGAGAAACCCTGTCTCAAAAAAACAAAAATACAAAACAAAACAAAAAAGCAAAATAATCTCACAGCAGCTCTGAGAACAAGACAGGTAAAATACCCCTTGCAGGTTAAGAGTGTTGTTTGCAGCTAAGGATAAGCTCCTGTTTGTCCTCTATTTGTTTGACTCATCTGCACCGGATGTGCTTGATCACACGTGAGCAGGGGGTATGGGAACAGAAAACATGTCAGGATGTATGCTTGCCCCTGATTAGACCTGATGCAAAAAGCAGTGAATTATGGATTTTACCTTTATAAGCCCCTGCAAAATGTGAAATCCAGAGAGGAACCTGGGCAAAGCCCCATCTACCCAACCAATATTTAATTTTTTTTTTTTTTTTGGTGGCTGGAGAGACAGCCGTGGGTGCTGGGAACCGAACTCTTTATATTTATGGTTGTGAGCCTAGCCTTTAACGGCTGAGCCATCTCTCCAGCCCAACCAATATTTAATTAAAGCTTGCTTCAAATTTGGCTTGAAACTGTGGTGGTGGTCTTATTTTCAACCAGTGGAATTAACACAAACAACTGTCAATCACATAGTGAAAGCCACCTCACCCTGCAGCAGCTCTCTTTCAATGTTTAATGGGGGAGGTAGGGATTGAGCAGGAACTTTGTGCATGCTGAACACATGCTCTGCCCCTGAGCTACATTCTCAGCTCTCCAGAAGCTTGAGAAAGGGGTTGCAGGATTGATCTTGGTGGTGATCAGACCCAGAAGCTAATGGAAATATTAGGAAATTTTAAAAAGGGACAGAGAGCAAACTCTTAACTGGGCTCCTGGTCAAAATTGAAGGACGATTGGAACTTGGTGTAGCTTGAATCTTCAGAGTTCTCCAGTGTCCCCATCACCCCAGAAGACACAGATGCTGCGGAAATTGCTACTTGCTTTGCTGGAGTAGACTCCCCACTTTAGATTGTGTCTGGGTTAAATATCCAGAGTTGGGTCACTGGACAGCTGATCAAAGAAGTCAGTCTGCACTGGATAGGAAATAGCACATTCATCAAAGACTCTGGTGTGGGAGAAACCAGGGTGGCATCAGTGTTGATTTAGAGACAGCTGTATTAGAGCTGAGTGGGTGTGAGCAAACTCATTTTCCTTTTGTTTAATATGTGATGGTTAATACGAATTATCAACTTGATGGAATCTAGACTCACCATGGAGACGGTCACTGGGCATGCCTGTGATGACTAATCAGGGTGATTAGGTTACCCTCTGGCCTTGGCTGTGAGGAACTATCTGGATTTGGCTAATTAAGGTGGGAAAACTCATTCTAAAAGTGGATGGCACCATTCCCTGCTCCTGGACAGCAAGGGGGGCGGGGCTAGCTAAGCACCTGTAATCACTGTTCTCTCCTTCATGACTACGATGACACCACAGCCAACTCCTGCTGCCATGACTCCTCCGCCGTGACCAACTGAGATCCAAAATCAGTCTTTCACCCCTTAAGCCGTTATCATGTTAGGGTTTTCATTGCTGTGATAAAACTTAGGGAGGAAAGGGTTTAGTTTTTTACTCTTCCATGTCACAATCCATCAGTGAAGAAAGTCCATGCAAGAACTCAAGTCAGGAACCTGGAGGCAGGAGCTGATGCGGAGGACATGGAGGAATCTTGTTTACTGACTTGCTCCCCATGGCTTGCTCACCCTGCTTCTTACAGCATCCAGGATCACCAGCCCAGGGCTAGCACTGTTCAGTAAGCTGAGACCTCAAATATCAATCACCAATCAAGACAAGTACAGTGGTCTTGCCCACAGGTCAGTCTGGTGGGGGCATTTCCTGGATTAAAATTCCTCCTTCCCAGATGACTCTTGCTTGTGTCAAGTTGACATAAAACTAGCCAGCATGGTCAGAGGATGACCATAGAATTGGAAAAAGTAAATAATGAAGGGTGTCTGTATTTGTGTGTATGGAGCTGGTGTGTATCATGGGTTGCCCTACCCCTTACATGGAGACTGGCAACACATGATACCTAGCTCTCCCAGGATTTGATCATCATCTCTATTTTCTCAGAGTCCCTTAGAGTTACCATGCCCCCCCAAAAAAACAGGAAGCAGTCTAGAGAACATGACACCCACATTACCCAAACTTTTCTTTTCAAGATTCCCCCAAAGACGCTGTCACTCCCAGACAGCGGGAAGTAATTTTAAGAGCACAACACTCAAATTCCCAAGAGGTAGGATGGGTGGTTTTTGGTCATTCAGTGGGTTCTGGATATTTGTCACCATTTAGGGTGGTTGGTTACAAGTTTTTATTGGTAATGGTCAGGAAAAAAGCTGAACAAAGGAGTTCAGATTCAGGGTTCTTGTTTTGAAAAGAAAAAAAAAAGGGGATATAGATAGGGATATAGATATAATAGTATAAAAAGATAGAATATTTAATCTACTTTTAAATAAAAAAAGCAACTACCTGTTTTAAATATTTTACATTGATAATATGGATTTTTGTATATTGATACAAATTTAAGGTTATTTTTGTTAGAACATATTGTACATATATTTCTAATCTTATTCAAGGTATTGTACCTATAACAACTCATTTAACAATGTAATGCAAATTTCTAGTCCTTGAAAGTTATTATTACCAACTATTTGGGATAATAAGGAACTACAGATTAGTATAGTAGTTAGTCACCTATTACAATCAAACTTGTAGTCATATTAGGTACGTTTTCAAGATAAAACAAATATAGTTTAGATAGGCCATCTTCAAACACTTCAGAGATCTATAAAATATGGCATTTAAGATGTTTTAATAACATAGGCTTTTTTATGACAATGAGACATGTCTGCACCTAACCGCACCAATCTACTTCAGAAAAGATAATGAACAGCAAAGAAGCTCCACATGGAGTTTACTTTCTTCGTGGCAGAAGCCAGCCACTGGGCAAGAAAATGCCCTTGCCTTGACTGCTGACAGTATACTGTTCTAAATGGACAAAGAGGACACGAAAGAGAGTGACTGCCAAACCTTGCCAAGACAAGGTAGGACAGTCCTTCAAAAATCCTGCTTTACAGAAAAGTCTATATTCTAGGCCTGTAGGCCGAAGATGGATGCCCCAATGTTGTGGAGGAAACTTGGGTGACTGTCCAGGCAGCCATATGTTTCTGTAATTTCTCACATTTTTTAGAAGTTGCTTGCTTGCACTTTGTGCTTACTCCATTAATATTATTTACTTCTCTGAGGGAGCTGAAGACTAGATAGTTA
>NW_026068025.1:3015387-3037220 GCF_014885135.2 Alexandromys fortis | reverse complement strand
GGGAGGAGGGGAGGAGGTGGAAATTTTTAAGTAAAAAAAAAAGATGTTTTCCTGATTCAGCAGTAAAAACAAAATGTGCAGTTTCAAATGGCAGCTTCCTGGGCCATGCTGCCAGCACTAACTCTGACTCTTTCATGAGGCCGAGCACTTGAATAGGTTTTGTGGGCAGTATACTGCAAGTTACTTGCATACTTGGTGGCAGCATGGCCAACTAGTCACCAGAGTTGAGGGTGACTCCCTCCCAGCAGTCTCCCTCCCAGCAGTCTCAGAGGCAGTGAACAGGCAGAGTAAGCAGGCAGGGCCTTGTTTGCCCTAGCAACACTGCTGCTTGGGTTTTTAAGAAGCACTTAGCACTTTAAGAAGCCATCCTGGTCAGAAAAGGATTATAGATACACAATAAGGACAGATTCAGACATAAAAGACCACTAAATAAGACACAGTGTGTTTTAAAAATGTACGTAGACTCGGGAGAGAGAAGAGAGTATAGAGAGCTATAAAAAGAAGTAAATGTTTTTTTTTAAAAGAATAAAACAAAGTATTTAAAGAGACAGAGTACAGACAGTCATAGATTAAAAGGAGTAAAGAAAAATAAGCCACAAAGATGAAATATATAGAGAGTCTGGATTATGTATATTATTGTGTTTTCTTTCAATTTTTTGACTGTGAAGGAGGTAAGTACAGAGAGACATTTCATTGTATGAGCTGTTAATCTAAACCAACATGTATGTTTTAAAGGTTTCTTGACTTAAAAATTTGAGTCTAAGGATATGTTGCTTTGGAAAAAGAGGTTCTTCTTTTGTTTCCACAGAAGATGAAAACCTGTGGATTAATTCCAGACTAATGTTGTTTGATGGACCAAGACCCCCTGAAAGGTTGCTGTAAATACCCCCAAAAATTATTTAACCCAACAAAAAGTAGGAAGCAGTTTGGAGAGAACTACACCCAAATTCCCAAATATTGCTTAAAATGTTTGTTTGTTTACATTTAAAAGGAGATATGATATAGAGATTTGCATTGATATGGATTTTGGTTTATTGATACAAATTTAAGATCAATTTTGCTACATATATTTATGCTATTAAGGTATTGTTTTGTGTAGCTCTGAAAACATAATGTATAATTAAGAAATACAGGTTAGGGCTGGAGAGATGGCTCAGCGGTTAAGAGCATTGCCTGCTCTTCCAAAGGTCCTGAGTTCAATTCCCAGCAACCACATGGTGGCTCACAACCATCTGAAATGAGGTCTGGTGCCCTCTTCTGGCCTTCAGGCATACACACAGAAAGAATATTGTATACATAATAAATAAATAATTAAAAAAAAAAGAAATACAGGTTAATAAAGAGTTGTCTATAATAGTCAAGCTTATAGTCATGTTAGTTAGGCTTTCTAGAGGTACAGAGATATATTTCAGATGGATAGTTATTCTTATTAAACCTTTGAAAGACTACAGAATATGGCATTTAAAATGTTTTAAAAACTTAGGACTTTCATGACAACGAGACTCATCTGTACCTAGCAGCACCAATCTACTTCAAGAGGAAGCTAGGCATTGAAGAGGCTTCTTATGAAGCTTGCTAGCCATTTGGACAAGAAACTGTTCTTTCCTAGACTGCTTTATGGTATGCTGTATGAACTGGACATGCAGGACCCACAGAAAAATTGACTGTTGAACTTGTCTAAAGGTGAGACCATCCTTTGGGGTTCCTGCTTCATGAAAGAGTCTGCCAGACATTCTACAGAACACAAAAGAAAGCAACTGATGAACTTTGCCATTACAAAGCAGAACAGATCTTCAAATTTCCTGCTTCATGGAAAATTCTGCTGTATACTATGGGCCTGGAGGCTGAAGATTGGATGTCCCCATGTTACAGAAGAACTTTGGGTAACTGTCTAGGCAGTGAGATATCTCTTCAATTTTAGAGCTTTGGAAGTTGCTTATAATGAACTTTCTGTTAAGTTAGGTAATATTATATCCTTCTGGGATCTTTGATGGAGTTGAAGAACAGTTATAATTATAACTTTCCTTAGTTATGATAAAAGATAAAGTAGATATAAATATTATAACTATAATTCTTGCTTGATACCTGTTTTGTTATATGTAATTTTACTATGCTAAAGTTAAAACCTTTCTTTTTATTTAAACAGAAAAGGAGAGATGATGTAAAAAGTCCTTCTGTATATGTGTTGCTTTTATTGGTTAATGAATAAAGAAGCTGGCTTGGCTAGCTAGGTGGTAAAAAACTAAGCTGAATGCTGGGAGAAAGAAGGTGGAGTCAGGAGATGCCATGTAGCTGCCACCAGGAACAGATATGCCATAACCTTGCTGGTAAGCCACAGCCACATAGCAATATACTATTAATAGAAACGGATTAAATTAAGATGTAAGAGATAGCCAATAAGAAGCTAGAGCTAATGGGGCAAGCAGTGATTTAATTAATATAGTTTCTTTGTGGCTATTTTAATAGGAATGAACAAGCAGTCTCAAACAACACTTTTCAGAAGATGATGGGCATTGTAGAACCTCCAAATAGTTTGCTTTATTTGTGACAAAAGTTAGCCATTGGGCCTCAACTGTAGACAGTATGCCGTTCAAATTGGACAAGTAGGACACAAAAGAAAGTGATTGCTGAACTTTGCCAAGAAAAGGCAGAACAGTCCTTCAACATTCCTGCTTCACAAAAAAAGTCTGTCAGATATTCTAGGCCAGTAGGCCAAAGAGTAATGCCAAAGTTGCAGAAGAACCTTGGGTGACTGTCCAGGCAGTCAACTGTTTCTGTCATTTCTATAGTTTTAGAAGTTGTTTGCTCTGTACTTCCTGTTTACTCAGGTAATATTATATCCTTCTTGGGTCTCTGATGGAGTTGAAGACTAGATAGTTATACTCACAATTTTTCTTGTTACCAAATTTAGAAAATCAAAAAAGAGGTGTAAAGTGTGTAAAGTTGAGAGACATAAAAATTATAATTGTTTATCTAAAACAATGCTTTTTAAAAATTTCTTTATTGATATTTATTGAGCTCTACATTTTTCTCTGTTTCCCTCCCGGTCTCTCCCTTCCCTCTTTAATCCTCCCCCAAGGTCCCCATGCTCCCAATTTACTCAGGACATCTTGTCTTTATATACTTTCTACTTCCCATGTAGATTAGACCTATATAAGTCTCTCTTAGTATCTGCATTGTTGTCTAAATTCTATGGGATTGTGATTTGTAGGCTGGCTTTCTTTGCTTTATGTTTAAAAACCACCTATGAATGAGTACATGTGATAATTGTCCTTCTGGGTCTGGGTTAGCTCACTCAAAATAATGTTTTCTAGCTCCATCCATTTTCCTGCAAAATTCAAGCTGTCGTTAATTTTTTTTTCTGCTGTGTAGTACTCCATTGTGTAAACGTATCACATTTTCCTTATCCATTCTTCGGGTGAGGAGCATTTAGGTTGTTTCCAGGTTCTGGCTATGACAAACAAAGCTGCTATGAACATAATTGAGCACATGTCCTTGTAACACAATTGAGCATCCTTTGGATATATACCCAAAAGTGGTATTACTGGGTCTTGAGGAAGGTTGTTTTCTAATTTTCTGAGAAATCGCCACACTGACATCCAAAGGGGTTGTACCAGCTTGCATTCCTACCAGCAATGCAGAAGTGTTCCCTTTTCTCCACAACCTCTCCAGCATAAGTTGTCATCAGTGTTAAAACAATGTTTTGAGGTCTAAAAAGATAGTTTAAAAATGGTAATACAAGTTATAATAAAAAATGGTTTAGGTATAAAACTTTAAATTAATCAATATAACATATATAAGAGTATTTTCTCTGAATATTCCAAATACAAATGGACTAGACACTGTGAATGTAATTCTTACTTGATAATTGTTTTTATTGCATATAGTTTCATTTGTTAAAGTTAATACCTTTTCTTCCTATTTAGATAATACCTTATAATTGTTCTTTTTTTTTTTTTTTGAATTTTCGAGACAGGGTTTCTCCATAGCTTTTTGGTTCCTGTCCTGGAACTAGCTCTTGTAGTGTAGACCAGGCTGGCCTCGAACTCACAGAGATCCACCTGCCTCTGCCTCCTGAGTGCTGGGATTAAAGGCGTGCGCCACCACCGCCCAGCCTAATTGTTCTTATAGTATATAGCTTTACTATGTTAGAATTAAAACCTTTCCTTTTTATTTAGACAAAAAGGCAAAATGTTTTGGAACAATCTTTTTGTAAACTGCGAAGATGTGTCACTCTGATTTGATTAATAGAAAGCTGGACAGCCGCTAGGTGGTGGCACACACCTTTAATCCCAGCACTTGGTAGGCAGAGGCAGGCCAATTCTTTACAGAGAATTCTACAGAGCAAATTCCAGGTCAGTATCCAAAGCTACAGAGAAACCCTGTTTTGAAAAATAAAAAAAATAACAAACAAACAAACAAGAAGCTGGACAGTCACTAGCTAGGCAAGATTTTCAGGGCAGACAGGATGCTGGGAAGATGTTGGAGATGCCGGGAGACAGAAAACACGCAGCATGGGCAATACAGAGATGAGATAATAAAGCCACGAGGCAGAATGTAAATTAATAGAATCAAACCTAAGCTATCAACTGAGCTTTCATAATTAATAATAAGTCTCTGTGTCATTATTGTCATTATTGGGGAGTTGACAGTTCTGATGAAAAATCTGCCTAAAGATGACTTCATTGAAACCACTACAATAGGTAGTCTTTAAAATATAAATCCAGTCAGGTGGTGGTGGCACACATCTTTAATCCCAGGACTCAGGAGGCAGAGGCAGGTGGATCTCTGTGAGTTTGAGGCCAGCCTGGTCTTCAAGAGCTACTTCCAGGATAAGTTGCAAAGCTACAAGGAAACCCTGTCTCGAAAAAAAAAAATCCAAACTTCAAATTGCCTCTGATCCCAATCAATTTTCAAGAAGGGTGTGGGAAAGCAAGACTGGGCAGTAGATGATTAGATGATCTCACACGCTCCTGTGCCTGGTTAAAGCTTATGCCCTCTGGAGTCCTGACCCGAGTCCAGGCATCAATCCGCTGCGTAGCTATTTCCTTGTAGCAGACACTGAATTCAGTATGAAAATATGCATCCAATAATTTTTTTTATTTTTATCTCAAGTCCTTGAAATCTAACTTGTCATTGTCAGCTCTCTGGCACTTCTACAACAGAAGCTAAAGAAAGATTGGAGACAAAGAGCCCTTGGTACTTTGTTACACGACATTGTTCCCGGGGAGATGAGGCCATCTACCGATGTTCTGCTGAGCCCAGTTAGGCAACCAAAGCAATGACACAACCAAAGTCCAACATGGTGAAGCAATGAGTTGACTGGGGTTACTTGTCGGAGCAATTGCGACTCAGAATCAGCTGCTGTCGGTTTAGAGTGCGCAGAAAGACAATTTGTGTTTTGCTGCTTAAGAGCTATCTTAATTGCCTCATGCATACGACAAGTGCTGAATAGCTGCATGTGGCTAGTGGCTGCCCTACAGAACAAGGCAGGTCTGAAGAAGGCTTGGTTGGACACTGGAGCATTGTGTTGGGGAATCATACTAATTGGAGTCAGTGAACAGTGGCAAGTATTCTAAGTATGTTGGCACGAGCATGCGTGACAGTGGATAGCTGTGCAGCCACTCTGGTTCTGCCGTAACTAAGGTATTGAAGAGAACGGCTTAAGGGGAGGAAGGATTTGTGTAGCTCATGGTCCGATGCTTTATCTGCCTCATGGCCTTGGACAGGACACCACGGTGTGTGAGATGGCTTCCTCAATAGCAGACAGACAGCAGACAGACAGCAGACCTCAGTGACCTACTGCCTCCAACCACACCCTACCTCCTACCTTTCATTACTACTAAAAAAAAATTTCATTCCATAAAATGATAAGCCCATCAAGAGATTGATCTGTTTGTGAAGTCAAAGCTCTCATACTTGTCTCCGGAAACATTCTCAGATCTCCTGGGCATGATCAAACCGACAATCAAAATTAACCAAAAAATGTTTTTACCCAAGAAATGTTTGTACAATCCCAAATATGCAGAAATGTAAAATAGGCACTTAAAACAAACGTTTACTGACAGAAGCAGAATTGTACCATTTATTTAAAATGAGAGCAAATCTGCACACTAAGGTTTGCCTGTTGACTAAATATTTGGTACTATAAGATACAAAGCATTGTCAGTGTCTGTCAGAGTTGAATGATATTTTGATTTTATAAAGGTCACTGCTGACAGTGCTGCTTTACCTAAATGTTTGGGGCCATTTCAGAGTTTTGGGGAATATCTCTGGTCATATCCCAAGAAAAGTTTAACAACTTTTAACGAAGTGCAATTCAGAAAATCAAACAGAAAATTTGAAAATCAAACATTCTAACAGTGCTGTCCAAGCATATCCTAATTTGACGCTTCTATGCTGAGGAATGGGGGTAGGGAATATTGAACATTTTCCACAGTGAATGCATTGTATTTCAATAACATCAGAAAACTTAAGGGCTGGAGAGATGGCTCAGAGGTTAAGAGCACCGGCTGCTCTCCCAGAGGACCTGAGTTCAATTCCCAGCAACTACATGGTGGCTCACAACCATCTGACATGAGATCTGGTGCCCTCTTCTGGTATGTGTACATATAATAAATAAATTAAAAAAAACTTGATAAGTACAACAAAGAACACTGCCATTTATAATATATAGTAGTCTCAACTCTGATCTAAGGTGTTTCAAGCATCATTTACTGGTGTGCTATGGAGGGACAGTACTTGTAGTCCTAAGTGCACCATGTGTGTTCAAAAGCAAGGCTGCATAAAAGTTGTGTGATTCGTCAAGGCAAGTGCTGATGGAAATATCTTAGGGACTTATCACATCTTTGATTTTTAATTTTATTTTTAACTGATTTGTTTATTTATAAGTGGACCTGTGGGGGGGGGGGTACACATGCCTCTCTCTGTGTGCATGTGTATGTGTGTTTCTCTGTGTGTGTGCTTCTGTGTGTGTGTGTGTGTGTGTGTGTGTGTGTGTGTGTAGAGGCCAGAGTAGGGCATCAAGTGTCCTCTACCACTGTCTGCCTACTCTTCTGAGCCAGGTCCTCTCCCTGAATTTGGAAGCAAGCCAGCCCCAGCCATCCTCCTGTCTCTGCCTATCTCAGAGCTGGGATGACAGGTGTGCACTGGACACACAGCCTATTATTTAGTTTCTGGGACCCAAACTTCAGTTCTCATGATTACACAGCAGATGTTTTTGCCGGGTCATCCCTCCTATCCCCTTTTTAAAGTTTTAGTCATTGTACATTCAGAAACCTTTCGCTGTAGCCCTCACATTCAGTTAAGGGACCCCGTTTGTGTCACATTTTAAGAAGCTGGGGGTTACCGTTCACCTATGCTTATCTTCCCCAGAGAGGAGTCTTCCAAAGCAGATGCAAGTCGTCTAGAGTGGCCATAACTAGAGCCAGACCTCCAGAAGTCACAGCTCCACCAGCAGTCGTGGGTGTGTGGTTCTGCGGCTGGGTAATTTTCTCCAAGTGGTTGTGGCGTGCTGAGAACAGCCACACTGCCCTCTGCTGGTTGCCAAAGGAGGGGCTGCTTGGCTGACAACTCAAAGTAGCACAAGTTGGGGAAGATCTGTCAACTGTCACTCAAGAGACTAAATTCTTGACATTCCTACTAGTTTAGCTTACTTACATAAATAATCAAGTGTGATTATGACAAAAGCTAATCATAGGATTACCATTCTCAATAATACAGTATTAAATGCTAATAGAGGTCAGAACACAAACCTTTAGCCACAGATCCTTTGGGAGAGGAGATCCCTAGGTTTGTCTCAGAGACAAAGGGATGAAGTTCCATGATTCCCTTTCTGCTCCCAGAGATCTAATGTCGTGGCTCTTAAAGTTTCCTCCACTTCTCAACAACACCACAGGCTGATGACCAAGCCTTCAAACAAGAGCGTTTGGGCAGGCAGTTCAGATCCAAACCTTAACAATGACTTTGATGCCCTCAGAAAGCACCTGAAGCATCTGAGATGCTAAGCATTGCTCATCTTCTGCACTTGATCAAAAGGCATCTGTGCCTGAGTACTAGATACAGGGGTATTAGCTAGGGGTGGAAAGTGTCAGCCCCCAGACAAAGTTTTCACCTCAAAAGGATTAAGAATGTTTATTCTGGAGTCAAATTCAACTGATTATGGCTCAGGAATACAGATTCTGTTTTTTTTTTTTTATTTCCCCAAATACAATGTTGCATTGTAGAAGTGGTTACATGAGATTTCTATTAGTTACAAAGCAAAGTTCTAAATCAAAGTATTTATCTACCTATAGGTGGGTTAGAGCAAATCAGGAAAGCTCTGTTATAGGTTTTTTTTTAAAGATTAATTTATTATGTATACAACTATTTGCATCCATTTATACCCACTCGCCAGAGAAGGGCGCCAGATCTCTTTTCAGATGGTTTGGAGCCACTATGTGGTTGCTGGGAATTGAACTCAGGACCTCTGGAAGAGCAGACAGTGCTCTTAACCACTGAGCCATCTCTCCAGCCCTCTGTTATAGGTTTTAATTATACCTGATAACGTTCTTAGCTTTTGATTGATAGAAGCTGGTGGTCTATTAAGGATACATTTCAAGGTCTTGGTAGTTATAGGTTGTTAAATCAGATACAGGAACCGGAAATGAACGGCTTTCAAAAGGACTAAAAATATCTCAATATATTTTGGTTCTTGTATGCAACGTCTTAACTGCTCCAAAATTTTAAAGCTAATCATTTGGCCTTAAAGAATTTATAACACAGGTGTAGTCTTCCTTCCTTCCTTCCTTCCTTCCCTCCCTTCTTTCCTTCCTTCCTTCCTTCCTTCCTTCCTTCCTTCCTTCCTTCCTTCCTTCCTTCCTTCCTTTCCCTTCCCTACTGGAACATCAGTTGAAATCTTGTCTCTCTTATCACCTTTGTAATCCTAGGTCATTATGAAGAACTCCTGGCCATCCTCTGTAAACAGGAGGCACGGATGGCAGGGTCTCTTATGGGGTGGTAGTGGTAGCGGTGGTGGGGTGTGTGTGAAGGATAAGTGAGGTCTTGGTTGTAAAGTACTAGGCACATAGAGACCACATCACAAGCGCTCAGTAAATAAAGACAGTTATGATTAGCCGACCGCTGTATCTTTAGTTGTCTCAGAGCTGCTATAAACAATATAATAATGTATTCAAGAGACTAATAGAATGAAGCAGTTTTTAATATATAGTTTTTGCAGAAAGGGATACCACCAAAGTGAAAGGCAAAAAGCTGGTGCAATGCTTTGGTACAGGACAGTGGTTTTTAAGGTCCTTCAATCTGGAGAAATTTCTGTCCTTGTCTTCATTTGGCTAGGACTTGCCCCTTTCCCAAATTTCCCATTTTATTGATTTAGGACACAAAGCCTTATCTAAAAAAATAGTTTGGAGCTTGAGAAAGCATATCCCTCCCGCTTATGACCATGGGCTCAACTAAAGCAGCAGAATAATTTTCTGCGACAAGCTGGCATCTCACACTGAAAATGGACGGTAATAATCTATTTCTGACAGAGAATAAAGCAACTCCAGAATTTCTGGTAGAACGGACTCAAAGGGATCAATCTTACCTCAACACTGATGTATGTTAAGTCAGAATGAGTAAGGGTTTGTACTAGAACCAGAGCCCTCTCCTCAACCTCTTTGGCATTTCTCTCATTCAAAGGATTTTCCCCACTTTTCCTCCTGCCCTGATCAACCAAGCAGCCCACAAAAACAAAGCAGTCCCTGCCAAGATCTGAAGTCCAGAAGGGAAAGGAACGAGATAAGCACTACACGTTCTCAGAGAAGAGAGTGATGCTCTAACCGAAACCCTTTGCAAGTGTTGGCTGTGCTAAGTGCTATACCATTCCTTCAGCACCCTGTTTCGTTTTGATCATTTTGAGACAATTTCTATGTATCCCTGGCTGGCCTGAAATTCCCCCAAGTAAACCAACCAAGCTGGCCTCAAACTCAGGAGATCCACCTGCTTCTGCCTTCCAAGTGCTGGCATTAAAAGCTTAACATTAGGCACGAACTGAGGTTGTGGGTAGCTCAGAATGCAACGGTGAGTGTTCCTTCGATCTCTGCACAGTGACTCTTCCCACCATGACCTCATCAAGGACAGTCATAGCCTCTGCTCTTCTTTCCTGCTCTTGTCCAGCATTTCCAGAGACGGTTTTTGTTTTCTTTTGAACCCGGAAGAGGTGCGACCTTTAAACTCCAGCTTCACTTCTAGTTAGCTGTGACCTTGGATGGGCTGTGCCTCTCGCCCCGTTTCAGTTTCCTCCACCCCAAGAACAAGCCAAAAGACTGTTACTAACCTGGAGGACTTAGGACTATATCTATGCACGGTATATTTTTTAAGAATTTAGCCCTGGGGATGTTTCATGTCTTAACAAACAGGCCCAAAAACAAAACTGGCAAATCCGCTCTTAACAATATGATTAAGACTACAGGCTTTTAGTTCCTGTTTTACACACCGAATAATCAGGCAAGTTGTAGCTTCTGAACTTGTTTCTCCTTCTGCCTTATCTAGACTTCACTGACTCAACACAAAAATTCAGCGAATATATGCGTCATGAATTCCTGGTTCCTTTCTGACAGGAGCTACAGCTATAGTGATCATCCACTCGGGGCACTAAAGATGGGGAAGCTTTAAGGGTTGAAGGAAGTCAGTAGCTTGATAGGAAGTTAGCATTCGAATAAGAACAGAAAAGGTTCATTGTCGAGGCTTTTGGGTTGCTGGCCCTTTCCGTTTTGAGCTTCTGTAGGGATCTCATTCTGAAAATAAGCCTACTACTCCTCTTTCCTTCCCGAGGTCACTTTGAGGGACAGAGACTCAGGAGCTACGTAAGCGAAAATGACTGCCCTGCTGGTTCGCCTGCGCGTCCGGGAGACCTGGCGGGGCAATGCTAGTCAGTCCGCGCCATTTAGCAAAATTCCGTGGAAAGGCGGCGGAGCAGTGCTGGCTCCGGCTTCGTGAAGACACACCACCAACCCGAGCCACCCGCGGGAAGGACTCGCGGACGCGAGGACGCCGGGTCACGTGGACTCGGCGGGCGCGCTCCTCGGCCCCGCGGGAGGAGGTGCGCGGGAGGGGGCGGGGCCGGGGCCTCCCGTGAAGCCCCGCGCGCGGAAGGACCGGAACTCCGGGCGGGTGGCTTGTTGATAACATGGCGGCAGCAGCTGCCCGGGCATCCCGAGGAGGCGGCAGCGCCCACACCCGGAAGAAGGGGCTGTTTTCGGGCTAGTGCGGCGGCTCCTGCGGACCCGGAAGTCCCAGCCAGCTGCTGAATGAGGGGAGCAGGGTCCTCCCCGCGACAGTCCCCCCGCGCCCTCCGCCCCGACCCGGGCCCCGCCATGTCCTTCTTCCGGCGGAAAGGTAGCCGAGGGGTCGCCGGCCGGGGGCGAGCCGGGCGGCGGTGGGGCGGCCGACCTGCAAGGGTTTTGTCAGGGCGGCTGCGAGGCTCTCGGTGAGCCTCTTGGCCTCGGCGCCGACCTCCGCGGCGCGGCGCGGTGCGGTGCGCTGCCCCGGACTCTGCAGGGTAGAAGGTGGCCTCCTCCAGCGAGGTCGGAGGGGGCATTGTCACTCTGGGCCGAAAGTGCTCGCTCAAACCCGTAGAAGTTAACACTTGTTTGCTAAGGAATGGCTTTGCTGGTGTGTTTGGTGTCCAGAGGTTTGGATGTGTGTGTTGTCTATGTGCACACGCGCACTATGGATCAGGGATATCCTTTTACTTGTAGGAAGTCTGACTTTTTCGAATATCGAGGGACTTATACCTGAAACCACGTGAAACTGTTGTTTGTTCAACCAGAGCTTTTTTTCCAGTTTCCTCTTTTGGGGGCGGGGGTGGAGAGCGGAAGGGGGCCCGCTGTTATTCCTAAAATAAAATTTCTTACTACTGAAGTTCCGTATTCAGAAGACGACTGCTTTTGCTGATTTAGCAAGTTTACGAATTATTGGAATCGTTGATGTTTTTATAAATGAACTACTTAGGTTTCTGGTGTTCAGTTGTAAAAGCTTGCTCCGTTTTAAAGTAGAGGCAGGGTGATTTTGATCCTGGAGAAGATTGTTGCATTTCATTAAAAATACATACGCAAATGGAACAAGCAAATCTCTTTAGATCAGACGATGGTTCTTTCTGTCCCCTCTTGTTGCTTCAGAGAAGATGTAACAGACAGAATATTTTTTTTTCTTTTTTGAAAACACATTTCGCTAAATCAGACTTGTGTTCACGTGACTTTTTCATAAACTCTGTAACCTGGAACAGCTAGTTAACCCACTTCTCTCCCCGCTGAGAATCATAGGACTGAGGCTGACTGCGCTAGCTGGCAAAATGGCAGGACGCTTCATCAGTACAGTACCTAATGTTAATGCTGCCTCCGGAGTCATTAACTGGACCTGGTTTGACAGTGGTGGGCGCCTACTTTTTAAGGGGGAAGATACATTCTAAGTATGGGATTAATTTCATGTTGCACGACAGCAGAGTGTTGTCTGTTTATTCAACACACACTACCAAGTGTCCAGTCGACCATACACTGCTAGGATGTCATTCAAGAGTCGTCTGGACCTAGTAGTCTCTGTACCTATGGAGCTCATTGTCGCTGTTGGTAGACAATGGATAAGCAAAAAAAAAAAAAATTAAAATAGTTGCATGTATATCCTTTACAAACTGAATTTTGTGTAATGAGAGTAATTTATGAAGAGGAACCATTTTGGATGGGTGTTAGAGGAAGAACTCAGGATGTAACCTTGAAACATAAGCTCCTGGATCAGTGCTAGGAGGTAACTTTAGAGAGGTCAGGAAAGACTGTAGGCACCAGGAATGAAGCGCTGGTGCCCTTCAGGAAAGGCAAGCCAGCTTCTGTGACTGAGGCATAGAGAGATAGGTGGGTCCACGCCAAATTATTGAGTTTTTATTCCAAATGCAGAGAGCATATATTGTAGAACTTGGAGAGGAATAACGTGACAATAAAGAGTGATCTGATTATTTGTGTGGCGACTCAGCAGGTAAAGGCCCTTGCTCTGCAGCCTGAGCATCTGAGTTTGTGCCCCAGGACCCACAGTGGTGGAGGGGAAAGAGTGGCTCCCATAAGCTGTCCTCTGACCTCCATACACAGGCTGTGACATGTCCACACCCACAAAATAAATAAAAGTACTTTTTTAAAAAAAACATTTCATGAGTTTCGGAGACTGGATGTGGCAGGTGAAGCTAGAAACAGCTTCTTGGGGCGTTGAGGTTGAGGCAGCCTAGCTTTGTAGCCATGGCCTTAATATTTACTGGTTAGATCAGGGTGCCCTGCCTCTGTCGTATTGGGATTGCAGGCATGTATCCCCACTTGTCTTCCGAAAACTCTTATAAAGACCCTCCTCATTTTGTTTTTCTTTCTTGATAGAGATTTACTATATTACATTTCATTTAAAATGGTAAATCTCAAAGCTAGAAAAGGAGGCAGGGGGTGGCTCAGCCCTTCAGAGCCTGTGTTACTGCACAGAGGAACTCACATGGTAGCTTACAGCCATCTGTAACTTCAGGTCCAGGGAATCCTGTAGCCTCCTCTGGCCTCCTTGGGCACTAGGCATGCACATGGTATACATACATAGATAAGCAAGTAAAACACACAGCAGCAACCAAATAATAGGAAAACTAAAAATTACCTTAGTGTTTTCTCATTTTCTTATTTTTACCTCTCTATTGTGTTAAATTTTTCTTTTATGTCTAAGTCTTTTGAGAGATGCTTTTTGTAATTTCTGTCATGGCTTTCATCTTTTATTTTTGGGGGGTTTTCATATCAGTATCTTGATATGTGGCTGTTACTGGCCCTTAAACATAGCAGTCCTTTCTTAGTCTTTTGAGTACGGGATTGGGATTGTAGAGCTGTAATAGAGCCTGGCATGTCTGTCTCTTCTGGTATACACGCTCTAGAATGGGTGGAGTTACAAGATTCTCATTTGTCTTTGAAAATATCTTAAAGATGTCACTCATGGTCAGGTACGGGTAGATCACGCCTTTTATCCCAGCACTCGGGAGCCAGAGGCAGGTGGACCTCTGTGAGTTCGAAGCCAGCCTGGTCTACAGTTTCAGGGCTGCATAGAGAAACCCTGTCTCCAAAAGCAAAAAGTCTGTCATGATGGTCCCTTTATTTCTACTTTGACATAGAAAGTGTTCCATAGGAATTGGCACTGACTTTTTTATTTTATTTGTATGAGTGTTTTATTTGTGTGTGCACCATGTGTGTACCTGTGCCTGAGGAGACCAGAAGAAAGCATCTAATCCTCTAAAGCTGGAGTTACAGATGGTTGTGAGCCACCATATGGGTGATGGGAATTTATTGTAACTACTTGATTCTTTTATAAATATATCTCTGTGTAATTAGTTTTAAACAAGTAATAAACTAGTTTTCCTAGTAATAAAACTTATTTCTTAATTTTTACTTGCAAACATTGATGTTGATAATCATTCAAGTAGGTATCTTCCTATGCAAATATGCAAGATTATCATCAGGCTGAGATAACAAATGCAAAGTGGTTAGAACAGTTGCCCCACTGTAGCCATGCTTTTCCTTATTCTCATCCTTTTTTAACTGTGCCAGCTTTCTCTTTTAGAGATGTCGTTGATAGATAGCTCCCAGGACATAAACTGTCTATCACACCTGGCCTGATAGATAGCTCCCAGAACATAAACTATCTATCACACCTGGCCACTCGGCACTGTGCTTTCAGCCAGTTTAATAGATCATGGCTCCGAAACCCAAAAGACACAAGCAGAAAGGAGAATGCCTTCTTCTGTTCAGTGACCTCAACCTTCACGGGCTAATAAAGATCCTATGGCCATTTGCTGGACCTAAGAAGAGCAGCAAATTTCAGCCCACTCCAGTACACTCAGAAACTGCATTTGAGATGGAGCTTTTTTCTTCCTTCAGAAATTTGTTATTAAAATTCTTTAAATTACGTGTGTGTGTGCGCGCGCGCGCACATGCGTGTGTGTGTGTGTGTGTGTGTGTGTCTGTATGTGCGCACAGGAATACAGGTGCCCTGAGTTCAGAAGAGTGTCGTATCCTCTGGAGTTAGTCAGTTGCAAGCCACTTGACACTTGTGGTAGGATCCAAACTTGGGTCTGCTACAAGAGTAGTATGTGCTCTTGATTTTTGTTGTTGTTGCTTTTTTTGTTTTGGTTTTTGTTTCTCGAGACAGGATTTCTCTGTGTAGTCCAAGCTGTCCTGGAACTGAGACCCATCTCTGCCCGAGTGATGGGTGAAAGGCGCATGCCACCACACCTAGCAGTGGTTTGTGCTTCACTACAGAGCCATCTTTCCAGCCTGCTGTTTTAAAATACCGTTCTCTGCCCCAAGAGCAGATGTTTGTTTGTTTTCCCTCTAAATCATTTCAAATTTTGTTTTATTCACCAATTGTGCTCCTTCTTATTTGGAATTTTTATTTATATATTTTTTACTATTGTGTGTGTGCACAAGTGTCACTGGGCATGTAAGACCGGAGTACAACTTTGTGGGGTCAGCCCTCTTCTCCAAACTGACTGGGTTCTGAAGATAAATTCAGGTTAATCCAGTTTATGTAGTCCCTGAAATTTATTTCTGTATTTCAAAGACAAGATACACTCCATTAGGTTTTTTTTTCCGGTTTTGCATATATATGTATACATACACATGAATGTTTTGTGTACACGTATGTATTTGTACCATGTGTGTATCCTGTTATGGATAACTGTGAGCCATATCATGGATGCTGGAAACTAAACCTGGGTCCTCTGGAAGAGTAGCACAGGCTCTTGACCACTAAGCCATCTCAACAGCACAGCGCACCACCAGTTACTGTAACACAGATGTGTCTGTGTGTTTAATAGTGCAAGCAGAGACCTTTGAGGTCAGCAGAACTTAAAGTAGTTACAATTTGGGACTTGTGGGATGGTACAGCACTTTGCCCTGCTGGCAACTTGACCTCAGTGCCTGAAACTCATAGTGAAAGGAGAAAGGACTCTCAAACATTGTACTCTGATCTCCATACATGTGTATACTGATAGACACACACACAGTGCAGTAAATAAAATAAAACTTTGAGATGACAAAAACCGTGTATGGATGTTTGGCCTGCATATATGTTTGTGCTTCATGTGCATGCTGTGCTCTTGGAGGCTGGAAGAGAGTGTTGATCCCCTAGAACTGGAGTTCCAGTCAGTATGAGCCACCATGGAAGTGTTGAAAATCAAACCTGGGTCCTCTGGAAGAGCAGCCAGTGCTCTTAGGCATGGAGCCATCTCTCCAACCCCAATTAAAAAATTTTGAAAATGTCTATACTCTGGCCCTTTTTCAGGATAAGTTTGTGAACCTTTAATATAGATAAAGATGTATAGATACAGATAAAGAATAAGAGGTAGGAGATGTGGAATTTTTTTTCATGCTAGATAAACAGTTACCCCATAAAGAAGGTGATAGCAAAATACTTGTGCTTTCTCAGTCTTTATAAAAATCAGCTCCCTCTTGACAGTCAAGCAGAAATTCAAGTAACATCTCAGAGGACTTCCTTAGCCACTCTGCCTAAATGGAGGCGCCTGCCTCAGCCAATGTTAACTGTCAAAAGTGGTGACACATGGCTGAATTTAGGTTAAGTTCTGGGATAACTCATAAAGGACTGCTGACTGGTGAGGTGCCGAGCAGGGAAGAGAGACAGTTAAGGATGGACTGAAGTTTTACCCTGAGAAGGTCCATACTAAAAACCTGATGATAAGTAGACATGAGCCAAGTTGGAGCTAAGTTTCAGGTAATTTAAGTAAACCTGTCAGATAAAAGTGGACCACAGTTAGCTGCAGCAGTCTGGATTAGATAAGGAGCAAAGCTGAGGATGTATAGTTGAAGTTAGAAATATACAGGTGATGTTAATGGCATTGGTCCTGTTTCCTGACTGTTATGATGAAAGGATCTTGACCACTTTTCTATTCGTATGTTTTACCTTTTCACAAACCCACAGCAACAGCAAGCAGTGGACTGGAACCTCTGAGATCCACTTCTCAAAATGTATGATAAAAACAAGGATGATTAGAAATCAAAATATATGATAAAAACAAGGATGATTAGAAATCTGTGGTGCACACCTTTAATTCCAGCCCTTGGGACAGAGGCAGACAGATCCAAGTTCAAGGCCAGCCTTGACTGCTGAATGAGTTCCTGTACACCCAATGCTGCATAGACAAACCCTGCCTATAAATAAACAAATAAATAAATAGCAGTGCTAGCTGGGTGGTGGTGGCACCTGCTTTTAATCCAGCAGAGGCAGAGGTGGAAGGATCTTGGAGATCAAGGCCAGCCTGTTCTACAGAGCAAGTTCTAGGACAGGCTCCAAAGCTACACAGAAATACTGTCTCACCCCAACCCCCAACCAAAAAAGGTCAGTGCTAATTCTTAGGGGACATTTCTATGTGGAATATAAATAAGGACAGTCATGACAGATTTTAAGGTATTATTTAAAAGGAAAATGATAATCTTGTAATTCTAGTCACTCCAGAGCACAGGTTTTTCCATTTCTTGTTAGATGAATGTGACCACAGTGCGCTGGTGGGTGGTGCATGCATGCAGTTCCAGCACTTGGAAGGCTGAGGCAGGAGGACTGCTGTAAGATACCAGTCACTCCATCAGGCATCCTTGTTTTATGTTCCTGACGGCAGTGAGTAGTACCAGCCAGCACCGTATCTTTTGTTTGTTGATGCCTACATGCTTGGAAGTAGACTTGCTGAAGGCAAGGGCACTTCTCTGACGTGGGGGAGTTGGGCACATGCTAGGAGATTCTCTGACAGCCAGCTATTTTTTGCTACTGGCTTTTCAACTTTAATATTTCAGAATATAGAGACACGGCACATTCTGAGATTTCTTACTTTGATAAGCTACTCAAGATGAATTCAAGGAAATTTAGTGTTTAAAACAAACACAAGAAAAGTAAAGCAGATTAAAAATAACCTCATGTCAGGTCTTATAATAGAATCCACACTTGCCTAGAGCACTTACAGCTTTCTTGCTTGCTGTTGTAAGCTTCTTTGCTGTAGAATTTTCACTGTTTCGTGTAATAAAGGAAGGGTGATGTAATCATTTTTGAGACAACTTGTTAGACTTTAGGCTTAGGAATTGAGGTTTGTACCCAAAGCTAGAGAGGGCATACAAAAGAATTAAGATGCTATATATAACCAAAGAGGGTTTTCTTAACTGCACTTGAAGGCAGGCATAGTGGGTGATTCGTGGCGCTGACATCCTAAATTCATTTCAGATGCCTTTTACAAGTGTTTCATTTTTCATCAGCAACCCTCTAAGTGAGTTTTATTAATGACCTGATTTTACTACTTGAGGAAATTAACATTCAGTTAAATAAAATAACTTGTCCAAGATTACATGGCTGATAAGTAGCAAGAGGCAGAACTTGAATATAGCTGTTTTGAAAGTTGGCTCTTAAGAAACCCTCCCAGGGATTTTGATCAAGTGCTGTTCAAAGGTTTCTTTCTCAGAGAATTCTTTTCTGAGAACTGACCCACCCCCAGGGCACATAGTTCATTGTTTTGGAATTTAGAATACTCATCTGTTAGATTCAAGGCTCTCTGATGGTGACAGTTTATAGAATGGATCTCTTTGACTGCAGAAGTTGGTCATGATGCCTTTTTGTGTTCTAGTGAAAGGTAAAGAGCAAGAGAAGACCTCAGATGTCAAGTCCATCAAAGGTGAGTGAGTTCTCCTTTGTATTCACAGCGATGAGCTTTGGGGTTATGAATGCTCTGATTCTCTTCTCTTCTTGTGACAGTAGTCATTCTTCATTATTATAATTATTCATGATTATGACTTAATTTCTCTTTAGCATGTATATTCTAACAAGGCTTTACTGGCATTTGCTGGCTGCTCTAAAGTGAACCAGTTCCTTATTAATCATACGTTTGGTTGCTCCCTTACAGTCATTAGTTGGCTTTGTTCAGTAAAACACGCACTGAGCCGTGACAGCTAGAGAGACTCCCATTTACAAGGCTGGTTTTCTGTCTGTTCACAAATGTGGATGAGTAGTTTCCACTGTATTGGGTCAATGGCCTTCATTTAAGCTTATTTACAGTTCTTTGTAGGTGTTAATACACTGTTCTTATTTATGGGTTTAAGTATGGTTTTTTCTTTTTTCTTTCTTTTTTTTTTTTTTTTTTTTTTTTTTTTTTTTTTTTGGTTTTTCGAGACAGGGTTTCTCTGTAGTTTTGGTGCCTGTCCGGGAACTAGCTCTTGTAGACCAGGCTGGCCTCGAACTCCCAGAGACCCCGCTTGCCTCTGCCTCCCGAGTGCTGGGATTAAAGGCGTGCGCCACTACCGCCCGGCTCTGGTTTTTTCTTTTTATGATATGTGGCTAGCATTGAGTGTTTACCATCTGCTTAGTTTGCCAGAGAGTTTAATTATACCATTTACAAGGTTTGCAACATTAGAGAAAAACATGCCCCTACAGCCTTACTGAAGCGTATTACTGATAATTTAAAGTGAGTTGGAGACTGTATTAGTTTAAACTATTTTCTTTAAGCCAGATGTGACTGGCATTTGGTTAAGGTCAAAGGTCTTCAGAGGAGGTTTGAGAAACAGGTCTGACTGTGGTAGAAGGAAGGGTCTACTACTAGCACAAACCATCCATCAGAACTGCTGTCTTCACCCAGAGCTGACACTAGAAATCTAACTTTGGAAAGTCAAGAGCTTTCTTCAGATTCATTTGTACAGTGAGGAGATTGCCATCATTTTGTTTTCCAGTGGGTTTTTAATTCTCTAAATTAATTGAAATTTAAAAACTTCATGCTAGGTCGGTAAAGTGAAACATACAAAAGCACTAAAAGAGGCAGTCCTAGAAGTTTGTACAAAGAGGACCCTCGAGAGGCTGGTTGGCAGGAGAGAACTGATTCCTGGAAGTTATTCTCTTATTTCCACAAACACTCCCTGCCACACATGCTCTCAAACTTGTTTGCATGTATGCATGTGCACACATATGCATATACCCAGATAAACATGGGGATAAAAGTAAAGTTGCAGTGTGATTACCAGGTCCTGCTTTGATTTACAATAGCAAATAGAGCAAAAATAATAATGGCCTCCATTTATAGATCACTTTTATTCTTTTTGGATTTGGTTTTAAGAAAGGGTTTCTCTGTGTTACAGCATGGCTGTCATGGAACTAACTTTGTAGACCAGGTTGCCTTCAGACTCACAGAGATCCTCCTCCCTCTGCCTTTTGAGTGCTGAGATTAAAGGTGTGTGCCACCATGCCCGGCCAGCGCTTTTATTCTTGGCATTAAAAAAAGTTGGCTGTAACATCACAAAAGACTGGGATATTGCCTTTATTGAGTCATATTTTGGTAGGAGAGAGGAAAAATTGTCAAATAATTTTTCCGGATGGTTTGAACCTAGTGATGGTAATAAAGAGATCAGGACAAAATTGAAAGCCCAACAGGTTAAATGAATTGAAGGTGTTATTGATTAGATCTGGAATGTGAGGGACACGGATGTAAGGTTTATCACTTGCTACTTTTCTGGCTTGCCTCACAGAACCAAGCTAGGGAATTACATGTTCAGTTGTGGTATGTTGCATGGAAGCATTTTTGAGTCATTCCTTTTTATATGTTTCACGCACAGTAATTCTAGGGTCTGAGGTTTTAACCAAAGATATACGAGACTCTAGATGACCTAGGTTGGAATCCTGTCTGTTGAAATGGCCCTTCCCAAGTTCATAGACCTAGGACAAAGTATTTAACTTTTCTACATGTTTGCCTTTACCTCTAAAATGGAGGAAATACCAGTCTTGAAGAATTGTCCAGAGAGACCAAAACGTAAGTAAGCCCACAAACCAAACAGTAGAGTGCCTGGTCTGTCCCCGGTGGTGCAATGGTAGTGGTCACTGCCTAGTGTTAAATAGTGAGCTGAAGTGAAGGATTGCAAGGAGCCCAGAAAATTTGAGGTCAGCAAACTTTAGGGAAGACTTCATGGAAAGGATGCAGTCTGTATATACACTGAAAAATAAGAGGATTTAGATGAAAGAGAAGATTGTTTATTTTGTCCCTGCAAGCCTTTAAGTTTTTTGAAAATATACTTATTCAAATAAATATATGTATTCAAATATGTCTATTTATATAAGGGCCATCAGATAAGTAAAGGGAAATTTTTACAGAAAGATTGAAATGAGGCTATACAGAGCCATAAAGAGCAGAAAAGAGGCCTCGTCACTGAGTTGCTGCTCAGGACTCAGCTGACTCTCCTTCCAGACCCCTCACTTCCTGAGGCTCCAAGGCTCCCTGTCTGTCCGTCCCTGCCGCCAGCCCTCTTCTGCAGCCGTCTTGCGCAGGCCATTTCCACCAAGGAGAAGGAATTGTATCAAATGCTTGTTCTCCAGAACTTCCAAAGTTGATGACCTGCTTCCTGATGGCACTGAAGATTATATCCATGTAAGAATTCTACTGGCAGGAAGACACTGATGACTGCTATCCCAGGGATTACTGATAATTATGATAAAAAGAAGCTAGTGAGGCATTTAAGAAGAATTTGCCTTTGTTGCCATCATACTATAATTGAGCATCTAGAATATGGAGAAGTAATTCAGCCCCAGAGCGAGCATACAGCAGCTCCTGATAGAGACTGGGCAGGCTAAGGATGATTACCTGAAGCTGCATGGGTTTTAAGTGCTTATGGCTCCCTGAAGTTTAAGTGAGGATTTTTTTTTTTTCCAGCAAGTAGATTTTCCCTTCTGTCCCTGTCTCTGTGAGTTCAGGGCCAGCCTGGTCTACACGAGGATAGGCTCGAAAAACTACAGAGAAACCCTTCTCAAAAAAAAAAAAAAAA
>NW_026068025.1:3007540-3015294 GCF_014885135.2 Alexandromys fortis | reverse complement strand
AAAAAAAAAAAAAAAAAGAAATGCTAGAACAGAGCCTAGATCAAAGGATAGATAGGAGATCATGCCAGGGAAATATATTTTTAGGAAAAGGAGTCGGTGAAGGAGGCCATTTCTGACAGTGGACATTTAAGAGATGGATTTTAGAATGAGAAGGATGAACAGACTCAAGAGGAAATTAGGGAGTGTAGCACCATGGAGTTCAGAGAAAGAGGCTGTCGGGAAAGAACAGAGGTGATAGAAGGCACGAGTTCTAGCAGAGTGGTGAAGAGGAGAGGAAAACCATGTTTTCCCAGCATGGATATGTATGTACCATGTATATAGAGGCCAGAAGAGGGCATGGAACTACAGTTACAGGTGGCTGTGAACCACCGCGTGGGTGCTGGGGATGGAGCCCTGGCCCTCGTTAAAAGCAGTGAATGCTAGCTGTTTCTTCACTTCCCTCTCCAGCCCCTAAGAAAAAGAACCACACAAATGAATTCATAGCATTTTTGTTATCAATGATATCTAATGAAGATATATTTAGAAAGGAGATAGTCACATAGAATTTTCTATGTATCTATTGTCTGTATGAAAAAACTAACCGGCAGGCATGGTGAGATGGCTCAGTGGGTAAAAGTGCTTGCCATGAAAGGCTGGAGACCTTGGGTTTGATCCCCTGGAACCCACATAAAGGTGGAGGAGAGAACCAATTCTGCAGAGTTGTCCTCTGCATTCCACACGTGCACTGTGGCATATGTACTCATACACACATCATGTGTGCACACACTTGTAAAAGTTTTATTTTTTTAATCTATAAATTGGCTGTGTTAATGCACACCTGTAATTGCTAAACTCTGGAGGCTAAAGCGGGAGGATTGTGAGTTTGTGGATAGCCCAGCCCAACATAGTCAGACCATGTCTCAAAAATAACTAAAAACCTAAACTATTGTTTATAAACTTGCTGAAATGGTTTTACTTCAACTAAACATGAAAATAAAAACTAGGGCAACCTCCTATTAAAGTTGAACAAATAGTTGTTTTTTGTTGTTGTTGTTGTTGTTGTATTTTGTTTTTTCTTTGTTTTGTTTTTCGAGACAGGGTTTCTCTGTAGCTTTTGGAGCCTGTCCTGGACCAGCCTGGTCTCGAACTCATAGAGATCCACCTGCCTCTGCCTCCCAAGTGCTGGTATTAAAGGCGTGTGCCACCACCGCCTAGCTGACAAATAGAATTTTAACTCAGCTTTAACAACAACTTTAAGTGTCACTCAGCAGTATTGGGTTAACATTTCCTGCTACTGCATTGGTAACTTTTTTGGGAACTGAGCTCTTACTCTTTAGAGATAAGTGTGATTCTCAACTTTAGCAGCTGAGCTCTCTCTCCAGCCCATAATTTAGAATGTTGAAGTCAAAAGGATGATACTATTTCTTCAGACTATTAAAGAAATATTTTCTGAACAAAACAGTTTGTGGTCTTGAGGATCAAACCCAGGATCTGCTTGACAAATGCTAAACAAGCAGTTCTGCCATTGAACTGCATCTCCATTGGCATTGTAAATTTTAAGTGTTTATTCTTATTATTAGTTTTTTGAGAGAGGGTCTTATTATGTAACCTTGACTTGCCAGGAACTTACTGTAATGACCAGGCTGGCCTTCAACTCGAGAGAGATTTCCCCTTATTCTTTTAGAGGATAGGACTGCCCTGCCTAAGAGTTTTATTTTTAAGTAGCTTGTACTTCAGTTTGCTGCTCAATTTAAAAAGTAAAGTATTGTGATAAACAGTTTTCTAGATTTTTTTATTTCTCTCAAGAATTTATCCTAAATTCAGTTTTTTGTTTGTGAAACAAGCAAAGATAAAGAAAATGAAAAGGGTCACCTTTCAAAATACTTTCTATGTTTTTATACTTTTCTCTTTGGGGAGACAGGTTTTGCCACTTTGCCCATACTAACCTGGAACCTGACTTGACTTCCTGGCTCCCTGCTGGGGTGTTGGTCTTATAACACCACACTAAACTTGGTTTCTGTGCTTAAGTCAAAGTTTTCAGAGAAAGAGCTCTCTAAGTCATAGTTTTATTAATAGAGTGTTTTCTTTACGCTTTGCTTCAGTTTTATAGAATTATCTTCTAAATATTTATTTATTAGAGGTGGGCTATGAAGCCCTGTCTGTCTTGGAGCTTTCTCTGTAGACCAGGCTGGCCCTCAACTGACAGAGATCTATCTGCGGCCTCCTATTTGCTGGAACTAAAGGCATGTGGCAACATGTCTGACTTATCTTATTAATTTTTTTTTTGATGTAAAAGGGTGTTTGGTCTGCATGTATATTGTGTCTGTACATCATGTGTGTTCTCACAGAGGCCAGAAGAAGGCACCATATCCCTGGAACTGGAGTTGTAGGTGTTTGTCAGCCTTCATGTGGGTGCTGGGGGCTTGTACCTGAGTGCTCCGGAGAGCAGCCATTGCTCTTAGCTGCTGAGCTATCTCTTCAGCCCCTTAACTGTTTTCTGAGTGTTGCTTAAGTATTAGAAAGTTTAGTTTTTTTAATTTTCTTAAAGCCTGCTCATGGGTTTCAAATCATCAAATTGTGTTTAACTTTACACTTTTTTTTTTTTTCAAAATTTATAGCTTCAATAGCCGTACATTCCCCACAGAAGAGCACTAAAAACCATGCCTTGCTGGAAGCTGCAGGACCAAGTCATGTTGCAATCAATGCCATTTCTGCCAACATGGACTCTTTTTCAAGCAGCAGAACAGCAACGCTTAAGAAGCAGCCAAGCCACATGGAGGCTGCTCATTTTGGGGACCTAGGTAAGTGACTGACACTTCTTATTAACGCCTAATAAAGGGCAAACGTAATAAAACATGTGAGATTCCAGTCGAAAGATATTGAACTTCATGATTGGAAGAGACTTTGAAAAAAAAATAGACTAAAAAAAAACCAAGTGCAAGTGTAATGAGGTAGTGCTGTATTGTGTTCATGCAAATATAAGGAGTGTCCAGTAGAAAACTGAGGAGGTGCATTTGACCACCTAATAAGAATGCACAGAAAAGATTACTGACTTTAATAGTACCTTGATACAAATCAAAGTCATGAGTTAAATATACTCAGAGTTTGCTAATTTGAATGTTAAGTGGGGTTGAAGGAAATGGCTATCCTAGTTAGCAATGGTGTAAAGGAGTAAAAAAGATTATTTTGGAAATAGTCTTTTTGGAAGTATTGTCTGATTCCAATGTTAGAAAAGTTTGTCTTTAGATAGGAAATTGTTACCAAAATAGCTAATTTATTTGCTTCTGTCTTTTAGGCAGATCCTGTCTGGACTATCAAACTCAAGAGACCAAATCCAGTCTTTCCAAGACCCTTGAACAGGTCTTGCGTGACTCTGTTGTCCTCCCATATTTCCTCCAATTTATGGAGCTTCGGAGAATGGAGCACCTGGTGAAATTTTGGTTAGAGGCTGAAAGTTTTCACTCTACAACTTGGTCCCGAATAAGAGCACACAGTCTGAACACAGTGAAACAGAGTTCTTTGGCTGAGCCTGTCTCTCCATCTAAAAAGCCTGAGACAACGTCAGCATCTTTTGTAACTGAGTCTCTGGACAAGAGGTTGGGGGATTCTAGCTCAGCCCCACTGCTCGTGACTCCATCAGAAGGAATTGACCTGAGTGATAGAACTCAGAACACTCAGAATCACTTGCTGCTCTCCCAGGAATGCCACAGTGCCCCTTCTCTCCATCTTGAAATGGCCAGAACAGGAGCTCCTCAAATCTCCACAGACTCCCGAGAATCCTCCCCCAGACTTACAGTAGCCAGTAGAAATAGCCCCTCTTCTCCACTGCGAGAACTGTCAGGAAAACTTATGAAAAGTAAGTATGTGACGCCTGTGCCTCATCACAGTGCGGGACTTCAAACGAGGAGGACGGGTCAGCATAGAGTCTTTCTGCCTCCGGTGTACACCCATAGGAGGCTCGGAGGAGTGGGGGAGCCTCGGTGGAAGGAAATGCTGAGTGGGGACAGTGCAGCAGGGCCCTGTGCTGCTTGTTCTCACATTTGTCCAAGTTGATGGTCTCCTGGTCTCAGTCCTCATTGTCACTGTCTAACTGCACCTTACAGCTTTATTTTTTCTTTTTTAGATTGCTGGTAGGTATCCTTTATTGAGTTCTGTATTAAGTATATTTGGATTTCACTTAATTGTCATGATAGCTGTGTTAAGTAGATATTAATATTCCGTTTACCCTTGAGACTATTGTTGTTTAGAATGTTCCTTCCTGGGTTGTCTAGTAAGTGATGAGCTAGAATTAAATAGGCATTTTGAAAATAACACTTTTTTCTTTCTTGTTCTGTTAATTCAGAAATCGCACCACATTCTCATTATTTTAATTACTGCTCTTTGGAATTCTTATTATCCAGACTTTATCTTTTTTATCTTCTCTCTCTCTCAAAGGCTGGGTGACTTCTTCAAATGCTGGTAGCTCTCTACAGAGATAGGTCTGGTTTGCTAATGAACTAATTTTAGTGTGTCAGTTCATCTTGCAAAGTTTCTGGATTTCTGTAAGATTTTGTGTGTAAATGTGTGTGATTGTAGGCTTGCATGTAGAGGTCAGAAGAGAGTTTTCAAGTGTGCTTCCTTCCATAGTAGGCTCCAGGGTTGGCTCTCAGGTTTATGTGACAAATGTTTTTACCCACTGAACCATTGTCAGCCCCTGAATTTATTTCTTAAAAAAAATTTTTTTCTGATTTTTTTTTTTTGGTAATTTCTTCTTTCCTTCACTCTCATTTTGATCTTATTTTTATCTTCTCAAATTTGTTAGATATAGTTGTCTTATATTCCCATCTATAGTTCTAGTGGATCTGAGTCAGAGTGGTTTGTTTCATCAGACTCATACTCTTGGTGTGGAATGTAGTTTTTTTCAGGGAGTGGGTAGGTGAACATACATTTTGTGAAGTTTTCCCAGTTTTCTAACTGAGCTCAACCAGCCACCTGTTTTGTGAGCCTATGGTGTGGACAGTGTTTAGACCCTGTAACTAGAGTTACTCTTTTGTTGTGTTAAAACACTGGCCAGAGGCAGCTTAGGGAAGGAAGGGTTTATATCCTCTTACACTTCCAGACCATGCTCCATCATTAAGGGAAGTCAGGGCAGGAGTTCAAAGCAAGAACCTGAAGGTGGGAGCCGTGGAGGTATCTCACAGAGATCTTCATTTGACAGTCCATCGCTTCTGTGAGCAGCATTGTCTACCCATTCTGTTATGTCCAAACTCCTTTATATTTTAAATTAACTTTTAAAAGTTGTAGGTTTCCATAAAGTTTTTGATCCCTCTCCTCGCATCCTTAAGACAAATGTTTTCTATTTCCTTTCTTCATTAGTGTCTGTCAGAGATTAAACATAGAACTTCAGATTGAGCTATATCCCCTTGTCTGTACTTTATTTAAGAAGATAATAAATTTGATTTCAAGATCTTAGTTTATGTTGCCAAGGGGAGAAAAAAAGTAATTTTTTTAGCTGACTTTGATAAAGATAATTAATTTTTCTAGTATATATGTGTCTTCATAGCTCCCTCCCTGGCTTCCTGGTTGGCTTTGCTGATAGCCCTGTCTGTTGTGGTTCTTAGGGTTTGGCCCTGTTTCCACTGACTAGTTGCTTCATTGTGTTAAGCCTGCTTTATCATCCAGCATCCTCAGCTAGGGGTTACTGACCTTCCTGACCTCCTGGTTTTTATAGACATGTGTATATAATCTGTACTCCCATTCTGTGAGTTACGTTTGTGTGTGAGCCACCATTTGGGTGCTGGTATTGAACCAGGTCCTCTGGAAGAACAGTTGGTACTCCTAACCACTAAGCCATCTTTTCAGCCCCATGACCTCAGGTTGTGTTTTTTGTTCATAAAGACATTGTTAGTAATTTAAAATAATAGAGAAAATTTGGTTACTTCATGTGGTAAATAAATTATTTCAGTAACTAATTATGGTAAATTTATTCTTGTACTTATTATACATCTCATTCTGTTTTGTTTTGTTTTGTTTTGTTTCTGAGACAAGGTTTCTCTGTAGCTTTGGTGCCTGTCTTGGAATTAGTTCTTGTAGACCAGGCTGGCCTTGAACTCACAGAGATCTGCCTACCTCTGCCTCCTGAGTGCTGGGATTAAAAGTGTGCACCACCATGGCCCTGTTACATCTCATTTTTAAGATATAATAATAGATGGCATAGTCACAGGCTAACTTAACTATTCAGGGAAATTTTTATTCAATTTATGAAATATCTGAAGAATTTTCTATTACATAAGCTTTTATATTTTAATTAATTTTAAATTACTTCATATGTCCTGAATTTCAAGAATTCTTAAAATTTAGTGATCTAAAGTCTTATTCTTTAAAATTTTTTTAAAGATTTATTATTTTATTGTACATGTATAAATGTAGGTTCTGGAAATCAAACCTGGGTCCTTGGGAAAAGTAACTAGTGCTCTTAACTAAGAAGTCCATCTCTCCAGCCCCTTAAATATTTTAAAAACTAATTAAAGAAATGCTAAAGTGAGTAACTTAGTGCTTAAGCATCCTCCTGATGCCTGAAGGAAAGTTCCTTTTTTCCAATTTTTGATGCATCGCACACCTTAAGAGGTACATTTTAAAAAACAAAACAGGATATTTTAAGGAAATTTTTTGTTCCTTTTTCTTTAAGTCATATTGCATTCGTGTGTGTCTGTCTGTCTGTCTGTGTGTATGTGTGTGCACACACACATGTGCACAAGTGAAGGTGCCCTACATGCTTAAGGTCAGAGGACAACTGCTACAATATGGG
The DNA here is from genome assembly GCF_014885135.2 of Alexandromys fortis. NCBI lineage: Eukaryota > Metazoa > Chordata > Mammalia > Rodentia > Cricetidae > Alexandromys > Alexandromys fortis. Next base: position 3,008,528 of record NW_026068025.1, on the reverse strand, counting down.
TCCCTGGTGAGCCATCTTTCAGGTCCCCTTTATTATTTATTTAGTTGGTTAGTTTTATTGTTGTATTCTCTTGTTCTTTTTATTATAGAGTATTAAAATTAGTACAATCTAAGTTTTATTGTTTTGTTGGTTTTGGTTGATTGATATTTTGTTAATATTATCTATCTATATTGCCCAGACTGGCCCCAAATTCCCTGGAAAAGCTCTTAGAGTGATCATCCTGCTTCATTTTCTGAAGTAGGTGGGACTATAGATGGTCTTAACTATATATAGCTTTTCTGACATATTCATTTATTTCCTCCCCAATCCCTGGGACAGAGTCTCACTTTGTAGCTTTGACTGTTCTAGAACTTACTATGTAGACCCGGCTGGTCTAGAACTCAGAGATCTGCCTGCCTCTGCATCCTAAGTACTGGGATTATGGGTGTGTGCTGCTGTGTCTGGCTTCATTGATATTAAAAAAAGTTTTATTACTTCTTTGAGAAATTTGTGTGTTTATATTCAGCATCCTAAACTCTGCTCAGACCCATACTCCCTTCTCTACCCATCCAACTTTGTATCACTTTTTAAAAATTATTTTTTTATTTAAATCTGTCAAGACTTGTACTACCCAAATAGTCTTAGGTATGTGATCTTCCACTGGCGTGTGGATGATTTAGCAGTGACTAGTTATATTCTTAGAGAAAACTGACTCCCCATATCCCAGCAAGTATCAGTTCCTCAGCTAGGGGTCACATGGGACTTTTTGTCCCACTTTGGAGACAGGGTCTCACTGTGTAGCTTTGGCTGTCCTAGAACTCACTCTGTAGACCAGGCTGGCCTCAAACTCTCAGAGGTCCACCTGCCTCTGCCTTTTCCATGCTGGGATTAAAGGCGTGCTCCACCATACCTGCCTTAACAACTCTCCTCTTTATGCTAGAATTTGAGCTGGCTTGGGCTTGCACAGGTCTTGTATATGCGATCATAATTGTTGTGAGTTCATGTGTGT
>NW_026068025.1:3005917-3006857 GCF_014885135.2 Alexandromys fortis | reverse complement strand
AAGGGCAATAACTTCTAATGTTTAGTAGAGTCTGTGGAGCCTAACTTGCCAATAACTCCAAAAGAGATAGCCAGTTCCTGGCACTGGACTTTTTGTTAGTCTCTGGTGTTGTCTAGTAGGGTATTGTTACCTCATTATAGGGTAACTCACTTTTAACATCTTATTTTATTTATGTGTGTATTTTAAGGAAACTTCTACCAGTAGTAGTTTTCCATATGACTTTTTCAAAAGGTCTTTAGTGGAACTTGTTCGTTCTTATTCCCTTTTCTGCCCTATCCTTCCTACCTCACCTCAGTTTAACCCTTCCTGTTACCACTGTTCCTTTTTAACCTGGTATAACAGATTATTCTATCTCTTCTCCCTTAAAAGCACCCCTCCCCTGTGAACCCTTAGTAACTTTCTGACATATGGGTATTCCAAATGAAACAAATATATCTGAAGATTCAAAGCTACAGCCATGAGAGAAAACATGCATGAGCTGTCTGTCTTTTTGGGTTTGGGTCACCTTACCGAGAATGATCGTTTTCTTCCCCATCCATTTACCTGCAAATTTCACTTTTCTTAATTCTGAATACTATTCCCTTCTGCTGGTGTGCCAAAATTTCCTTATCTGTTTGGCAGTTGATAGACATTTAGGATGTTCACTGCAGATCTACAGAACATTCCACCCAAATTTAAAGAATACATATTCTTCCAAGTTTTAGAGGTTTAGCCGCCCATGGAACTTTCTCCAAAATAAACCACATAGCAGGACAAAAAACAAGTTTCAACAAATATTGGAAAATTGAAATCACATCCTGCATTCTGTCTGGCCACTGTGAAATAAGGCTTCTTTTCAACAATAGAAATGATAAAAAGTATACAAAGTGAACAGCACCACTGAACAGAGTAGAGTGAAAAGAGAAATAAGTTTTTTTTAATATTTATTTATTTACTATGT
>NW_026068025.1:2995131-3003702 GCF_014885135.2 Alexandromys fortis | reverse complement strand
TTTTTTTTTTAAGGATTTGTTTGTTTATTATGTATACAGCATTCTGCCTGCATGTAGGGCTTGCGAGATGGCTCAGCAGTTAAGATCACTGACTGCCCTTCCAGAGGACGTGGGTTCAATTCCCAGCACCCATCTCACAACTATCTGTAACTTCTGTTCCTGAGGATCTGCTACCCTCACACAGACCTGCAGAGAAAAAAAACATCAGTGCACATAAAGTAAAATAAGTAATTTATTGAAAAGAGTCTCACAGATAAATACAATTTTGTAAATGAGGAAGCTTGAGAGTAGAGAAGTTAGGTGCTTTCAAGGACATCACAGGATTTGTTTGTAACTAGTTTTGTTTAGAGACAGGGTCTCACTGTGTAGCACTAGCTGACCTAGAACTTGCTATGTATACCTGATTATACTCAAATTCTGCCTGCCTTTACCTTCTGAGGGCTGGAATTAAAGGTGTGAACCCCTATTTTCTTTTTTTTAAATATTTATTTATTTATTATGTATACAATATTCTTTCTGTATGTATGCCTGAAGGCCAGAAGAGGGCACCAGACCTCATTCCAGATGGTTGTGAGCCACCATGTGGTTGCTGGGGATTGAACTCAGGACCTTTGGAAGAGCAGGCAATGCTCTTAACCGCTGAGCCATCTCTACAGCCCAGAACCCCTATTTTCTTGGTGACAGTGTGTTCATTCTGTTAACATTAGCCTTATTTTATGACCTCAAATCCCTGCCGAAATCAGAGTCATAGAGGCAAACATTTCAAAAATGTATTTCCGTGTGTGTGTGTGTGTGTGTGTGTGTGTGTGTGTGTGTGCGCGCGCGTGCGCATAGACAAAACTATGTCAGCAGCTATATTTCTCTCTGGCTCAAAGTTTTACAATGGGGAGAAGAGGCACTGGAGAAAAGACTAAGAGTACTTCATGGTGGGCGGTGGTGGCGCATGCCTTTAAACCCAGCACTTGAGAGGCAGAGGCGGGTGGCTCTCTGTGAGTTTGAGGCCAACCTGATCTACAGAGTGAGTTCCAGGACTGCTCTGCTACTGAGAAACCCTGTCTCCAAACAAAAAAAGAGTGCTTCCTGCTCTACCAGACTCATTTCACTTCTCAGCACTCTAGAACTCCAGCTGCAGGGGACCAGTTCTCCCCTTGGCCTATAAGGTTACCTTCACACATGTCACACACACACACACACACACACACACACACACACACACATCCCACAGAGATTAAAAAAAAATTAAAGAGAAATTCTTTGTGGGGCTGGAGCGATGGCTCAGTAGTTAAGGAGAACTAGATTCTCTTTCAGGACACCTGAGTTTGATTCCCAGCACCCACAGTGGCTCACAACCACCTCTAACTTCAGGGGACCTGAGTTTGATTCCCAGCACCCACAGCAGCTCACAACCACCTCTAACTCCAGATCTAGGGGTCTGGTTCTTTCTGGCTTCCATGGGCCACAAACATGTCCACAATAATAAATGCAGACAAAACATCTGTTCACATTTTTTTTTTAAATTGGGAGAGCTGGGTGTTCCTTTGCAGAGCTATAATCCCAGTGTTGGGGAGGAGGAGACAGGTGACAATATGGTTTTATGGAGTGTAAAGATATTAAATGATGCTGATAGGTTAAATAAAATGGGCACTAAAAATTTGGAGGATTTGGCAACTCCACATACCCTCCTCATCTTAGTAATAGTAGACTGTAGACAAAACTTCAAAAAGCCAAACATGGTGGCACACACCTTTAATCCCAGCACTCAGAAAGCAGAAGCACGCAGATTTCTGTGAGTTCAAGGCCAGTCTAGTCTAGTTCCGGGACAGACACCAAAACTCCAGAGAAACCCTGTCTTAAAAGGGAGGGTGATTTTTGACATACTAGGATGGGTGGCCAGGCTCTTCTCTCCTGTATTCTCTCAAAATGTGAGACTGGTCTGTGACCCCAGATACATGGGCTTTTCCCCCATCAACAACTAGTTAGCAAATGATTCTCTAGCAGGTGCTCCTTAGATGTTTTATTTGTCTGTTCAGTTCTGTCATGGATTACCTGGAAGTAGCCTCAGATTCTGCAGATTGAGGACTTGGTCCCACAATGCTTCCCCTTTCTAAGAAGGCCAGGGCCCATGTTGCTGCTTCTCAGTACCCTCCTTGGGTTTGGTTAGTTTCCTTGAGTAGCATGTAGAATTCTAGGAAATACTTACATTTTCTAATTTGTACTTAGGGTATTTAGAAAGGATTCAGGTCCATAGTGAATGAAGGCTGTGACAGGGCAAATTAGAGAAGAAACATGGAGCTCATCTTTCTCCATGAACGCACCAGTCTCTGTGGTCATTAATGTGAAACTCCACTTTCTCAGACCCATACTTAGGTTTTATAGAGGTTTCACTGAGTGGGCACAGCTAAGCATGATTATTGGTCATGAGTCATCACCCTGCCTTCAATACCCCTCACTGAAAATGCTTACCCCCTCGTAGGCCATGGTCATAGGTCCCAGTCATTCTGGTGACCAGACCCCTTCCTGAAACTCTCTAGGGGTTCCTAACTACTGGCTGTCTCAAACATATGATGAAGACTCTTATAACACCAGAGACTCCAAGAAGTTTAAGAGCCGACTGCTAGGAAATTGGCCAAAGACCACACACGTATCCCAGTATCACAGCTTAGTATTGTCTGGGAGAGTGGTAGATAAAGGGATCAGGATGTGACCCTTGAGGTTCTTGATGCCTCTTTAAAGACAGGAACAGAGCAGAACTGGCTATTACGGTTGCTTCAGGGTTTTTCTAGGGATATTTAACAGCCAGCTAAATAGTTTATGAATGTACTATAATTTATTTAGACAGTTCTCTTCATAACTCTAACTTCTAAACTTTTAAATCTTATAAATAGTATTGCTGATAAACATTATAATAAACAAAATAATCCAGAGGCAGGGACAGGTGGATCTCTGTGAATTTGAGGCCACCCTGTTCTCCAAAGAATTGCAGAGACCAACCAGGGCTACATAGTGCCTGTCTCCAAAAAAGAGCTAATGTAGAAACTGCCAGATTACCCTGTAGAAGATACACTGGTGTATACTGCTGTTAGCAGTGGTATCAGTTTTCCTCGGCCCTAGTTAGCTTAATCATATACTATTAAATAATGTGTGAGTGTATTGGCCGAAGAAATTTTATGCTGATTTTCTTTCTGCTTCATTTGATAACTCACAAGTTTATCTTCATAATAGCCATTTTGTTTTTGTTATTATTTGTTTTTTAAATAGAAGAAAACTGGTGGTGGCTGGATAATGACAAGAGTGCCACTCACCTCTGCTCCTTTGAAGTCATCTGTTGTGCCTTGGTTCAGTTTTTATTTGGGATGGGATGTGGGCCATTAGTTAGTGGTAATTTTCCTTTTTTTTTTTTTTGAGACAGGGTTTCTCTGCGTAACAACTCTGGCTGTCTTGAAACTCACTTTGTAGACCAGACTGGCCTTGAACTCAGAGAGGTCTGCCTGCCACACATCTTGACTTTAAAAAAATGATTTATAGCTGGGCAGTGGTGGTGCTTACCTTTAATCCCAGTACACAAGAGGCAGAGGCAGGAGAATCTCTGGGTTCAAGGCCAGCCTAGTCTATAGAGCAAGTTGTTTCAGGACAGCTAAGGCTACACAGAGAAACCCTGTCCCCCCCCCCAAAAAAAATTATTTTAAATTGTGTGTGTATGTGCATATTTCTGTGTGTAGGTGTGAGCATGTGAGTTCAGGCATCTGTGGAGTTCAGAAGAGGGTGTCATATGCCCTGAAGCTGGAATTATAGGTGGTTGTGATCTGCTTCACATGGGTGCTGGGAACCAAACTTGAGTCCTCTGGAAGAGCAGAGGACTAACCAGTGATGCTAACCACTGATCCATCTCTTACCCTATTCCCATTTGTTTTAATTGCCTTTTCATCTTATTTTTGGAGCAGTGTGTTTTGGAGCATCGCTTGTCTTGTTCAGTATTTTGATCTGTTTTCCATATGGATACCTCAAAAGATTTTTCCCGGTCTAAGATGTTACCTATACTTTATTCTCATTCTTTTTATTTAGATATTTATTTAGATCTTTATTTGGGGGGTAGTGTATTATACCACGGTGGAAGTTGTACGACAACCTATAGGAATTTGTTCTCTTCTTCCATCACATGGGTTTTAGGTGTTGAACTTGGGTCATCAGGTTTGACAGCAAGTGCTACTGAGCCATCTTGCCACCCCTTTTAGTTCTATTGGAAATGTCATGTGTATGCCCTAACTATTATTTCCAATTTGGTTTAAAGTGGGTATAGCTTGAATTTAGTAGAAATTCAATTGCTATTTCTTTCACAGCAAAGATTTGTGGAGAAGATGGACAGGTGGATCCCAACTGTTTCGTTCTGGCACAGGCTGTAGTCTTTAGTGCAATGGAGCAAGAGTAAGTTCATATTCTCACATTAGCATTCCTGGGAAATCTGGCTCCTGATTAGAAAATGGACTTCACTCAACTAAAAACAATGCACTTTTGAAGATTCAAGTCACTTGGATAAAGCCATTTGGGGTGATTGAGGCTGTAGTATATGACTGATAATCTGTTAATTTAATAATGCATGTCTTCAGATGGACATCTGATTTGTTCATGCTTTCAGTTTATGCTCTATAAACAATAATAAACTGTCTCCAGACTTTTTAAGATTATTGCTGTGTGCCTTTAAAATTTTATATATTCATTCTTTTACTCCATATTTTTTACGTGTTTTGTACAGAGCCACAAGTATACCTGCTTTAAAGGAAGTTATAGCTCAATTAAAGAAACAGTCCATGTTCTTTGGTTACCTTAACATGAAGTAGCATGTATGAACTATCAGGAGAAAGCCACAAACTCATTGAGAGATTGAGAGACAGGGAGATGGCTTACAGCTGAAAGTAATCAGGAATAACATATTGGGAAATAAGGCAGCCTTGACCCAGGTTTTTAAGATTTTGTAGGAATAAAGCCACGCGGTGGTTGCATACACCTTTAATCCCAGCACTTGGGAGGAAGAGGTAGGCAGATCTCTGTGAGTCCAAGGCTAGCCTGGTCTACAGAGCTAGTTCTAGGACAGCTAGGACTACACAGAGAAACCCTGTCTTGAAAAATAAAAAGAAACCATTTAATAGGAATAGTTTTGGAAAGAGTGTTTTGTTTTTGTTTTTGTTTTTTTAGTTATGCTCTTTCCTTGGTCTTTCCCTCAAATACTCTCTTTTTGTCCACATGCAGGCACTTTAGTGAGTTTCTGCGAAGTCACCATTTCTGTAAATATCAGATTGAAGTGCTCACCAGTGGGACTGTTTACCTGGCTGACATCCTCTTCTGTGAGTCAGCCCTCTTTTATTTCTCTGAGGTAAATTTTGCATTTTCTTTTATATTTTGTTAGAACATTCCAGCCCCATGCTGGGGATCTGTCTAAACAAAATGACATAGAAGAGATAAGTCATTTCCAAATGGTTGTTTTAGGTTGTGCTGTAGGCAAGAATGCTTTAATGGCATATTCATCAGTTTAAAGAGAAAACTCAGTGTAAAATAACTCTAGTTTTAAAAAAGCACTTTAGTTATACTATAAGAGAATACATTATAAAAAATTTTTTTGAACTATTTTAAAGCCATAGAATTGAAAGCTAGGAATATAACTCAGTTGGCAGAGTAATTGCCTAGCATGCATGAAGCTCTGAGTTCAGTCTCTAACACCACACAAATGTAAGTGTGGTGCTGCAAACCTGTAATTCCAGCATTCATGAGGTGGAGGCAGGAGGATCAGAAATTCAAGGTTATCCATCCTTTGCTACATAATGACTCCGAGGACACCCTGGTCTACTTGAGCCTCTACCTCAAAAATAATTAAATAGGAGCTGGGGAGATAGCTGAGTAATAAAGTGCTTGCTGAATAAGCATGAGCACCTGAGTTCAGATCCATAGAACCCAAGCGGAAAAGCTGGGCATGGCCATACATTTATATGCTCAGCATTGGGAAGTGGAGACATGGGGCTCCTTGGCGCCTGATGACTAGCTAGTCTACTCGGTTGGTGAGCTTTGGGCTACGAGACCACGTCTCAAAAAATAAGGTAGGGTGCAATAAGGAACACATCTGATGTCAGCCTCTGCCTTCATATGCTCACACATGAACACAGGTACTCCCAACATACACACACACACACTAAGCGTGAATAAATAGCTGAGTGTTGGTGGCACATGCCTTTAATCCCAACATTCAGGAGGCAGAGGAAGTGAATCTCTGTGAGTTTGAGGCCAGCCTGGTCTACAGAGAAAGTTTCAGGACTGACAGCTACTGAGAAACCCTATCTCAAAAAACCAAAAATAAATAAATAAGGCCATAGAGTTGTCTACTTTATTCCATTGCTGTAATTACAGACCAGATTTCAGAAGAAAGGTTTTCCTATGTTCATCATTTTTACTTTTGCTACTTGATAGAATTTTTCAGTATAATATTTGAAGCAAACTGTTAATCTCTATAAGACATATATGGTGTTTTTCAGTATTTATTCCACTTATTGAAATTTTTTGCTGTTTAAAGATTTATTTATTTATTTGTTTATTTATTGTGTATAGTGTTCTTTCTGCATGTCTGCATGCTCGAAGAGGGCACCAGATCTCATTTTGGATGGTTGTGAGCCACTCATTTTGGATGGTTGTGAGCCACCATGTGGTTGCTTGGAATTGAACTCAGGACAGTGCTCTTAACCACAGAGCCATTTCTCCAGCCCCTTATAAAAGTCTTTTTTTTTTTTTTTTTTTTTTTTTTCGAGACAGGGTTTCTCTGTGGTTTTGGAGCCTGTCCTGGAACTAGCTCTTGTAGACCAGGCTGGTCTCGAACTCACAGAGATCCGCCTGCCTCTGCCTCCCAAGTGCTGGGATTAAAGGCGTGCACCACCACCGCCGGCTCTAGAAGTCTTTTAAACAAATTATTAGCATGTAATCATACATGATAATGAACTTCTTTATGACCTATTCATAGATGTACATAATATATTTTGATTATATTCACATAAATACTTTGTTCCCCCCCCCCATTTCCGTCCTGTTCTCAACTGCCCCTCTTCTATTTGTTTTATGGGGTTTTTGTTGTGTGTGTGTGTTTTGGGGTGTGTATCTGTGTCTATCCGTCCAAGTGAGTTTCATTAGGGTTGTTTACAGTAGCATGGACACTTACATTGACTTTACCTCTAAAGAACATGACTCTCCACCCCTCATCTGTCATTAACTTCATGTAATCTTTAGGGAGCTGTGTAGCCCCATGACCCCTTCCCCCTTCCACTACAAGGTTGTTGATGGGCCCAGTCTATGGCGATCTTTGCAGGTAATCACAGCTGCTGATTACCTGAGTTCAGCAGGGGAACAGCCACACTGTGCCTGGGATTCAGTGTTCCACACCACTTGTTCCCTTCCTCCAGCTCTAACATTCTTTCTGACTCCTCTTCCATGATTTTCCTCAAGCCTTGGAGGGAGGGATACAGGTGTCCCATTTACAGTTGCATATTCAACAGTCACTTATGGGACCTCTGTCATCACCACTGATCACTACAGAAAGAAGCTTTTCAGCCTGACATGGTGGTTCATACCTTTAATCCCAGCACTGGGAAACTGAGGCAGGTGGATCTCTCTGAGTTTGAGGCTATCTTGATCTACATAGTGAGTTCTAGGCCAGCCAGAGCTACATAGTGAGATCCTGCCTTAAAAAAAAAAGTCTCCCATCAAAACTATAGCACTATTCTACTTGTTTGAACATGTTATTTAGAAAGCATCTTGACAGTTGACAAGCACATCATGTTAACTTTGCAAAGCAACAGTAGTATCATACTCCCTAGGGCTTCTGACCTTCTTAGCCATGAACTTTTTTGCCTGTGTTAAACTACCAAATGTAGATTATTTCCTTTGAAGTGGGTTTCAGATATAATCAGAAAACAAATTGATTACCTCCATGACTGACTTGCCACTATTGTACTAGTGAGCACAGCTTGCCTGACTGGTGAGGAGTGTTGAACACATTGTCCTTAGCCAGGTAAGATTGTAACAGTTTCCCCCTGTACCCTGTAAAGAGCCTTCCTACTTAGAAGCCTTTATTCCATTTCCAGCTAGATTTCTCTTTGTCATGTGATCAGTGTGATTTCTTCAGCAAATGGGGTCTTACCATCTAGTTCTTGTTGAAATAGGAGCGGCGGGGCTGCGTCCCCAGCACCCCGGCCGCCTGCTAGCTTATGCCTGAAATAACAACACACAAATTGTATTCTTTTAAACACTGCTTGCCCATTATATCTAGCCTCTTCTTGGCTAACTCTCGCACCTGGACTAGCCCATTTCTAATAATGTGTGTAAGCACCCCAAGGTACGCTTACTGGGAAGATTCTAGCCTACGTCCATCCTGAGTCGGAGCTTCATCATGTGTGTCTCTGAGAGCAGAGCTATCTTGCGTCTACCCGGGAGAGCTGAGCATGGCGTCTCTGCTCCAGAGAGCAGAGCTGTCTGGTCTCTCCAGGAACAGAACAGAGTCTGACCTCACTTCCTCTTCTGTTTACTCCTCCCACCTATGTT
>NW_026068025.1:2981251-2993671 GCF_014885135.2 Alexandromys fortis | reverse complement strand
TTTTCAAGACAGGGTTTCTCTGTGGCTTTGGAGCCTGTCCTGGAACTAGCTCTTGTAGACCAGGCTGGTCTCGAACTCACAGAGATCCGCCTGTCTCTGCCTCCCGAGTGCTGGGATTAAAGGCGTGCACCACCATCGCCCGGCTCCGTGCCTTCTTTTTGACCTCTTCATGCACCAAACTTGCACAGACACACAGACATACATACAGATGACAAGATACTCAGACACATAAAATAATATTAATAATAAAATATATGTAGACCATCACCTTAAAAAGGAAGAAAGAAGCTCTACCGCAAAGGAGAAAGTAGATAAGTCATCAACAAAGACTCTTAGCATCACTCTGTGGCCTCCACACACATATGCAACACATGCGTGCTCTCTTGCACGTGACCATGTGTGCATACATACATACATAGATACATATGTGAAAAGAGAAAAAAATAATTGAATTTTGTCAGGCAACAAAAGCTTAAAAGCAAATTTCACACAAACGCATTGATGGAGGAGTGTGACACTTAGAAGAACTGAGATAGAGGCAGTGTGTATAGAGCCTGCGGACCAGCAGCTAGGCGCCATCATTCCCAGCATCAGAGAAAGGAAAGAAAACCTGAGTTTGGGTATTAAAAATGTTGTTTCTAGAACATAATAGAAATACACTGAACTAATTGGAACAGATTGGAAAGGGTGTGACTTTATCATAGGTTCTACTGCATTGATAATAAATGCTAGTTTGTTGGAGTTTTTTTTCCAGTAGTTTTATGGCTTTTGTCTTTAGTGGTAGGAATTGAACCCATGACCTTGTATATACTAAGCATGCCTCTACCTCTGGGCTACAGCAGCCAGTTTCTTATTAGTTTTCACCAAAGACAAGAAATTGGGGGTAAAAATCATTTTATAGGTAAACTAAAACATCTGCCTGGGAAAGTGAGAGAACTGGCCAGCCCCATCGCCATGTTGTCCCTTACATCTATCTTTTCTTGTGAGGAAATTGTTTGTATCCACAGACAGATGAAAAAGGTGATTTGAGGATTGAAGAGCTTTACGGGCCTGGGGACTGGACCAGTGACTCACCAATGACGAACTCTTGTTCCTTGCTTTTCAGAGGGCTCAGCTTCTATTACCAGCAGCCCCTCAGGCAGCTCATAGCTCTATGTAACTCCATCTCTAGGGGATTTGACACTGTATTCTGACTCCATAAACACCTGTGCACATTTTGCACATTCATACAGACAACACACACACATGAAAAGAATTAAATATAGAAGCAAGAACCCTGTGGTGTTAGAATGAAAGGGCAGGCATATCTAGACCATTGGTTACTAAACATGGGACTACAGGTTTGTGTCAAGTTCTCTTTGTAATAATCATTTAGGAGGGGCTAGCAAGGTGTCTCAGAGGTTAAAAGCACTGATGCTCTTCTAGAGGACCTGATTTCAATTCAAAACCATCTGTAACTTAGTTCCAGGGAATCCAAAGCTACTAGGCACCCACATGGTACACAGACACACTTGTAGACAAAACACCCAAACATATAAAATAAATAGAATCAATCTTTAAAAAGATTCACCTAAGAGCTTGTTAAAAATTCACTTCCAGGCACTGGAAAGATAGATTAGAAGTTGGGGGCACTGGCTGCTCTTCCAGAGGACCCAGATTCGGTTCCCAGCCCCACCCCCCATGGTGGTTCACAATTGTCTGTGACTCCAGTTTTAGGTGGTCTGACACCCTCATACAGACATACATGCAGGCAAATTCCCAGTGCACATTAAATAAATAAATCTTTTTAAAAAATTCACTTTCAGTCCTGTGTATTAGATTCTGATTCAGCAGGATTGAGAGACTCAGAAATGCTTACTCTTTTGAAAACATTTTATAATTCTGAGGGATTTTTCCGTTTTTCTGATTTTTCTGTTTTGAAGGTAAGAAACTAAGTCACATGAAGGACATTGTTTCTCAAAGTCACAGAGCAAGGTAGTGGCAGAACTTTAGTAGAGATCTAATTCTTCATGTTCAGCCGAGTACTCCCTGCTATGGGGAATTAGTGGAAGGTAGGTGAGGACGGTGATGCTGTTGGATGGGAAGAATGCACAGTAGAAGTTTGGTTGAGGGTGCCTGGGAGCTGAACTCATGGGAGAGTATTTGTCATTGCTTACAGCACGGGAGAGGTGCTTTCTGCTATGGAAATGCTGGTGAAAAGAGAACAGTTTCTGAATGCTGGAGCAGAGTAGTGGCCAGGGCCCCACTCAGGCCTGGCTGGAGCTCAGGGACCGCACAGAGCAGATCCAGTATCCACTGCATCCCTTTGCATTCCGGGAGGCACTCTCCGGAGACTAGTGTCCTACAGCTGCTGTTGTGTTATTGGCTGTCAGGTTTCCTGCTTGTTTCCTCTTTCTTGTATGCATTATCTTCCCTCTGTGTTTCTGTCATAGATGGAGACAGACGCCCCTGGACTATTCAGAAGTTTTCCCCCTGATTGCACTGCTTTTTTGTATCCATAACCAAAGCACTAAATATCAGTTGCACTATATTCCGTTATGTTCAAACTCTTAGGTTCTCATTAACTACTCTTTCTTTTCTAAATTATCAGCAGGTCCTTTGAGTTAACTCCTGTTAAATCCATCCGCTTCATCTTTAGTACTGTTTGTTTTGGGGTTCCCACGTGTTTATTATTTTGTAGGTATAGTGGTATGCTCTTACTTTATGTACAAATCTTTTTTTCAGGGAAAATGATAGAGTCTTGGGAAAATTTCTTACATAAACTCCTTTTTAAATTTTAAACAGAATACAGGTGCCTATTAAATATGTGTAGCTGGTTGATTTCTTTGCCTCCGTATAACCTGACTCACAACTAAAATAGCATAATTTATTCTGGCTATAAATGGCTGGGCATCTAAAGGTGTTTGGAAGGCAAGTGAGAGGAAGCAGGTTTCCTAGAGTGTCGGAGTCTGGTGCCCCAACATAAACTAACTGTCTCTCTGGACCGGCGTGGAGGCTCGGAAATAACTGAGACACAGTTCACACAGCAATATCAGAAGGGAGTCTCAGGGTTCATCCAAATCCTGAAGATCACCTGCATTTATTTTCCAAACATCTTTCATCCCCCAAGATAAACTGAGGGCAAAGTTCATTAGCATCCTGTTTCTGGGGTCGTAGGACTAAAGTCACATCCGCAGCTCTGTCACTAGCTTGGAACTGACACCTCTTCTTGGGCTATCTTCATAATTACAAAGAAAGGATCAGCACAACACCAGCATATCCTGAGCTCCGGAGACAGCCAGTCTGAAGATGCTTTTAGCACCTCTGTTGCTATTGTGGCTTGAGAGACTGGCTGCTGATGCAGAAATATGTGGGCTGTATAAATTTTTGCCCCACACTAGAGGAAGTGAGAATAATAAGGTTGCACAGTGGCACTTTGCTTATCTGGTTCTGTAGTTCAGATGAGGGTGCCTGAGTATTAACCGCTGCTTACACTTGTGTACAGTTTCATTTTACTTTGGATCTCTGTCTGCCATAGTTACTTTTCCCTCCAAGCCACACACCCTCTTGGATTTGATGATGTTGTCCGATTAGAAATTGAGTCCAATATCTGCAGGGAAGGTGGGCCGCTTCCTAACTGTTTCACGACTCCATTACGTCAGGCCTGGACAACGATGGAGAAGGTAACTAGATCTTCAAATAGTAAACTACAGGAGTTTTACTTGTGGAGCCTGAAAATGCATTGTATAGCACAACAGTGGGAAACTGAAGTGGTATAGCATAGTGATTAAGAGATTTGCACCAAACCGGGCAGTGGTGGCGCACGCCTTTAATCCCAGCACTTGGGAGGCAGAGGCAGGTTGATCTCTGTGAGTTCGAGACCAGCCTGGTCTACAAGAGCTAGTTCCAGGACAGGCTCCAAAACCACAGAGAAACCCTGTCTCGAAAAAAAAAATAAAATAAAAATAAAAGTGATTGTGTCTGTAACTCAGTGGTACTGGCTTGACTGTCATGTGAGAGATCCTGGGTTCCATCCTCAGGACTTTTGGGAGAAGGAGGACAAAATAGCTCTTAATAAAAGTTGATTGGTAAGGAATTTGTACTAGGGTTTTTTGTTTTGTTTTGTTTTTGTTTTTTTCAGCGGTATGGGGGCATTGGAGACCCTTCAAGACAGAGTTTGATTATGAAGCCCAGGTTAGCTGTGAACTCATGATCTTCTTGCCTTCACCTTCCAAGTGCTGGTTATAAACATGAGCCACTGTGCCCCAACTACCCTGCCCTAATATTAACAGTAGCGGACTAGCAGGTAGCTAAAGGATATGAAGACATGAGTGATGCATTCAGCAAACACTTTTGAGTATTTCTACACTGGTTGTTGTTGGTGGTAAACCAATGGGGCTTTTGACCTTTGACACTTAGGTCTAAGAGAAGACATTTCATTAGACAGACATATCCACAGTTGTGCTAAGTGCTGTGAAAGCCGTTGGTAGTGGAAAATAAAAATGATAAACATGAGTACTTATTCAGTATATTCAACCCATTAATAATTCCTAATGACTGTAAAAACATGCTCCAATTAGCATTTATTCAACAAGTGTCCTTAGTTACTTGGAAACAGATAAAAAATTAGCATTGGGAAGCTTGTACAGATAATTTGATGTGTTGCAAGTGATATACAATGATAACATCCTTTTGATATTCACCATATATTTGAAGGCTAGAATTCAACTTAGAAGTCATATTCCTTGTAATTTTTTGTTTACTCATTTGGGGGGTTATTTTGGTTTGGTTTGGTTTGGTTTGGTTTGGTTTGGTTTGGTTTGGTTTGGTTTTTTGAGACAGGGTTTCTCTGTGTAACAGCTCTGGTTGTCCTGAAACTTACTTGGTAGTCCAGGCTTGCTTCTAACTCACTGAGATCCGCCTGCCTCTGCCTCCCGAGTACTAGGATTAAAGGCGTGCACTTCTGCCTCCTGACCCCTTTGTAATTTTTTTTCTTTTTTTTTTTTTCCGACCCTAGCCCACCCAACATGTAGGAACCAATAAAAAGCTTGTTGCTACGGCCTTTGTAATTTTTTTAAAGGAGTTTTTAGTTTTAGTTTTCATGTCTGTGTATAAGTTTGGATACCTGGGTGAAGGTGCCCATGGAGGTCAGAGGTGTTCTGTCCTCTTGGAGCTGAAGTTACTGACGTGACTGTTAATGAGAGACTTGTAGGTAAAGCTTTTAAAGTTAAGTACTAGATGTGTTTGGTTTTCATTTTTAAAATGCTGTTCCTCTTTCAGGTCTTTTTGCCTGGTTTTCTGTCCAGCAATCTTTATTACAAATATTTGAATGACCTCATCCATTCAGTTCGAGGAGATGAATTTCTCGGAGGAAACATTTCACTGGCTGCTCACGGCTCTGCCTGCCTTCCTGAGGAGTCTCACTCAGGTGGTTCCGATGTCTCCTCTGCTCAGGTATCAGCTAATGTCAGTCTTTCAATGAGAAGGAAGGCATACAGAGCCTTTCCTTCGAATGCCAGCAGCTGATCCCATTGATATGTTTTAAGTAGTAGACACAAGAAAGTAAAATTAACTTGCTTGTAAATTCTAGTCAAACTGCCAGTTGTGATTAGGCTTATGTAATACTGTATCATGCTCTTTCACTAAAGCTTCCGTCTGCTTGGCAACATGGCTTTTCATTTTAGTAGCCAAGTGTGTTTGTATTCGTGCACAGCAGTGTGCCTGACATGTGTGCAGAGGCCAGAGGTCAGCCTTGGATGTTAATCCTCGGGCCTTGGTTTTGGGACAGAATCTTTTACTAGCTCAGGACTTATTATTAGGTTAGGCTAACTGGCCAGCAAGGTGCCTGTCTCCACCTCCCCAGATGCCATGACCTCTGCATGGCTTTCAGATTGACCTGACTGTGTTGACATTGACAGTAACATATACAGAAAAACTGGGATCGGGTAGGCATACACTCTGATGGAGGTACATTAGCAGCTCTGAAATTCAGTGTACTTGTTATATAAAGCTGAATTTAAGTAGGGGCCTTTTGGGGGAGCCGTCTCAGGCTGCAGTCATCCAGGAGTAAGCAGCAGTGGTTGATGTTTTCTGCAGCACCTGTCAATATCTGTACTTAGACCAAGGGAAGGCCTTGCCATCCCATGGTTCTGAGGACTGGGGTCCTTGATATGACTGTGCTCATGTCGACAATACACATTCACACAGGATTTCCACTCAGGACTTCATCTGTCCCTCACATCCCAGGGGCTGGGATTATAGGCATTTCACCATTCCCAGACTCTGTGGGTCTGGTGCTGTGGATCTTAGGTTTTCATGCTTGTATGATAAGCACTTTTCTATCTCTTCAGCCCAGTAAGAAGTATTTTGAACTACGTTTAGTTCAAAACTGAAGAGCTCTTTTATAATTATTTGAGAAATTTTAATAATTAAATTTAGGATACTTTTTGTTACTAGTGAACTCAGATTGTTTTGATTTATTGAAAATGTTGTATTTCGGATGGGTGTGTGAGTGCAGATCCACACGTGTCACAGTGAGTGTGGGAACCAGACTGCAGTAGTCAGTTCTCTCCTTCCACTCTGGGTTCCAGGTGGAGAATACACGTCCTCCCTCGGGCTTGCTCTTCTTGCGAGCACACTTACCGCTCAGCTGTCTCGTTGTCTTGAACAAAGGTCTCTTATGGTTTTCTGGTTGGTTGGTTGGTTGGTTGGTTGGTTGGTTGGTTTTGGTTTTTCGAGACAGAATTTCTCAGAAGCTATGGAGCTAGTCCTGGAACTCTAGACCAGGCTGGCCTTGAACTCACAGAAATCCACTTGCTTCTTCCTCCTGAGTGCTGGGATTAAAGACTTAAGCCACCACCACCCAGCTCTTACACGTTTTTTTCTTACCGATTTTGAGTTTGTTTTGGACTAGAATACTGTTATACCTTCCTTTTTGTTTGTTTTTTGAGCTGTTTTTTTTTTAATATTAGATAGCATACCTTACCTGATTCCCCTAAAATCATAAGAAGTAGCATATGTCCAAGACAGCAAATCAAAAGACACTAAGAAGTTAACTGAGGGTCAGAAGGTAAGTTCATTCAGAAAATGCACTTGTCATGCAACCTGAGTTCAAGTCACATAACTTGGAAGGAAAAGAACATATTCCACAAAGTTCTTTGGCCTTCATATGCACATGGTGGCACATGTTGCCCACCCCCACATCATGCAACCATGGACATGAACAATAATTTCTTAAATTAACTGATTTTTAAAATTTCTGTACTCTGTGAAATTTCACCGTATATATTAATCAAAGTCCTACCCATTATCTTCCCACCCCTTAATGCCTTGTAAAGTTGTGTCTTTTAAATTTTTATTTTTGAGACAGTGTTACTATGTTGTAGTAAGGAGGCCGCTTGTTGGTTACCAGCCGCTTAACCCCAAAATAATCACACAGAAACTGTATTAAATCACTGCTTGGCCCATTAGCTCTAGCTTCTTATTGGCTAACGCTTACATCTTAATTTAATCCATTTCTATTGATCTGTGTATCACCACATGGCTGTGTGGCTTACCCGGTAAAGTTCCATCCAGCAGAGGCTAGGCTTCTCTCTGACTCTGCCCTTCTTTCTTACAACATTCAATCCAGTCTTCTCTGCCTAACTCTGCTCCTCCCTGCCCTGCTCTGCCATAGGCTCAAAGCAGTTCTTTATTCATTAATGGTAATCACAGCATACGAGGGAAATCCCACATTACTACGTAGCCCTGGTTTTCCAGGACTTGAATGTGTAGACCAGGTTGACCTCAAACTCTCAGATCCACTTACTGCCTCCTGAGTGCTGGGAGTAAAGGCATTCACCACCACACCCAGCTCCATTCTTACCACCTTTTCCTCCCCTCCCAGATAATTTTGTAAGCAAGTGTGTTTGTATGTGTGTGCACAGGGGCTAGAGGTCAGCTGTGGATGTTATTCCTCAGACATTACTATGTGAGTGTCGAGGAAACTGCTCATTGGTTAAGAGCACTCGCTGCTCTTGTAGAGAACCAGCTTGATTGCCAACACACACATCAGAAAGTTTAAAACTGGCTGTAAGTCCAGCGCCAGAGGCTCTGATTCCCTCTTCTGGCCTCTGTGGGCACTCTCAACACACATACGTATGAATGAATGAATGACTGAATTAATTAATTAAATCTTTTTTAAAAAGTGATGGGACATGGTGACACATACTAACTTTAATCCCAGCACATAGGAGGCAGAGGCAGGCAATCTCTGTAAGTTCCAGGACAGCCAGGGCTACATAGTGAGATCCTGTCTTTCTTTTTTGTTGTTGTTTTGTGTTTTTTTGTTTTTTTGAGACAGTTTCTGGGTAACAGCCCTGGCTGCCCTGGAACTTGCTTTGTAGACCAGGCTGGCCTCAAACTCACAGAGATCCACCTACCTCTGCTCATCCCCATCCCCCCACCTCTCCCCAACCTGCCAAGTGCTAGAATTAAAGGCATGAGAGCCTGTCTTTTGTTTTTCGATACAGGGGTTCTCTGTAGCTTTGTTTGGAGCCAGTTCTGGAACTAGCTCTTGTAGACCAGGCTGGTCTCAAACTCACAGAGATCTGCCTGCCTTTGCCTCCTGACTGCTAAGATTAAAGGTATGCGCCACCATCGCCCAGCTAAAGATAGGTTGCATTTGCTTTGGGTTTTTGTTGTTGTTGTTATTTTGTTTTTGTTTGTTTTTTTTTGTTGTTGTTGTTATTGTTTCAAGACAGGGTTATTATATGTAGCAGCGGTAACTGTCCTGGAACTAGCTCTTGTAGAACAGAACTCAAACTCAGAGAGATCTGCCTGCTTCCACCTCCCAAGTGCTGGGATTAGAGGTGTGTACCACAACTGTCCAAGAGCCTGTCTTAAACAAACAAACTTGGAGAGATGGCTCTATGGTTAAGAACACTTACTGACTGCTCTTCCAAAGGATCCATATTGAGTTCTCAGCACCTATGTGGTGGCTCACAACAGTCTGTAACTCCAGTTCCGGGGGGCTCTGACACCCTCTTCTGGCCTCCAAGGACACTAGGCAGGCATGTGGTACATAGAGTACATACATGCAGGCATTTACGTTTAAAGATAAGTCATTGCCAAATCTAAAGTAATGAAGACTTGCAAATTACCATTTTCCTCTAGAATTTAAGTTTTTGGCCCATTTTAAAGTTGGTTTTATATATGGTGTAAGATAAATGGTTAACTTCATTCTCTTATTTGTAGAAAATAATGACTGTAAATTATTATTATGATGATAAGCTCTTACTATTTAGCTCTGGCTGGCCTAGAACTTGATATGTAGACCAAGCTGGCCTTGAACTCAAAGATCACTTACCAGTGCACGACCACACCCAGTACCCAACTTCATTCTCTTTCCACTAGACATCCACACTTCTCAGCAACATTCCTCAAATACAAAAGAGAAGAACAAAAAACCCTTGGTTTTTTGGTACTGTATTGTTTTAATTAATATCCTTTTCAAAAATCAATTGACTGGGGCTGGAGAGATGGCTCAGTGGTTAAGAGCATTGCCTGCTCTTCCAAAGGTCCTGAGTTCAATTCCCGGCAACCACATGGTGGCTCACAACCATCTGTAAAGAGGTCTGGTACCCTCTTCTGGCCTGCAGACATGCACACAGAATATTGTATACATAATAAATAAATAGATATTTTAAAAAAAAATCAATTGGCTGAACTTGAGGAGTGGCTCAGTGGTTAGGAGCACTGGCTGCTATCCTGAAGAACCAGGGGTTCAATTCCTAGCACCCACATAGTGACTCTCACAGCCATCTGTAACTCTAGTTCCAAGACATCCTATGCCCTCTTCTGATTTTCTTGGGCACTGCATGCACATGGTGCATTGACATACATACCAGCAAAACATAAATTAAAAAGAAATTTTAAAAAATGAGTTGATCAAGTCTAGTCTGTTGAATGTCTGTGCTTGCGTCAATCCCACTGTTGCTGTTGTTTATGTATGTGGAGATGGGAGGTGTGTTTGGACGTGACGTAGCTTGCTTGTGGAAGTCAGGACAGCTTGTGGAAGTTGTTTCTTTCTCCCATATCAGTCCTGAGGCTTGAACTTAGGTTGTCAGGCTTGGCAGCAAGCCCTGTTACCCACTGATCCATCTCACTTGCTCTAGTTCTATTGGCTTTAATTCTCTGGCTTCGGTATGTTAGGATATATGCGTCTTCTTTTAACTGTGGTGAGTTTGGAGTAGTTTGCTTTGGGATTTTTTGAGACATGGTCTCCCTGTTGTAGCACATCGTGACCTCAAACTCTCCATTTTAGTCCTTGGGCCCTGAGGGGTTTTCTGTTGATGGTCTTACAGTTGGAGTATGTTAGTTGCCTGTCTTTCTCATTGCTGTACCATATCTAACAAAAGTAACTTAAAAAAGGAGCGGTTTATCTTGGTTCTTGGTTCTTGAGTACTTCTGTCAGCTCAGTGCAGTTGGGCATACTGCTACCAGTGCCTTCTAGACACCACAGTGACATATTCCTCTAATATACTCCAGTGCCCCTTTCTTAGTTACATATTTTGAGGCCTTTTTTCTCAGCATATGACCTATTCAGTTATTTTATTTAATCCATCTCTTAGTTACAGATTAGGTTTACTCTTCCCATTTGGCATTTTAAACAATGCTCCAGTGACTGATGTTAACTGTAAGTCATTTTGCACACATGTGAGCTTATCCATAACAGCTCTGTGTGCAGGGTGTCACCTGTGTGACAGGGTTTCTCTGTAGAACAGGTTTGGTTGTCCTGGAGCTCACTCTGTAGACCAGCCTGGCCTCAACCTCACAGATTTCCGCTTGCCTCAGCCTCCGGAGTACTGGGATTAAAGGCGTGCACCGCCACCTGGCTATTATACCATTTCTAAGACTTGGAGTTCAGAGTCAACTCAATAGCTTTATATTTCAGAAAAATGCCAATTCTGGATTTTTTTTCTCTTTCTTTTTCATTTTTTATTTTGAAATTAGAATGCTGGAGAGGAACTGACTATACTTAATAGTCACTGTAGGTGTGGTTCTTTTTTTTTTTTTTTTTTTTTTTTTTTTTTTTTTTTTGGTTTTTCGAGACAGGGTTTCTCTGTGGCTTTGGAGCCTGTCCTGGAACTAGCTCTGTAGACCAGGCTGGCCTCCAACTCACAGAGATCCACCTGTCTCTGCCTCCCAAGTGCTGGGATTAAAGGCGTATGCCAACACCGCCTGGCTTTTTTGTTTGTTTTGTTTTTTGAGGCAGCAATTTTTTTGTTTTTTGGGGGGTTGGGTTGTTTGTTTGTTTTTCTAGACAGGGTTTCTCTGTAGCTTTGGGGCCTGTCCTGGAACTAGCTCTTGTAGACCAGGTTGGCCTCGAACTCACAGAGATTCACCTGGCACAAAACAAATTTTAAAGGAAGACTCTAGGGGTTTCTTGAGTTTTCAAGTCTGTCTACTTCTTGGCATGCTACTTAACCTATTAGTGTCTCATATTTAATACTGCAGCTCACTAAAGGGCATAAAGGAAGTCATACATGAAAAACACTTAAAACGGTGTCTACCATCTAGGAAGCATGTGGAATACATCCTCCCATCTTCTCTCCACTAATATGTATCAGATTGATGATTTCATAGTTACATGCTATGTTCTAGGCTGCCTGCTCTACACATTCCATGGGATTCACATTTTACCTATTTTATTTAGTCACCTGTTTTGAGACAGGGTCTCACTATGTAGTCTTGACTGGCTTGTAATTCAGTACATATACCAGGCTCACAGCGATCCGTTTGCCTCAGCTTCCCGAGTGCTGGGATTAAAGGCATGTGCCACCATGTAAGGCCATTTTAGCTATTTTAAAGTCTGGATCTTATAAACAAAAATAAACATAAAGTGAAAAGATGCTGATATTGCTTGTTTGTTATGTAGCTATTAGGAATGTACTTAGTGGGGTTTTGAGCCTAGAATAGAAAGACAACAGGATATTGATGGAGGAAGGTAATTGATTAATTATAATAAACCAACTGCTTGGCCTCATAGCTTAGAACATAGGTGGGTGGAATAAACAGAATAGAATTCTGGGCGGAAGAGGAAGTGAGGTCAGACTCTGCTCTGCTCCCGGAGAGACCGGACAGCTCTGCTCTTTGGAGCAGAGACACCAGGATGGACGGAGGCTACACTCTTCCCGGTAAGCGCACCTTGGGGTGCTTACACACATCATTAGAAATGGGCTAGTCCAGGTGCGAGAATTAGCCTGTAAGGGTTAGAGTTCATGGGCCAAGCAGTTCTGAAATGAATACAGTTTGTGTGTTGTTATTTCGGACATAAGCTAGCCAAGCGGCCAGGGTGTTGGGGACGCAGCCCCGCCGCTTCTTATTTCAACAGGATATTTCACTTACTGACATTTACTAGATAGATAAATATAAAGTAACTTCTTTCTTAAATGTGGTTTG
>NW_026068025.1:2965907-2979723 GCF_014885135.2 Alexandromys fortis | reverse complement strand
AAAAAAAAAAAAAAGACTACCACCAGTTAGTTACAAAATGTTTCATTTACATATATATATTAAAATACTAAATTCATCAGAAAAGAATTGATGATTTTTTTTCACTTTCATCGTTAAAGATTTCATTGTTTTAGTTTTATTGTTTTATCACCTATGAAGTTTTTTTCAAGGCAAATAAATTTGTGTGTGTTGGTATGCTGACACACATACATGCCATATAATATAAAAACTCCTAGAAAGAATGTCTGTAAAATAAGACCCCCTTCCCAGAGTAAAATAATACATAGATACTAGAACACATGCTTCACTTCTCTTCTCTTAACTTGTAGTGACAAATAGGTTTGTTTTTTAATTAAAAGAATGAGCTTGAGCTAAAGAGGTGGCTCAGCAGTTAAGTGCACTGAATACTCTTCCAAAGGACCCGAATTCGGTTCCCAGCACCCACATAAAAACTGTCTGTAACTCCAAGATCCGACACACTCATACAGACAGACATCCACCTACAGGCAAAATACCAATGCAAATAAAGTTTTACAAAAGAGGTTGTTGGCAGTAAGTTCACGTAAGTTTAGTGTCCCCTTTAATCACTCGTAAGGCATGATTTTCTTCCCTTCCTGCCCAGGCAGTCACTGTCACACTGTTGGACATTTTTGTGTAATTGATACTACACGCTGTCCTGTTTTTGGTGATTTCATTCATGAGTTTAGGGGAGAGTTTTGGTTGGTTGTCTTAGTTTTGTTGTCTTCTGTACTGAGCTAGCATGCCCTGTACACTACAGAACTACAGTTTCATCCTAAAGTTGTCATATGTTTTGATCATGTAAAGCAAGTCAGACTTTTTTTGGTTTCTTCTTTTGCAAAATTGTCTTGGCTAGTCTTTTGTCTGTTCTCTGTATGAAATTCAGAACTTGGATTACCTGCTGTTAGGTTTCATAAACCTTTTGGGGGTTTTAAAAGGAATTCCATTGAATTAGAGAATGTCTCTGTGAAAAGAGGTTCTGTTTCAAATAAATTGCTATGAATTGTATTTCCAGCTATTGAACTATAGATGAGCTACTTAAACTTGGTTTTGAATTTTAGAAATTACATTCTTCTTCTCATCCTGTTTAGGAAGATGTCCTTTGGAAGAGTCAGTGACTTGGGGCAGTTCATCCGGGAATCTGAGCCTGAGCCTGACGTAAAGAAATCTAAAGGTTGTATGTAGTAGTTTTTATTCTTATAGTAAGCTTTTGCTCACATTAGACACTAAATATGTAAGTGAAGGATTATTTAAGGTTTAAAGTGATTTTTAACTACCAGATTTTTTTTTTAACTCTCTGTGTATGGGAACTTTGTGTAAATACCTCTACAAAATCTCTTCTTTTGAGTAAAAAGTTATTGAACTTGACTTTGCTACTACAGAAGGTGCAGCAGGAAGGGATACATTGTTTTCCCTTTTTATTTAAAGATATACATCCAGTCTATGTTGGCCTTGTGTCTTATCCTGTTACCCTTTAGTTTATTAAATTTCCTCAGTTACGGAAAATTATTATGAAATATGAAGGAAAATAATAAGTTGAAATCCAAATCCTTTATATAACAGTCGGTAGAAGAATGACTTGGTCAAGACTTAAGCTTTAGTGTTGCATGAATAAAAACCGACAGACGGATATTGGGGTTCAAACTGAAGATGAGGAAAGCAAAGCAGTCAACCACTGGAGAGTTCTTACCTCTACCAAGGCTGAGCGAACCTGTGCTCAGCGTGACTGCAGACTGAGACCCTGAGCTCCTGTCTGCTCCCATCTTTATCTGAACACAGCAAGCACTTAAGCACTTTGCCCACTGAACCGTCTCCTTAGCTCTTCTTTTTTCTTTCTGTCTTCCTTTTTTTTTTTTTTTTTTTTTTTTGCAACAGAGTCTCACTGAATAGTCCTAGCTGGCCTGGATTTCACATACATCTGTCTTCTTCTGTCTCCTGAGTACTGAGATTAAAGGCATACACGATACACGCACACCTAACTGTTCTTTTTTTTTTTTTTTTTAAATAAAAATGCATTCTTTGTTACTGATTCCAGTTTCAAATCATTGGTTCACCCAACAAATTTTTGGAAACAAATGTGGATCCATTCAGATGACATCTAGAACTTGTCAGATACTAACTTTGCAAAAGAAAATGCCCTGCTTTATATATTTAAAATAGGAGCTGTTGTTATTCTTTTGGGTTCATAGCACTGTTTTCTTTTGTGCTTTATCTGTTTTTAAATACAAATATATATGTGCATTCTTAATGTAGGGTGTATGTGATGTTTAGATGTGTGAGTATGAGTATCTCCACCTCCTCCTCTGCATAGGAATGCATGCACACACTACCACACCTGGTTTTCACCCGGGTGCTGGTGATCGAACCCAGTTTCTCACTCTTGCACAAGTGCTTTACTCCCTGAGCCTTAATACAATTATATTTTGATAAAGAATTTCACTACTATTTTCATGAATGATCTACTTTTTTAAGGAAAAATGCAAAAGTTATTGAAGTAATATAGAACAAAGAGAGCTTGCTTTCTAGATGACTTTATTTACCTATATAATTGATTTATTTCCTGTTTCATCAGAGCTGTCTAAGATGTTTGGGTGAAGAGTGTAGAGAGTAAAGAAAATGTGAAACATTTTTTTTAGTGCTGGTACATGCTAATCAGTGTTCTACTAAGCTGCGCCCATAGCCAGCAAATGACTTTTGAGTTCTCTGTTTCTGTTCATCCTAATTATTCAATCTCATTCATTCATGCCATTCAATCATGCCATTCATTCTAAAAAACATTAAGTGTCTACTGTGCCTAGGAGAAAACAAGTGCTGTTTTCTCTACAACTCATATGACAGTGGAGGAGACAGTAGACAGATAAACGTCACATGCATCTGTTAAATACTTAGGTATGAGTGTAAAAGGCAGGATAACGGATTGTCAGAGAAGTGGGAAGTAGCATTTGAAAGGTAATATCCAGAAAGGTTAGCCTAGGCTCAAGGTGGCCCAAGGTTCCAGGAAGAGAGGGGTATGGGTCTAGCAGTATCTGGAGGGAGTAGAGGACTGCATTGAAACACAGCAAATGAGCAAGAGCCAAGACCAGTGTGTCCAGAGTAGATGGTAGTAAGGAGCACTGCGGAGATTAGAGGGCTCGTGGTCCATTGGATCAGAGAGGTGATGTGACGGGACTTGTTGAAGGAAGTGTTTTGGCAGCCATTTGTGCTGAACACAGCAGTTTAGGGAAGTAAAGAGGCTTTTAGTCAGTGTCTAAGTCAGGAATGGTGCTCATGAGCTAGGCTCAGAGTAGAAAAGCGGTTTGGTTTATGTTCTATTAGAGGAATAGGCAACAGGATTACATTTCTGCCAGCAATTCCTTCCATTAAGATGATTATCGGGTTTTGTTTGTTTTAATTTAAGGTTTATTTTATGTATATGAGTCTTTTTTTTTTTTTTTTTTTTGCCTGCAAGTTTTATGTGCATGCCTGATGCCCATGGTGGGCAGAAGAGGGGCTTGGATCTTTTGAGACTGGGGTTACAGATGATTGTGAGCTACCATATGATGCTAGGAACTGAACTTGGGTCCTCTGCAAAAGCAGCAAGTGCTCTTAACCTCTTAACTCTCCAGCCTGTTACTTCAACTCTTTTTTTGTTGTTTTTGTTTTTTTTGTTTTTCGAGACTCTTAATAAGACATTCCATGAAATCAAGGCTAGTAGTTTATACTGTTTGATTAAGCATGTCTGTAGACACTGCTGTGTCCTTTGGTTGTCAAGATGGCTCTTTAAATCACATGGGTTTTGGTGATCCAGGAGCATAGAGATTGATTGTTACATTCAGAAAATACTTCAGCCATCCTGAGTGCCAAGCACTATGCCAAATGTCATAGCTATAAATAAAAGGGTGTGGTCTGTCAGTTTTTCTCTGGCTTGGTTCCTTTCTTAAACTTCTGACCTGTTAAACATATCGGGTTAATTCCAGCATTATCTGCCTTTTAGATTTTTCTAATTATGTTACTCAGTTTACTTTTCTTGCCATTTCTTATAAACTGGAAATTATACGTTTTGTCAGAAAATATTTGTCTGTAGTATTGTTCAAAGATTCTTCCTGGTGGTGTGTGGCACACTCCTTTAATTCAAGCACTTGGGAGGCTGTGAGTTTGAGGCAAAAAATTGAGACCCCCGCCTAATATTGAAGTTATATATTAAAATACCACCTAAAAAGAGCTACAGAACATTTAATAGCTGTTTAGCATACAAAATAAAGGGGAGTGAGGTTTTACTTTTCATTTCCCCCTAATCCTCTACTGTGAAACAAGAATTAAGGACTGAACTAGAGAATGCATCATGGTCAGTGTCAGGTCCAGACGTCACTGCTTTGTCATGCTTGTCATCCACCGTCTTCCTTCCTACCTGGATAAAATCTCTCCTCGCTGGAACCTAGGATGCCCCTTCTGGTCGCTGTGGTGTTGCTCTCTCACAAGCCCAGCTCTAAAATTGAGCTATGCCTTGCAGTTCTAAAGTGTCTTCCTTCAGAGGAACTTCTGTGGTTGCTGCCCTGCTGTGGTCTGTGTGCAGTGCTTTGTTCCTCATTTCGGTATTCTTTCTCAGACTGCCTGCCCACAGGAGCCACCAGCATACTGTTGTATAGCTTTCCTCTTGCGTAATTGCAGCATTAGCACTGTGAACTCAGGGATGGTGTATCTTTATTTGGCAATGTATTCTGTTTCTAAAATTGTGCCTACCAGATAATAATCAACATTTGTTGATAAATTAATTTTTAAATTTCATTATGTGATTATGTGAGTGATAAAACTATGAGCTATATTTCAGAACAAAGTCATTTTTAAATTTGGTTGCCTTTTGCATAGACATGTAAGTTTTGTTAGTTTTTTTGTTTTTTCAAGACGGAGTTTCTCTGTGAAACTGTCCTGGAACTCGCTTTGTAGGCCAGACTGGTGTTGAACTCACAGAGATCCGGCCTGCCTCTTCCTGCTGAGTTGTGATTAAAGGCAAGTGCCACCCCCACCTGACTAGTTTTCTTATCTATGCATACGTAACTGTGTGGTCTGCAGATACTCAAAAGATACTGCTCTGGCCCTAAACAGTGAGAACTTACTAGAGTTTTCAAGCTAGTGTAGATCTTAGATGATCCACAAATGAAGAAACTGGGGCCTCAAGAGGTTTGTGGCTTAGATTAAACTGTTCAACTGTAATGAAATAGTCTAGCAAAGGCAACTAAAGGGAGAAAGGGCTTATACTGTCTCACAGTCAAGGGTACACTCCATCATGGCAGGGAACAGGAGGAGGCAGGAGGAGCTCGAAGCAGCTGGTCACATCAGATCCACAGCTGGAGCAGAGAATGGTAAATGCATGCGGGCGCTCAGTTCCTGTACCTCATCTCTGGTTCAGACTCCAAAACTCGAACCAGAGAATGGTGTCGCCCGCAGTGGGCAGGTCTTCCCAAGGAATTTGAGATTGTGTCAGGATCGACAGTTAACACTGTCATCACACATAGCAACTCCAGGGGTTTGACTCAGATTATCCTTTGACAAGAGTTTTGAGTTGTCCTGCCTTGCTAAGGACAACTGACTGAATTTTTGTCCTTTACTGAACTATAACTCTGATTTGACTTTTGAAATCCTGGTAAGAGAGCACAAAGATAAAGATTTAAGTTTTAAGAAAGATCCGGATGCTGGCAGGATGGCTCAGTGGGTAAAGATGCTTGCCATGCCAGCCTGGCAACCCGAGTTCAGTCCCCAGAACCTATGCCAGCTCCACAGAATTGTTCTGATTTCCACATTTGGGTCATAGCCCATTCTTGCCCCTCTCCCCCAGTAATAATAATAAGTATATATTTTAATTAAAAATGCTTGTGAATATCTTAGATGTTTCTGAAAATATGAGAACTTTTATTTCAGGACAAACAGAGTAAGTTATATTTCAAAAAATAGCAAGGGACTGGGTAGATGGTTCAATAGTTAAGAAAACTTTCTTTCTTGCGAGGGAACTCAAGTTCACTTCTCAGCACTCAAGGGCAAGTGACTTACAACCATGCATAATTTCAACTCCATGGGAGACAGAAGCAGGCAGATCTCTGAGTTTGAAGCCATTCTGATCTATAGATCAAGTTCTGGAACAGCCAGGGCTACACAGAGAAACCCTGTCTTAAAACAACAACTGGGTGGTAGTGGTACACTCCTTTAATTCCAGTACTCTGGAGGCAGAAGCAGGTTGATATCTGAGTTTGAGGCTAGTCTGGTCTAGAGTGAGTTCCTGGACAGCCAGGGTTACACCAAAGAAACTGTGTGTCTCAAAAAACAAACATAAAAATCATAAATCTTAATAGCAAGGAATTCAAAAATATGTGAGCTTGTGTCCCTTCAGTGGCACCCCTCCTTGTCCCTGTCTTTGGGAGAGCCCTTCTCCCAAACTGAACTCTGGACTCTGGTACATGGTTTCAGAGCTAACTGCTGGCCAGAAGTATTTTTCCAGTAGTAAAATTTGAAAGAAATTGTGCTGAAGAGAGAGAGATCTCAAGAAGACTGTCAGTCTGTAGGAGTGGTACTAAGAAGGGAATTTGAAGTGAGATAGGTGTTAGCAGGAATTAGAAGGAAGAGTCCAGCCTGAAGGTTGGAAGTCAGGCAGTTGCAGGAGAGCAGTGCAGTAGTGAGCACATAATTCAGCAGCTGGGTGAGATTTTAGTGCTAGCACTTTATTGACTCTGCTTTGCAATAACTGATGATCAGATTAGTATTTAACACCTCAAACGGAGGGCTGGAGGGATACCTGGTGGGTAAGAATGCTTGTTGCTCTTTCAGGAGACTGGAATCTAGTTTCTAGGATCCACATAAGGTGGCCCAAAACCACCTATAACTCCAGCTCCAGGGGATCCAGTGCTCTAGCTTCCATGGGATCCTACACCCACGTGCACAGACACATAGCAACAAATAAGTAAATTTTTTTGTTGTTGTTTTGTTTTTTGAGACAGTGTCTTTATTATGTAATTCTGACCGTCTTGGAACTTACTATATAGACCAGGCCAGCCTTAAATTGACAGAGCTCCACCTGCCTCTGTCTCTGATTGCTGAGATTAAAGGCATGTGCCTCCACTGCCAGGCAATTTTCTTTCTTTCTTTCTTTCTTTCTTTCTTTCTTTCTTTCTTTCTTTCTTTCTTTCTTCCTGGAAAACCTTCAATAATAAAAATTATTGAAGGAAAAATATCTGGATTTTGTATTTTTCTTGAATGGTATTTCTAGGCTCATTTTAGCTACTGAATTAATTAGGATCTTACCTGAAGAATTAATCTGTGGCTAGTGAGATGACTCAGGGAGTAGAGGCATTTGTGGCCAAATTTGACAGCCTTAATTCAGTTCCTAGGACACCCATGGTGAAAGGAAAGAACCTATTCTTCTAAGTTGTCGTCTGAGTTCTACAGTTAGGAATTCCCACCAGCTCCCACTAACCCCCAATAAATATATAATGTCTTGAAGGTGTGTGTGTTTTAGAGAAAAAAAATACTGTTCTTGCCTGTTGTTGCCCGCCTTCAATCTAACACTTAGGAGGCAGAGACAGGCAGATCTGTGGATTCAAAGCCAGCCTGGTCTACAGAGTGAGTTCCAGGACTACACAGAGAAATTTGAAGGAATATTTCAAACTGAAGAGAAAAACAAATTCATCCATCAGTCTCCTGATGTGTTGATAGATTCTTATACCAAACCATTATATTGTTTAAGGATTTGTTTTCAGTGATAGCTACAAGTCTAACATTAACCACCTTCATCTGCTGAGAGGAGTAGAAGAAAAATTCAGAATCCTGAAACAGCTATTTAGAAGCATTTTAAGTCACGATTTTCACGTTATTGTAAACATTGTGTTATAGAAATGATATGACTGTTTTTATTAATGCTTTTAATAGGAAACTAGGAAAGAATATCCATGTCTAAGAGACATCTCCAAAATCATTTGTAACGTAAAATTACATTAAAATCCATATTCATTTTGGCTTTGCTCACCAGGATTCATGTTCTCACAAGCTATGAAGAAGTGGGTGCAAGGAAATACTGATGAGGTGAGTCTTACAGAAGCAGGGAACCTACCCTTGTCTGAGGAAGGCTGCATGTCTCTTCCTGTGGTTCCTTGTTACACAGATGACACGTCAGTGCCCTCTTATTCTGGTTGTAACAAGGAAGGCTCCACTTAGCATTTAATAATTGCCCAGTGGTAACAGTAAAAGCATCTTCAGAGACTGTGATCACTGACACCGCCACCAGATCACTAATGTAAAGACAAAAGTGGAGATGTTTTCTTCGGCAGTTTCAGTTGTAGTTTTAGCAGGAATCGTGTGGAATAGTTAAGTACATTGAGAGATTAGAGTGGACGAAGAAAAGTGTTCTATTTTGACCTCAAACATAGAAAGTAATCACGATGTTGGCTACTCAGTAGCTGACTCTGTAAGACCGTGAGGTACATGTTAATATATCACACCAGCGGTGCCCAGATTCTTTGATTATATAGGGAAGGTACTTTACCCAAATGGAAGACTGATAGATGTATCTTGATTCTCCTAATGAAGGGTCTTTATCAACAATGTGAATAACTTCTTTCAGGCTCAAGAGGAACTAGCTTGGAAGATTGCAAAAATGATAGTGAGTGACGTTATGCAGCAGGCACACTGTGATCAACCGTTGGAGAAATCTACGAAGGTAAGGGTGACTTGCATTCTGACTTAGCCTTTCGTTGCTGGGGTTTGTTGTTGTTGTTGTTGTTTGTTTGTTTGAGACAGGGTCTTAATGTAGCCCAGGCTAGGCTCAAAGTCTTCTGACTGATGTCCACCTAGAACTTCTGATCTTCCCACTTCTGCATACCAACTGCTAGAATTATAGGCTGTGCCATCAAAACTGGTTTGTATGGTACTGGGAGCAACCCTTGGGCTTTGCGAATATTACAGAAGCACTCTACCAAGTGAACTGTTTCTCTGCCCCTGGCCTGGCTTTTGTAAAGTAAATAAATAAACAAACACACACAGGCACATATTTTGATTGTTTAATACTTTTAAAAAGAGGAGCTAGAATTAGGACTCTGTGCTTAAAAGTATATACTGCTCTTGCTTGGGTGGGTCCTGAATTTGGTTCCCCAAATCCACAACCACCTGTGACACCAAGTATGATGCCTGCGGATCTCCTCAGATACCTGCACTCATAACACATATGCATATATACATATATATGATATTAGGATACTTCTGTATCTGCCTCCGAAGCATTAGCTGCTATAGGAATTACCTTTCATCATAAGGAACTGCAAGACTGATGAACTAAACAAAATATATTTCCAGATAGTGGACAGTATATGATCTTCAAAAGCAGTAGAACTGAAGTGAATCCCTAGCCCACTGTTGGCAGTTGGCTTCTCAAGTAGAGAAGGCAAGTCTTAACAGAGCCAGATTTGATGAACTTAAAAATGAAAAGGAACATTTAGAGAGGAAAAGCTTGATGTGGTTATTTATAGCAGTTATGAAACGGGGCATCAGAAAAGAAGATGCTGTCCAGAAAAAAAAAGAGCTATAGAGATACTTGGGAAGGCCCTCAAGTCATTGACCAGATACCAGTCTTCATGGATGTACATGAAAATGCTTATCTCGGGGCTAGAGAGATGGCTCAGAGGTTAAAGAGCACTGACTGCTCTTCCAAAGGTCCTGAGTTCAATTCCCAGCCACCACATGGTGGCTCAAAACCATCTGTAATGAGATCTGGTGCCCTCTTCTGGCATGCAGGCATACATGGAGGCAGAATGTTGTATAATAAATAAATAAATAAATAAATAAGTACTTATCTCTAGGGAACAAACCCCCAAAAGTTAGATGTTGGCTGATATCCAAAAGATGGGGCCAGGAATAGTTGGTGTTTCTTCTGGCCACAGTAATAAACAAAGAATACTGAGCATTGGGAGTTATGTCTTACTGTTGGAGTTAAGTGAAGCCTAATATATGTCAACAAAGTTTAAAAGCAGTTTGGAAGGATCAGACTACACACAATTGTACGCCAAAACAAAAGTTGCCAGGCGAAGGTGGCGCGCGCACGCCTTTAATCCCAGCAGAGGCAGGTGAATCCCTGTGAGTTCCAAGGCCAGCTAGTTCCAGGACAGCTAGGACTGTTACTCGGGGAAACCCTGTCTCAAAAAACAAACAAACAAACAAAAAAAAAAAAAGTTAACCCTCTTTAAAGGAACGTAGCATAAAGGTAGAAAGAGAGAATTGACTGACAAAATTGCCCTGACCATCACAGCCCATTGTAGCATGTGCACCTACCCATACACATCATGCCTGCACACACACAAAATAATATTGAATAATAATATTGAAAATAATAATGATCATAATGATCATGGGAAGCCTTTTCTGAAGAATGGGTTTGGGGTTGGATGAGAGGGAAGCTGGAGGGAATGGGAGGAGGGGAGGAAGTGGAAACTGGATTTGGCATGTAAAATGAGAAAAGATAGGGTTTTTTTAATTAATTAAAAAATAAGCAAAATGTAAAAAAATAATAATGAACAAAATTTAAGAGGAATGTCAAGGCAAACAGTATAGTGGGGAGTAATAGAAGACAGGATTTAAAAACCAAAGTTCCTGAAATAAAAATTAGAGGTGGAAAATGACATTGAATGAAATCAGTTGCCATTTAGGAACCACAAGAAAACATTGACTCCTACATGAAGACAAACAGAAAAAAACTGGAAATATTTTTTAAAAATTGAGTAAAACAAATGCTATTAAACAATGTATGCCAGCTAACAAACATTTGAGGCACAAGTTGGGATACAGAAAAAAATATAACTAATGATTAAAATTTTTCAAAATTTGATGAAAACTAAATCTGTGTATACAGATTTAGCAAAAATTCTAATTGGTCTTAATAATAAAAACCCAGTCAGATATTAGGGGGTGAAAGCTGAGAGATCAGAGAAGCAGAGCAGTCAGCTACTAGACTTGGTGAGTTCTTACCTCTACCAATGCTCACATCAAAGAGGCGATCCTATCACTACAAAACCTCAACTGTATCTGAACCCCTGTCTCCTCCCGAGCCTTATATTCCTCTCTCTGCCCAGCCATAGCATTCCTGTTTCCACCTCCCCAGTGCTGAGATTAAAGGCGTGGGATCCTAAGTGCTGGGGTCACCTTTGTGTGAGCTCTGTTTCTCTTGTGTAGCCCAGGCTGGCCTTGAACTCACAGAGATCCCTCTGTCTCCTGAGTGCTGGGATAAAGGTGTGTGCCACCACTGCCTGGCCTCTCTGGCTCTAGTGGCTTAGAATAGCTGCAGATGTTTTTTTGGCTTTTGGTTTGTTTCTCTCTCTCTCTCTCTCTCTCTCTCTCTCTCTCTCTCTCTCTCTCTCTCTGTCTCTCTGTCTCTCTCTCTCTCTCTCTCTCTCTCTCTCTCTCTCTCTCTCTCTCTCTCTCTGTCTCTCTGTCTCTCTGTCTCTCTGTCTCTCTGTCTCTCTCTCTCTCCTGAGACAGGGTTTCTTTGTGGCTTTGGAGCCTGTCCTGGAACTAGCTCTTTGTAGACCAGGCTGGCCTCGAACTCACAGAGATCCTCCTGCCTCTGCCTCCCGAGTGCTGGGATTAAAGGCTTGTGCCACCACCGCCTGGCTATGCTAAAGATGTTATTACGTACAGGTAAGAACAGCAATCATTTCGTCAAATGTTAAGCAGGCCAGAAGATGTCTAAGTAGAAGTCAAACAGTGAAGGTGGCTTTTGGTGAGGAAGTTAAATAAAGGGATTTCTTTTTTTTTCTTCTTCAAGCCAAATAAAACGTGAGAGCGTTCATTTCCTCTGACAAAATAATTAAAATCAATTTAAGGAGTTTTTTTCAAGCCAGTTGTGGTGGTAGAACTTGGCTCTCAGGAGCCTGAAGGTGAAGGATCATAAATTTAAAACCAGCCTATACTCTATAGGGAGTTCAAAGGATGCCTAGCCGCATAATCCTCTAAAAGATAAAACAAGACAGACAACCCGACTAGACTTTTTTTTTAATTAAAAAAATGTTGTCACTTTTTGGATGATTTTTTTTCTTAAAATTTTAAAATTTATTTTGTGTGTGTTTATGTGTTCACATGTTTATTGGTTTGCATGTAGAGGTCATAGTTTGACATCAGGCGTCTTCCCCAATTATTCTCCACCTTATCTTTTGAGACAGGCTGTCTCACTGACCCTGGATTCTTCTGCACTAGCTGTTCTGCAAGCCCCAGCGATCCTCCTGCCTCTGCCTTTCCTTCGCATGCCACTGTGCACGGCTTCCCTGGGTGCTGGGATCTGAACCTTGGTCCTCGTGCTTCTCCAAGCACTTTACCCCGAGCCATCTCCCCAGCCCCACCATATACAGTTTTTATGTGCACAGGAATCATCTGCCAGGATATGCCATATCCTCAGTCATAAAACAGATTTCATTATTGTAAATGAGTGAAACCTACGTCTGTTTTCTGACATAAATATATATATTTATTAAAGAGCCTCCCCATTCAAGTACTTGATATAGGTCCAGCATTGACCTTGCCCCGCCTGTTGTTAGCTGTCCTTCTGTCAACACTGGTTCATACACTCGTAGAGTACAGCCTCTTTTCTGTGTAAGTGTACCAGGCTTTTTCTTTTAGGCTACCAACCAGCTCCCAAATCATGACACACTATTAGTTTGAATGCTCTGCCTAGCGTAGGCTTGTTTCTGGCTGGCTCTTTTAACTTAAATTAACCTGTTTATCTACCTTTTGTCTTGGGGCTTTTTACTTTTTTTTTTTTTCTGTATATCTTATTTTGACTGTTTCTTGTGTCTGGCAAAGATGCCTGGCTTCATGCCCTGGGCACCTCCCTCATTCTCTCCTCCTCCTTCCCCTCCTCCTGAGCCTGGATTTCTCCTCCTATCCTCTCTGCCTGCTGGCCCCACCTGTCCTTTCTCTGCCTAGCTGTGGCCATTCAGCTCTTTATTAGACCAGTCAGGTGCCTTAGCCCGGTAAGGTAAAACATGCAATGCATCTTTACATAATTAAACTAATGCAGCATAAACAAAAGTAACACACCTTTACACAGTTAAAGAAATATTCCACAGATAAACAAAAGTAACACACCTTTACACAGTTAAAGAAATATTCCACAGATAAACAAAAGTAACACACCTGTACACAGTTAGACTAATGTTCTACAGCAGAAACAAAAGTAACACACCTTTACACAGTTAGACTAATGTTCTACAGCAGAAACAAAAGTAACACACCTTTACACAGTTAAAGAAATATTCCACAGATAAACAAAAGTAACACACCTTTACACAGACTAATGTTCTACAGCATAAACAAATTAATACATCTTTGCCCAGTTAAAATAATATTCCACAACTATAAAGATGATCATTTTTGTCAAACCTTAAACAGTCAAGTCCCTTATCTACCAAGTACACAGGGGGACACATTTAGGCCAAAGAGAATTAAAAGAACTCCTGGGACACTAAAAATTCAAAATTTTCATAAATCAATTGGTGGAGGACTATGTCAGTCAATGCCTCCCTTGCCAGGCTACTAACCCAAAAAAGAAAGAGCCCTCTCAAAGCAAAAAGGAAAGTAAAGGTAAAGTTGTATAAAGAAGTACAAGATGGTTATTTTGTGATTCTCCATCATTACGTTGATGATCAGATGTTGGAAAATAAGGAAATGTTTAGAAATCATTTTGGAACTAGATGTTTAAAAAATTGAGGATCTTTATTTGAGCATTGTGTGTTCTTATTTTATTCCCATGTGATTTTCATCTTTATGATAAATGTGTGTGTGTGTGTGAGGGGGG
>NW_026068025.1:2903538-2964914 GCF_014885135.2 Alexandromys fortis | reverse complement strand
AAGAAAGAAAGAAAAAAAACCCACCAGTGCACATAAATGAATTTTTTCTTTCTTTTTTTGTTTGGTTTTGGTTTTTGATGATAGGGTTTCTCTGTAACAACCCTAGCTGAAATAAGTAAATTTAAAAAAAAAAATAAGAATATGGACAAACTGTAGAGATGGCTCAATTGATTAAGTGTTTGATCCCTAGAACCCACATTAAAAAGCCAGGTGCCGTAGCATTTCTTTATGATCCTGGTGCTCACAGATGGATTCCAGAGTTCGCTGCCTATCCTGTGCAGTCTAATTGCTGAGCTCCAGGACAGTTAGAATGCCTGTCCTTGAAGAATGGCACCCACAGTTTCCCAAGTGCACATCTGTACACATGAGCTCACACAGAGAGAACAGTGAAGAGTTTCATTCTGATAGCCATTGCCCAAACAGAAAAATAAGAGCAAGTCCTTAGCTTCTTTAAGCTCCTGTTAATTTAGGGATAGCTGAGGATAATTAATCCTTTGCCTTACAAGAAAGTGCTTGGCTGTGCCCTAAGGTGTACCTAGGGAGCACTGTGTGCGTGATAGGCGCTTCTTTATCTGTGTTGATAATGCGTTATTCCCTACAGGAATGTACCTTACCTTCTTCTTTTTGTTTTTCTTTTTTCCCCAGCTGTGACTCAAAACCAGAGATAAGAAAATATGATTTTGAAAGAACTTTTCCCTTTGGTTGGATTCCTCAACACAGCCAATGAAAACGGAGCACTGCAATTCTTTCCACTGCTAGATCACTGTTGTTTCCAAGAAAGAATGCGAGACAGTCCAAGATCTGTTGTTAAATGTAGACATAGATGCCCATGATGGTAGCAGTGAGTCACAAGATGCAAAGTGGCATCGGTGACATTACTAGACACTTAGTTTTCCAGTAGCTGTAACCCACTGTGAGAGAGTTACCCACTGGAATAGCCTGGGACCACATCCTGTGTGAGGCAGAAAGTGTGAGTTGCCGTGTGGGCCACATGCTTGCAGCAGCCTCCATCCTTAGCAGTGTCAGAAAGCACGAGAAAAGGAGCTTGTTTTTGT
Source organism: Alexandromys fortis (assembly GCF_014885135.2). Lineage (NCBI taxonomy): Eukaryota > Metazoa > Chordata > Mammalia > Rodentia > Cricetidae > Alexandromys > Alexandromys fortis. The sequence continues at coordinate 2,963,859 of NW_026068025.1, read as the reverse complement.
CCTCCTGAAATTCACAGGTGAGTCAGTCCTACCGGAGCCTGCAGCTCCAAGTGGCGATGTGGGCCAGCAGCTTGTGGAGCAGGTGACGATCCCTTGTGTAGTCTTCCTTCACAGAGGCATTAATTTAGAAAGAGCGACAAGTCATGGGTCAGGCCTCGTGATGTCATCCTTCTCTTTGGTGACAGACACAATTTTCACATTTCATTCACTCCTGTGATGTTACATCCTTAAAGCTAGTCTCTCCTCTGCTAGCAAAAGGGCAAATTTAGTTTACTTTGAACATCAAGACCCATTCCTCCATAGGAATGCCATGCTCCCAATACTTCATTCCCTCTTCGGAATACACATGGAAAAAAATAACTATGACTCCAGTTTTTCCCATGCGGCACTTGGAACACATTCTTAGATTTGATTTTATTTTTTTAATAAGGCGGGGAAAGAAGCACTCGCTTTTGAGTGTCTCCACAATTCTTCACTGTGAGTGGCAAATGTGCAGTTGCCTTTCCCTTTCTGTTTTCAGACAGTCGGAAACTCACTCGCTGCCCTTCTGCTTAGTTGGCTTTGCACCTGTAGCACGGTCGTTGGTGGGGCCACCCAGTTGGCAAGCACACTCCCCTGGCCATATGGTGCCAGTGCTTCCTGTATGTGACATTTTAAAGAGAAAGGAAGTTTTCTTAGGTGTTACTGCTTTTGCTCAGAGTTTGCAAAAGAATATATTTATGTGTGTGTGTGTATATATATATATATATAATTATTAATCACCTCTGTCCTTGGGAAAGTCTTGAATGAATAGAGAATTTATTTCATTGCAATATTGATTGTATAGAGGCACACTGTTTATCAACAGAAGAAACAAAAAGGTTGTGTATAAGTTTTTGGTACTGTGTACCACCTCTGTTATTCTGAAGTATTCATGTACCTAAACTATATTCTATTTAATTGTGTTTGATTTTAAATATATATATATATGAATTATATTTAAAATGGTGTCAACTTCCTGCTTTTAGGGCATTTATGGCTCTTCTTTTGAAATATATTGACCCTTCCTAATATTCCATTCACTTTATAAAACCCCAGGATATGATCCACTACTGGACATGGTCTTGTCTTTGTATGTAGGCATAGATGAGAGGTTTTTTTTCAATATATGTGCTATGGTGGCTCATTTTGTTCTTTTAGCCAAATATTTCTGTCCATTTCACATTGCTTCAAACTTTTAAGTGAAAAGCAATATAAAGATCATAGAGTAAAATGTGATTCTGACTGACTCCTCCCACCTCTGCATGTATTAGAGTAAACATTTCTGTAATATTCTAGGCTATTTTAACTAGTGCTTTTTGTTAAAATACTTTCTAGTGATCTCTTTGTCTGCATTTTGTGTATCCGAGCTGGAGATGTCAGTATTTATAAGCTATGTCTAAGGGGAAATGAGCAAAATTGAGATTGATTTTGTTTTCTGCTCTGCCTCCTGTGAGGTATAGAAGCAGAGTGACCCAAAGCTATTACACCGACTGTATGTTAGGTCCTTGACCTCATTTTCAAATTAGCATAAAATTGACCTAACATTGAGCACCCACCATGTTCTATGCAGTGTCTATCCACAAAAAGATGCCTGGCAGGGATTTTAGGTCTAAAGCATTTGAACTTCGCTCTTACCATGCCATTGATGTCAGCAGGTTGTTAAAGTCACCTTACCAATGCGAGCGTGACAACATTGTGATTTGGCTTGTCTTCATCATTCCTATAGGAGATGGTGAACATGACAGCAGGTGTCAGCCATGTCCAGTGAAGAGCAGTGGAGCAGGAAGCAGCATTTTCTGCTTGAGTTCCAGTACCCAGGAAGGCTTTTGAGATGTAAACTGTTTACTAGAACTTTTGACTAGTTCCATAGATACTTTATGAGAAGGAGGACTCTGAACTGTAGAGAATCACAGACTTCATTGCTGTTGTTTTTAGTTTTCTGAGACAAGGTTTCACTGTGTAGTCCAGGCTTTAGCCTCCCAAAATCTGGGGATTACAGACACAGCCTCCACACCAGGCTTCTTTGCTGGTTTGTTTCAGTGTCAACAACTGATGTAGCAGCCAATATCTCTAAAGGCCCTGTGGAGACTCGGCCTGGCTCAGCACCCTCAGTGGCTTTCTGTCCTCACCCTCGTCACTCTTCTCATTGGCTGTTTAAGCCAGGGATGACCTGACTGGAATGCCCAAAGATGGTTCTGTATTTTAAGGCTTTTGCATGAAGGAGACACTGATCCCCACCTGGGAAGATGGCCTGGGTGATGACTTAGACGGCTACTTCCCAAGGCAGGAGTTGGCTCTGGTGAACAAGCCTGAGAGCCAGGAGGCCTTGGTAAACCTGGAGGGGTCTTGGTTTCTTCATCCAGTCCTGTATCCTTGCCTTGGCCTTCATTCATCCTTGGGCTATACTTAGAATGCATCTGGATTTTTTAAAATGTGAATCTGAAGTGACTTGTCACTACATGCAACAGAAAGGATTTTGACTAAATGACTACCATAGTGTTCTAAATCATAATAACCATGTGTTCAGCACACTGCTAATTACTATGACATTTTGGAGCAGAATTTTTCTGTAGTAAGCCTTCCTTGCTCATCTTGTGTATACTGTTGAAATGGAATCCTAACCTGGAACTAAGGCACTTGATCTTTTTAGTAAGATGTTACTCGGGCCTTAAAAAGGCTCCTGACCTATTGCAGGATGGTCACCATCGGAGCTCATGCATCCTAGGCCAGGGCCTCTTCATGTTTCCCCATTCTCTGCCTAAGAATAAGCTTGATTCCCCACTCTTAGCTGTAACCAAGCCAGAAATAGAAGGCATTTCAACTAGTGTGTGCCCAGTACACACTTGAAAGTAGGAGAAACAGCAGCTCATGAGACCTGTAGGTGTTGAGCACATCTGTATACTAGGCTACCCCTTTGGCCTTTGGCTGGAGCCATAAAGCAGTAAGTAAAACGACTTGCTAAAACCTTTCAAGGCTCAAACTTGAAGGGGTCACATTAATAGTTACACTGCCCTTTGAGTCCTTTCCAGGTGGGCACCGAGGAACTGCCTCTTTGCTTGGGCCGGGGTGGGAGTTGCTTTGATTAGGAGGAATAGTACTGTGCCCTGGACAGGCGGGAAAGGCTGTAGAGGGCATTTACTGTGCTGGTGTGAGCAAAGGTTCCAAGGGTGTCTGTTTAGGGAGGGCCTCCCTAGGAACACAGGAAGCTCAGTATTCGTGACTTGGCAACTTGTGCATTGTAGCCTTGGTTCACTACACGATGACCTGCTCTGACACACTAAGAATGCTGTAGAACTTTGAACAGGGTGCATAGTGATACACTGACACCTGAGGAACCAGAGACTAGGGTAAGAGGGTGCAAAGAAATCTTTGGGTTAAAGAGCTGTTTCCCAAGGATGAATGAGAGATGAGGATTTAACCAGCTTTGTTTCTGGTTTCAGGTTTGTTGTTGTTGTTGTTGTTATGTATACAATGTTCTGTCTGTGTGTATGCCTGCAGGCCAGAAGAGGGCACCAGACCTCATTCCAGATGGTTGTGAGCCACCATGTGGTTGCTGGGAATCAAACTCAGGACCTTTGGAAGAGCAGGCAATGCTCTTAACCCCGCTGAGCCATCTCTCCAGCCCCTGGTTTTAGGTTTTGAAGGCCAACCTTTTTTGGGGGGAAGAGAGGGTTGGTTTTTCGAGATAGGGTTTCTCTGTAGCTTTGGAGCCTGTCCTGGAACTAGCTCTTGTAGACCAGGCTGGCCTCGAACTCACAGAGATCCGCCTGCCTCTGCACCCCAAGTGCTGGGATTAAAGGCGTGCGCCACCACCACCCGGTTTTGAAGGCCACTAAATGTGCCTTCAGGCTGGTCCCTAACCCAAACCCACCTCTGCCTAAATTATAGTAGGAACCCCACCCCCCGGTCGTGAAAGAGGCACTGGCCACCCTGTGTGTTGCCACCTATAATCCCAGAACACAGGAGGCTAAGGTGGAAGGATCACAAGTTTGAGGCCAGCTTTAATGAAATTCAGTCTCAAAAGTGAAAGCAGGTGCTGGAGATACTGCCCAGCAGTTGATTGCTCTTGTTATGTCGAGTGGCTCACAGCCACCAGCTCCAGGGGGGTCCCTCACGTTCAGCCTTCATGTGCACCTACATTCACACGCACATATCCACATACAGGCATACATATGTCCACATAATGTAAGTGAAAAGAGTTTGTAGCTTGAAAGAAATGCCTGACTGCGACCTGGCCCTTCTGCCCATTATAGCTCTAAATGGTGGCCACCAAAGCTCAATTGGCATACCCGGATTTTTGTTTTGTCAAAGAGCGGCCTTTGTTCCTCCTAATTAGCAACTAGTTTGGTGAGTGCTTACTCTGTAGATACTATTTTTAGTTCAGTGAGAGAGGAGAAAATAGGATGAACTTCCAGAACCCTTAGAGCTCAGATTCTACTAAGAAGGAACCAGAAGTTGGAAGTGGCATCTAAAGCATGCTGGTCTAGGGTGTTTTTTCCCCCAGTGGTAAAATGCATACTTAGCATATATGGGACTCTAGGTTTCATCCCTAGCACTAATAAATAAAATACATACTAGTATTTTTGACTTGGGTGGCCTTTTGTACCTAGAGCCCTATTGGGAGTCACCACTCTCCCATACCTTTCCAGTGTCACCATTCCACGAGGACCAGCACCAGACTATTCCATTTACTTGCCGAGGGGCTCTACGTTTGGGCACCTGGTCACATGTTGAACAAGGTATAAACAACTTTATGTCTGACCAGCAAGGCCATTTCTGTACAGGATGATGAATAGAGTGTAGGATTGGCCTTGACCTCAAGGATCCTTGGAGAACTTTGGGACACACCAACTCTTAGAATCTAGAAACATGAAGACTGAGTTTATCACCACACACACACACACACACACACACACACACACACACACACACGATATAAAATCATGGCCTTGGAAAAACCTAGCTGGGAATCAAACTACTCCATGAAATGGTGGGCTTTGTGAATCTTCTTTATTCCTAGTAATAATAGCCAGCATAACTGACCACTTAGATGTGCTAAGCAATGTCTCAGCTTTATGGCAATCTTATAAGGTAAGTACTGCTTTCTTTCTTACATTACAAATGAGACTGCAGCTGGAAGGGTAAAGGAATCTCCAGGACTGCACAGCCAGGGGCAAACCAGTCGGCCCCCTCTTCTACTGCGGTGATGGATGCTGGCACTCATCACTGACTAGTAGAGCAGATGTCAAAGGTTCAAGAAAAACTTAAACTGGGTGTGGTAGTGCACATCTATAATTCTAGCCCTTAGGAGATTGAAACAGGAAGAGCTAGGTCATCCTCAGCTTTATAGCATGGGTAGCCCGAGTTGTGTAGTTCCTGTCTTAAGAAAAGGAAGGAAAAGGAATCAATCCATCCTTACCTTACAGCACTGGGTTTTTGTTTGTTTGTTTTTGGTTGTTTTGAGGTGGTCTCGAGCACATCAGGCTGGCTTCCTACGTCCTGTGTGGAAGCGGATGACTTGGAACTCCGTAATCTCCTACCTCCCAGGACAGCACTACAGGCATGTAAAAACACTCATTTATGGGGTGCTGATAATCAAACTCAGGGCTTAGGACATGCTAGGCAAGGATTTTCCCAGCCGAGCTGTGTGCCCAGCCTGAAAAGCACTGTTTTGAGCTTTCATGTGCACTTGAGTCCCCGGGAAGACTTGTTAGCGCTCAGACTGCCTATTCTGATGACCTCTAAGGGTTCTGACTTAGCAGGACTGGGTGAGACTGTAGAATTTTTATTCTCAGCAGATCTCAGGTGCTGATGCTGCTAGGAATACAATTTTGAGAATCACTACCCGAAAAGTTTCCCTGATGCCAGGGAAATGTTTATTTTCATTCTGTTTATTTAGAAGTGCCACACTATGCAGAAATGTAATTTAATTCCTGCTTTTGACTCCCTGAGAATGGCACCTATCATCTTTCATTAATGTTCAGATGTTTATCAAATCTGAGAACATCCAAACATCACTCCTCAGTCTTTCTGTCCTGTTTGTCTCTCAGCTCCTTGATTCTGGCTGCCTTCTAAGGTCCTGCCCATGCTTCCTGGCCTGTTCTCCTTTGCTGGCCCTCTTCCCATAGAGCTGGTGTCTCGTTCTCCAGTTCTTTATCCTTAGGGCTATTCTATTCCCAGAAGTTCCCTGGGCAGAAATCCTGCAGTCTAGAAAACAAGTATTGGCAATTCCGTGCAAGGTGTTTTGAAAGAGGGAGGAGCCTGTTGGGGTAGGTTAGGTGGATTTCTCCATCTCTTCACTTAGTCATTCTCTAGAATTTGCCCATTCTGCACCTTGCTCTTTTATTTGATGCCATTTTTCTCACAGTCCTGATGCTCTCAGACAATTATCAAGCCCGCTTACCGGACCAGGGCTCAGTTTCAGCATGCTCCATGAACATCTGCTCCTGGCTAGTGAGATATCCACATTCAGGTCCTTGCTGCTTGGCGGCTGACCTCACTATCTGGCCAGCTCCACGCTCCTGGGGAACAGAGGGAATGTCTCCCTCGCCCCTTCCCCAGAAAGTTTTTGGTACACTATTCCCAGCTTTTTCACAGCTTTGTGTACATCTCAAGAAACATCACAGTCTATGGCTGCCCTACAATCTGGTCCCCACCTCCACCACGCCCCTGTAACTAAGCTCGCCAGTTCCTGGAACTTCCGCCTCTGATGACTCCACATATTTTTAACCCACACTAGCCTCAGAAAGGCAAGATTTGTATAGTTCTGGGTTTCTCCTACAGGAATGAATCGAGAGGGGTATTTTGTTTTTGTTTTTCATGTTGTTTTTATTTTGTTTTGTTTGTAAAGGCAGGGTAGAGAGACTTATTAGTCCAGGGAAACATCCCCTCCCTACTACATTTGCAAACCATCCTTTCAAAGAGCTATTTCAAAAGCAATAAGCTAGTGGTTCTGTGGTGAGGATGACAAACACGCCCTCAGGGTAGGTCAAGGGTGAGGAGGAGAGTTCCACAGGTCCAGACTCCATGAAAGAATGTCAGGCATGTGTCTTTAAAGTGCTATATCTGAAAACAACTTAGATACAAGCCAAGGAGATCTACTTCAAGAAACTAGCTGCAGATATGAAGACATTGGTGCATAAGATGCTTATGGAGAATTTGAAGAGAATTGTTATTTAATATGAGAATGGGGGGAAAGCAATATTTTGTATTATTGTATTATATATATTGTTATTTTAAAATAAGCATGTATAATTAAATAAATTAGATATTATAAATAGACATCTGACTATTTGATTGCTATTCCTAAAAGTTTAAGCACTCAAATTGATACATTTAATTTTTTTAAAGATTTATTTATTTATTAGGTATACAACATTCCTTCCATGTATCCCTGCCTGCCAGAAGAGGGCACCAGATCTCATTATAGATGACTGTGAGCCACCATGTGATTGCTGGGAATTGAACTCAGGACCTCTGGAAGAGCAGTCAGTGCTCGTAACCTATAAGCCATCTCTCCAACTTGATACATTTAATTTTTTAAAAATTTCCCAAACTGACCGAACATCTTTATTTCAAGTTGTAACATTCATTTTTCAGAATACTGGGTAAGTAGGCTGGGTATAGTGACACACACTGTTAAGCCCAGCACTTGGGAGTCAGAGGCAGACCAGATCTCTGAGTTCGAGGTCAGCCTGGTCTATTTATTGAGTTCCAGTACAGCCGGGGCCACATACTGAAACTCTGTCTGGAAACAACAACAAAATATTAGGTAAGTTAATAAAGTAATAGCTAACATGAGAAAAGATGTTTGAAACTCTGTGTGGGAACCAGAACAGCTTGGTTGGCCACACTGCTGCCATGACACTTGCTAAAAAGTAGGCCTGAGTTTCTGTTTACTGGCAGGCAACACTGTTTCAAGAAAAGCCATAAATGCGATACCACTCAGGGAGGACCAGTGCCTGACATCCCAAACACTAGGACAGATTCAGTAAGATCACCATATGTACCTGAGGCCAGGACCCCTAGACAAACGTCAGCCCATCAGGGTCCTGAGCCCTGGAAATGCTCTCACCCCAACCTCTACTGTGATAAAAGAAATCCCTACCCCAACTGGGACTGGGCATTCCCTACTTTGAACCATTGAGTCAGAGTCCAAGCTTAAACTTGCATAAAGGCTCTTTGTTTTTACATATGAGTGCAGTCTCCATGGTGGTTTTGGGGAACCCCACAATCTGGGCATAACAGTAATATTTTAGCATCCAGATTTCAGAGATAGAGATGATTCTGGATTGTGCTTTCTTTTTTTTAAAAACAAGCTTTAGTTGAAGCTAAATAATCCATATTCAGAGTGTGGTGTTACAGTTATAATGTATAACCTAGCTTATATTTAATGTGTATCTTATATGTATTCTGTTATTGTGATAGTATGTTTTGCTGGGCTGGTTATGATTTCTGGTGAAGCCACTCAAATGTGTAAACAAGAAGCAGTGGAGGAAAATAGTCTTTTCTCAAAGCATTTGCCCACAAGGGTATATTTAACATATTTCTCTTACTGATGATCCCTCCCTTCCTCCCTTCCTCTTTCCCTCTGTTTTGAGACAGGGTTTCTCTATGTTGCCCTAGGTGTCCTGGAACTCACTCTGTAGACAAGGCTGGCCTCAAACTCAGAGATCCACCTGCCTCTGCTTCCCAAGTACTGGAATTAAAGGCATGCTCTAGTATTTAAAAAAATCAGTTACAAGCTCCATATTATTTCTAGAAAACAGAAATTGGGTTTCATTTTATTTTTATATATAAATTTAAAAATTTAATTAGCATACACAGCATTAGGTTTGATTACAGGCTTTTTAAATAAAATTTTTGTTGATTCTCCTCTCCCCATTCCTTCTCTTTTCTCTCCCCCCCAACTTACTTAATTTATTTTATTTTTTAGCATTTTAAGGCAATAATCTCATTCTGGCTTCTAGGCTGGCCCTGAACTTTACAGACTTATGTGTAAGTCTTGCCTCAATCTCTCCAGCAGGCGTGACTACAGGAGGTGCATACTACCACTTTCTGACTCAGAAAAACATTTTCAATGAAAGATGTCCACGTTCCTTATTGATACTGAAGATAGACACCATCTCTAAACCTTAAACTAAATATCTTCTCTTAATTCTCATAGCTTCTGTTGTGACGCTGGGCAAGTGAGACCTTGGCTGGTCAGGGTGAGGACAGAATATGCCCTGCAGAGAGAGCTTGAGTGGAGTTTATTGAGGTTTATTGGGAGAGTAGGGGGGGGGGAGGACAGGAATGGGCGGAGCTTGTCTCTTAAAGGGACCTTTGCACCTGCATACAGTCAGGGAACTACTTGTGTTATGCAGAGAGGTGCCATGTTCCCAAGGGGCAGGCCAAGGTATGCCTGGATACTAACAGCTACTGCCTTTGTAAAAAGTGCTCTTTACACTTGAAAATGTTTCCCATTGCTGTGTGTGTGTTGCTCACCTGTAATCCAGCACTTAGTAGGCACAGGTGAGTAAAGATTTAAGACCAGGCCGGGCAGTGGTGGTGCAAACCTTTAATCCTAGCACTCGGGAGGCAGAGGCAGGTGGATTGCTGTGAGTTCGAAGCCAGCCTGGTCTACAAGAGCTAGTTCCAGGACAGGCTCCAAAGCTGGAAAAGAAAGAAATAAAAGAGAGGAAAAAAAGATTTAAGACCAGCCTGGGCTACATAGAGGGGTCTTTGTCCAAAAGAAGGCAGTGCTGGTGTTGAGGTGTTCTCGTACATGAGCCCAGCAGGTCACAGAACATCTTTTGTGGATTTTTAGCGTCCCTCACACCCTCCCTGGAGATCTGTGAGGTTCTGGCTTTTCATAGTACGCCATCATGGATTGTTTTGTCTCAGCCCTCAAATGCTTATTTTTCAACATGTTGACAAAAGAAAAAAACACATACACCACTTCTGCATGCCGCGGTATTGCCCTCTGTCCAGGGGGCGCTCTCGGTGATGACTTGGCCACTGTTTTCACAGAAGCTACATACAAGGACCACTGACAAGCCAGCTGTTCAGGCTGGGTATTTAAAAAACATTTTCTGGAGAACCTGCCACATCAGGGGAAACTACAGTGACATTATTTATTGCCAACGTGAAATTTTTAGTTTTAGTTTTCAAGTAAAAATAATCACTTTGGAAAACTAGTGTTCACCATAGTGACCTTAGTTTTTTTATAACTTTTGATAAGATCTGGTTTACAAATTTGATGTTTAAATTATATTAAATTTAAATATAATAAAATTTGGAAGGTCTGCATAACCAGCATACCAGAATCTTCAAAGTGCAAAGGAGAGTGTGGAAAATATATTGGTTTGGTTCAAGGTCTCCCCAGTAGATCTGGGGAGAAGCTGAAATTTGTATTAGTTAGGTTCAGGGTTCCCCAGTAGATTAGGGTAGTGTGTAGAAACTGTACTGGTTTAGTTCAAGGTCCTGCCTTGTAACTAACATCAGGAAATCAATACTAGATAAATTACAGTGCACTGTCAAAGAGTAGCCGTGAAACATGGGAGGAAGTTATGAAGGAGCAGAAAAAGAAATGAGTCTGATGTGGAATACCTGTTATCCCAGCACTTGGGAGTTGGAGCAAGAGGATCAGAAGTTCAAGGTCACCCTCAGCTATATATTGAATTTGTAGATAGCTCTGTCCTGTGTGAGGCCTCAGAATAACACACACACAGAGACACACATACACAAACATAAACACCAAGAAATGTATTTTTAAACTTTAAAAAGATGTGTAGAGAAAGACTTGCTCCAAGTCAACAAGCCCTTCAAATTGAACATGTGTTAAGCAAGAGTGAGCGGTCAGAAATAGGCTAGAGAATAAAAATGAGGACTGTCTCGAAGGAACCCTAACTTCTCAAGAATTTTACACCCTCTGAGAGTGGGATGAGACCAGCTGGTAAAGCACAGTCTAAGGTTGTGTTTGCTGGGACACAGGCGATGCCCCTAGTGTTGCCGCAGCCCCCAGAAGCCATTTGTCTGATCACTGTCTACTCTGGGAGCTTTGCTCCCTCGGTACCATTGGGCTGAGGGTCTGTGCCCATCTGTTACAAGCATTTGGCTGTGCTCACTCACCTGATAAAGTAGGATTTTACTTCATCTTGTTTTTTGCTGAAAGGAGACAAATCACTATGTAGCCCAAATTGGCACCCCAAAGCCCTAGTTGTCCCAGTTTAGCCTCCCGAGTGCTGAAGTTACAGATGTGTGCCAGCAGGCCTGGCAGTATTGAGGACAGAACAAGACTGCTAAGTCTCTCTATTGAAGGTAGCAGACCTTAAACAAGAGAAGGGTTACAATAGATGCTACATTTGATCTTAACCCAGAGGCCAAGAAATGATAGAATGAAATAAATGGATGTTCTCTAGTTTAGGTACCAAGGACAAAGCTGAATCTGGGGCTGGAGATGGAAAATATAAAAGGGGGATATGATTTTAGAACAGGTGACCAGGGATAGCCTTACACTGAAAAGGTGACATGTGCATCAAGGTGAACCTTGGAAGATGTGACAGTGTGCTCTCTCCAAACAGAGGACATCTCGGGTCAAGGAATAGTGCAAAGACCTCCAGACAGGATCCTACTTAGGGCTGGAGCCAAGTGGACCAGAGGGAAAGTGATTGGAGACATCACAGAGAAAGTGGGCCAGATACCGTAGGGTCACAGCTTTGATTTCTCTCCTGGGTGCAATGAGAAGGCTTGGAAGGGTGTTTTGTTGTTTTAAGCAACAATATAATCTAGGTTATAGGGAGGGGGGGCTTTTCAAAAGCAGTCATAGGTTCAAAGCAGAACAGCAGAAAATACACAAAGCTAGACGGTCTATCAGTAGTAGAACACTGGCGAGCTAAATGCTTTAGGTCCAGTCTCCAGCACTGGAAAGGGTCAGAGAATTCTTGTTCCTGCCCTGCCCCAGGTAGTCTTCTCATCTTCTGAATCCACCACACACACACACACACACACACACACGCACGCACGCACGCACGCACGCGCGCGCAATGCTACATTGGTTGTGCCCCATGAACCTGCTAGTACACCTAGAAATCTGAACTCCATAGTCTATGGACTGTGACAAAGGCCAGTTAAATAACTCCCCCCCACTCCCCTACCCTCCCCGCCCCCAGCCCCGGTGAATAGATAACTGAGTTTGTCAAAAGCCTCTTCTGGTTTACCTTTTCAACAGTTGGATGTTCACTCATGAATCAATAAATTGACCCTCTGGAGCATATCTGTGTGTCACAGCCTCTGTCCTGCTATGACCTGCTCTTGCCAGAGAAGACAGAGCCACCCTCCACTCCCAGTGCCCCTCTACCTGTGTTGTAAGAGTTCAAGTTGGTTCCTTTCTCTGTCTCTTTGTCTTTGGTGCTTAGAATGAAATCCAGGGCTTTGCACAAGCTAGGCCCATGTTCTGACATGGGACTCCGCTCTAGCCCCTCCCACTTAAGTGAGATGACCCACTTGGTTCGGTGCTTGTTGCCATTTCTTTGGTGGAAGGCTGGCCACACCCTGTTTCTTCCTAGAGAACTGAGGACATCTGTGTGACAGACTCTGGCAAGGATGGGACCAGGTACCCCAGAGGCGGAAGAGATTGCTTTGCCCCCTGTGGTGGTGGAGACAGAGTACTCACTTCCTCCTGGGTTGGCTGGATCAGCAGTTCTTACCACAGTGGCGAAAAAGGAAATGGGTTTGTCCATTTGGCAGTTACACAGCTGTAAGTAAATCCCGATTAGCCAGCCAGTGGGTCTGCACTAGAAAGAGACACTTGTGGGGTAAGAAAATAAGATCGTGGCCAGCTTGGTGACAAGTACCTTTGATCCCAGAACTTGGAAGGTAGAGGTTCAAGGCCAACCTGGTCTACAGGTCAAGTTTCACAAGTTTCAGGCCAGACTATATAGTGAGACCCTGCCTACACACACAGAGNAAAAACAAACAAAGAGAGAGAGAGAGAGAGAGAGAGAGAGAGAGAGAGAGAGAGAGAGAGAGAGAGAGGAGAAAGAGTACAAAACAAAAAAGAAGATAACGATTATTCAACAGCATTTCCTTGAAATAAAGTACCCTCAGAGGGCCTCACTTCGTGGGTGTGGGTGCTTGAGACACATTTCTCTCAGTGCATGCTGGCCTCAGACTTGTTTTGCTTTAGCCCCAAGTTCTGGAGAGACAGGCGTGCCCCACCAGACCAGCATCATCCTTTTTTGTTCATTTGTTTGTTTCTCTGTGTAGCCCTGACTGTCCTGGAACTCTCTCTATAGACCAGGCTGGCCTCACACTCACAGAGATCCGCCTGCCTCTGCCTCCCGGCTAGTATCATAGTATCATCGTTTAAAAAGAAAACGTATTATTAGGACTTGTAGATTCTATCAGCAAATATTTCTCAGGTCATGATGCTTTTCTCTCTGCCAGCAGTAGCCTCAGAATTATCTGTTTCTACAGCCAAAGGTCTTGAGAATTCAAAGCCAACCTCCCCCCCTTCCCCCTTCCCCCTCCTCCCTGGCTTCTGGCCGGGGTGTTGGAGGGGAAGGGCTCAGTTTTAAGGGGCAGGCCACTGGGAGTTTGACCATGCTCTGGCGAGTGGGCGTAACCACTGTTTTTCATAAGAAACCAAGCACAAGTTTAACTCATCCAAAGCCACACAGCAGCAAATGGTAGGTAAGAAACGAGGACAGATGGGGTCTCCCTAAGTACCTTAGCTAGCCTAGACCTTAGTATGTAGACCAAGCTGGCCTAAAAAATATCACAGAGATTCACCTGCCTCTGCAGGCACCAGGCATACATGTGATGTACATACACACAACACACATGGAGACAAAACACCCACACACATAAATTTAAATTTTTAATTTAAAAAATGCAAATATTTTTATTTATATTTTTGTTATGTGTATACAGGCTCCTGTGGAGGCTGAAAGCAGATGTCGAATCCTATGGAACTCGGGCTACAAGCCGTTGAGTCCTTGGGGACAGAAGCAAGTGTACACTTAGCTTTTGGGTCGTTTCTGTTGGCCCCGACTTGAAAAAGCTTTAGACATTGCTGGGCGGTGGTGGTACACGCCTTTAATCCCAGCACTCAGGAGGCGGAGGCAGGCGGATCTCTGTGAGTTTGAGGCCAGCCTGATCTACAGAGCGATTTCCAGGACAGGCTACAAAGTTACAAAGAAACCCTGTCTCAAAAAAACCAAAAAGAAAAAAAAATCCCAGAAACTTTATAGACATCTATTTTTATGTGAGTTTATGATTAAAAACAGCTTCTCTATCAAGTTTCTGACTTCCTACGTGTATCATCTGTTCTCACGAGAACAGTGCCTACTCTACAAGAAGACACAGTACAGGTTTTTGTTAGTTTGCTTCCTGGGTGACCTTTAACTCACTCTGTGAACCTCTGCGAGTATAAAATGAAATGTATAACAGGTCTGAGTGACAGCTTAACAGCCGTCCTTACCATTAAAAATGCCGTTCTATGAAAGTGGTGGGCAAGTGACAGCCAAGACATGGTGATGCTTTGGCATGCAGAAGCGCTGTACGTGGACTTCCCTTTTATCAGACTGGAGCGATGGCTCAGTACTGGCTGCTCTTCCAGAGGACCTGGGTTCAGTTCTACAAGGTAGCCCACAGTTGTTTGTGACTCCAATTCCAGGTGCTCCGACACCCTTACATAGATATGAATGCAGGCAAAACACCAATGCACAAAAACAAAACAAAAACATGTGCTTGAGGGCTGGGATTTTCCTCAACTCAGTAGTTGTTGCTGCTGCACCAAGGAAGCAGGGGAAACGGACACTGGTGTTTTCTCCTGGCTTACTTGCAAATTATATAATGGTGACCATTGAGTTCAGTTCATCCAGGTTTTCCCAAGGAGCCAGGAGTTTCACAAACCACTTCTTTCATGCTTTCATCTCAGATATTGGCACAATAAAAAAGGCAGTTTGTTTGTCTATACTGCTATGAAAATATATTTGACTTCACACAACCCCTGGTACCATCTTGAGGCCTCCAGGATTCCTCAAAATCCATAAGCTTTTTTAGCCACCTTAATTTTCTGGTTTTGCCAGGCAGTAGAGGCTCACGTCTTTAATCCCAGCTTTCAGGAAGCAGAGGCAGGTGAATCTCTGAGTTTGAGGCCAGCCTGCCTGGTCTACAAATCCAGTTTTAGAACAGCCAGGGGTGGTACACTAAAATTATGATTAAAATAACATATTTTTGGGTTATTGAGACAGTGTCTTGCTGTGTTAGCTCTGGGTAACCTGGACCTTATAATCCTCCTGCCCCAGCCTCACCAATACTGGGGTTGCAAGTATATACCACCACACCAAGCTCCACTTCACAGGTTTGTGTATTTGAGTATGTCCTAGGCAGAAACAGATGAATCTTTGTGAGTCTGAGACCAGCTTGCTCTACAGAACAGTCAGGACTACTTTAAAGATCCTTTCTCAAAAAAAAAAAAAAAAAGGCCAGGTGGTGACGCCCACCTTTAATCCCAGCACTCAGGAAGCAGAAGCAGGTTTGTCTCTGAGTTCGAGGCCAGCCTGGTCTATAGCATGAGTTCCAGGACAGTGTTGGGGAATATTATTTTCAGGTGAGTGACTTTTGTTTACGCTGTATTTGTTTAACTCTGTGAAGCTGTGATTCTTTGCCTGTCTAAAACGCCTGATGGTCTAATAAAGAGCTGAATGGCCAATAGTGAGGCAGGGGCAAGGATAGGCAGGGCTGGCAGGCAGAGAGTGTAACCAAGAATGAGGGAAAGAAGAGCAATAAGAGAACATGGAGAGGAGGACCTCAGGGGTCTGGCAGCCAGCCACACAGCAAACCATGGAGAAAGAAGAAAGGTGTACAAAATAGCGAAAGATAAAAGCCCAGAGGCAAAAGGTAAACAAGTTAATGTAAGTTTAAGAAAAGCAGGCAAGAAACAAGCCAAGCTAAGGCCGGGCACATTCATAACTAAGAATAAGCCTCACCTCCATGTGTGATTTATTTGGGAGCTAGTTGGTGGACCCCTCAAAAAAGGAAAAAAAAGAGTAAAATGTCACACAATAGCCAGGGCTGCTGTACAGAGAAACCCTGTCTTAAAAAAAAAAAAAAGACAACCAATAAATATTTAATGTGAAATAATAGATATGGCTTGGTAATGGTGGAAAATTACAGCCTGCCCTAGAAGTTTTCTCATTGGCATAATAGCCTCAGAGATGTGCTTGCTATATAGACTCCCTTAGAGCAAGGAGCTGCTACATCATTGGGCCACAGCTATCAGCTTCTTCGGGACCTCAACATCAGGCAGCAGCTACACCCATCCATTAGGAGATGTACTGTGGAATGTTTGTACATTGTGCGAAGATATAGTGCTGTGATTGGTTTCACAAAGAGCTGAATGGCCGGTACCTAGGCAGGAGATATAGGTGGGATTTCCAGGCAGAGGGAGAGGAAATAGAAGATGAATCTAAGAAGAGGTCATGGAGGCGCAGAAATGAGTTGGACACAGAATGGGAAAGAGGTAAAAGCCACGTGGTAGAATGTAGATTAATAAAAATATGGGTTAATTCAAGTTATAAGAGCTAGTGGGGAAAGCCTAAGCTATAAGCCAAGCTTTCATAGTAAGAAGTCGTGTCATTATTTGGGAGCTGGCTGGAAAGCACAGAAGAAGACTCGTTACAGATATGGGCTCAGTGCTGAACAACAAGTGACTTGTTTGCTTTTGTTTCGTTTTTCAAGACAGGGTTTCTCCATGTAGCTCTGACTGTCCTGGAACTCTTTAGTTTGGCCTGTCTCTACCTTCCAGTGCTGGGATTGAAGGTGTGCACCACTGTGCCCAGCAGGCTCCCAGTTTTTTGCTTCAGAACTTTCTGCTTGGGAGGTTCTCCTTTGGTCAAGCTTGTCATACATCTTACCTCAGTTCATTTCCGCTTCTACCATCATCCAGTGGTGGTAAGCCCTTAATGTCTACTTTCAGAGAATGGAATCTTGGATGCTGTTTGATCATTTCAGTAGATCTTTGTTTTATAAGAGAAATCTAGATATTTGTGCTAAGGATTGATGCTAGGGTGTTGTGCATGCTAAACAAGTGCCCCTACACGTGCCCTCCTTAAGAGTTATTTATCATATTTATCAGTGTTTTCCCTGCCTCTTACTTGCATGTATGCACATGTATGCCTGATGCCCACAGAGGTCCAAAAAAAGGCCCCAGATCCCTGAAACTAGAGTTAGAAATGATTGTGAGCCAGGAACCAAACTCTGCCCCCCCCCCCCCCGTAAGAGCAAGAAGTGCTCTTAACCACTGAGCCCCTCTCTATTTTTTATTTTAAGACAAGGTTTTACTCGATCTCTCAGTCTGGTCTTCTGACCCTCCTGGTATCACTGGATTGTGCCACTAGGCCTAAACAAAGATTTTTTACATATTTTGATGGCGTATGTCTTATTTTTTAAAATTCTAACAAATTAATTACTATTAAAAATGCTTTATCCTTTTTAAACTAAACAATAGCATACTTAATTTTTTTAAACACTTTATTTTTTAATATTTATTTATTTATTATGTATACAATATTCTGTCTGTGTATGTGCCTGAAGGCCAGAAGAGGGTGCCAGACCTCTTTACAGATGGTTGTGAGCCACCATGTGGTTGCTGGGAATTGAACTCAGGACCTTTGGAAGAGCAGGCAATGCCCTTAACCACTGAGCCATCTCTCCAGCCCCCATACTTAATTTTTTAAAAATTTTAAATGTCTCTATTTTTCTTTCTCTTTTCTCTCTACAAATAGTATTTATTTTAATGAAACTGGTACAATGTCCCTAAACCCATATCCCAAGCCAAATAAAATTAAAAGATAGTGTTGTTTTTGTAGATACTTCTACATGAATAACAATTTTGTTTTGCTTTTCAAGACAGAGTTTCTCTAGGTAGCCTGGTTGTCCTCGAGCTCGTAGAGATTGACTTGCCTCTGCTCCCGAGTGCTGGGATTAAAGACGTGTGCCACCACCACCCACCTTATAACTTTTTAAACTGATAAAGATAGAACTTTGCTGGCTTCTTCTGACAGGGTTACATATCTGTGTCTCTGTGTGGGAATGTGCATGTGAGTATAGTGCCTCAAAAGTCCAGAAGAGGATGTCAGAGCCCCAGGAGCTGGAGCTGTTAGCTGCCCGATGTAGGTGCTTGGTACCAAACTCAGGCCTCCTGCAAGAGCAGCAGTGTTCTTAACTGTCAAACCCAACCCTTTGACAAGACTTAACTTTTTTTTTTTTTTTTTGGTTTTTCAAGACAAGGTTTCTCTGTAGCTTTGGAGCCTGTCCTGGAACTAGCTCTATAGACCAGGCTGGTCTCGAACTCACAGAGATCCGCCTGCCTCTGCCTCCCGAGTGCTGGGATTAAAGACGTGCTCCACCACTGCCCGGCCAAGACTTAACTTTTAAATGCTTCCTTGCCCTCTGGACCTCCACTTTAGGCTAGAACATTGCAAAACCCTCATCAGAGAAGCTCTGTGTGCATTAGATGATGACGAACACAGAACCCACAATTGGCCTAGATAAAGAGAGTAAGAGACTTTGAAACGCTCCGCCCAGAATGGAACAAGTACATCACACCCCTCCACCCAGAGACTCAGGGACCATTGCAGAAGAGCCAGAAAGGGTGGGTGACTATAAGGAACAGTGTGTTCTGCACAGCAGGGCAGCTGCACAGCATGCGCAAGACCTCCACATCCCCAAGCAAGACTAAATCCCAACATGAAGAGGGACGGACACTGGACAGACATTTCTACTTCTAGCAGAGGAACAACTGGTGACTGACAGCTGCTGATTCGGTGTGAATGGGGGGTGAAGAAGGGTAGATCTGGATGAGCTGGGGGAGGGAGGGCTAATGTGATCAAAACATAGTGTACTAAATTCTTAAAGAGCTAGCAAAAATATAGAAAATAAAACATTTTCAGTGAAGCTGTCTTTGGAGTTAGTCATTTGTCTTAGCCATCGCCGGCATCATGATGTCAGACTCTTTGAGTTCAGGCATTCAGGCTTTAAAAGCAGCTTCATTTTGGGGAACATTCATTTTTTCCAGGGTTTGTTTCTATGGCATCTTCCATCTCCCACTGAAAATTATAGCCAAGGAGTGAAGCAGTTGTACTAGAACTCCAGGGCCAGTTAGAAGGTCCCTGCGAACACACTCCAGGGGACCTTCCTGCTCACCATGAACCTGGAAATGTACAATTTTGAAAACAGTGGCCTCTCTGCTGTAATTTTTCAAAGGAGAGGGAAGTATGGAGGAGACTGTGGTCTGACCACCAAACAGCAGCTCAGTAAGAAGAGAAGATAATTAATACTCAACCCTGAAATTCAAAGGACCAGATGTGTACAGTGCCAGTTTTGAGTTCCATTTTGAATATAACATTACAAAGAAACTATTTTCAACCGTAAAAATACAATTGAGAGGAAGGGGGAAAACTAAACAGTTGAATGACACCACCCATACACGTTAGTTCCTGATGAACTTCAACTGTATCTTTTCCCTCTATTCCCGGTTCTTTTAAAGTATCATCAGCAATCCTCTGACCTTCAGAGAAACCCAAGTGAGTGAGCTGGAACCGTCTGTCTTTAACAGTTGGGTTTGGGGTTTCTTGTCATTTCCTGTCCTGTTCAATGACCTTAATTTAATATAACCCCCCCAAGTCTTTGGTGGAAGGTTTTCCCCTCCCAGACAGACATACTGAAGATGCTTCATGTGGGGTTTTCTGTACAGCAGAGGTCTCAAGTGATGATGTTTGTTTGCAAATATTCTTTTTTGTTGTTTTGTTTTTCAAGACAGGGTTTCCCTGTGTAACAGTCCTAGCTGTCCTGGAACTAGCACTTATAGACCAGGCTGGCCTCAAACTCACAGGGATTCACCTGCCTCTCCCTCCCGAGGGCTGGGATTAAAGGCATGCACCAAATATTGACCCGGCTCAAATATTCTTTATTTAAACCCTTATGAAAACGTTGCCTGTCTTGTGAAGCAGATATTTTTTGAGCTAACAAATATGGCAATGGTAAAAGTAAGCCACTTATATTGTGAAATGAAATACTCAAATTATTGTTTTATTTATATGTTACATTTTTAGGGTTTTGTTGTTGTTGTTTGCTTTTTAAGATAGGTTCTCTCTATGTACTCCTGACTGTCCTGAAACTTACTGTGTAGACCAGGCTGGCCTCTAATTCACTGAGATCCACTTGTCTCTACCACTTGAGTGCTGGGTCTAAAATCATGTGATCCCAAGCCTGGCTTCATTGGGGATTTGCTCTAGGGTGCCATGCATACCAAGCAGACAAGTCACACCCTACAGATACAATGTTGGTTTAGGAGGTCCTTCTGTTTGTGTGCTGCTTTCAATGGTTAATGAATAAAGAAACTGCCTTGGCCTTTTGATAGGACAGAATTTAGGTAGGCATGGAAAACAGAACTGAATGCTGGGAGGAAGAAAGCAGAGGCAGGGAGAAGCCATGGATCCTCTGCCTGAGATGGACACTGGTTAGAATCTTTCCCGGTAAGCCACTGCCACGTGGCAATATATAGATTAATAGAAATGGGTTAAATTAAAATGTAAGAATTAGCCAATAAGAAACTAGAGCTAATGAGGCAAACAGTGTTTTACTGAATACGATTTCTGCCTGGTTATTTTGGGGCTAAGCTAGCCATGCAGCCAGGATGAACAGGCAGGCCCCCTCCCTACAACACAATGTCAACATTGTATCTGTACTTACCTAGACTGAAGTTGATTACTAATATCATTTTATAAGATTTGTTTATGCTGGGCATAGTGGCATTCACCTGTAATTCCAGCAACTGGAGGATAGACACAAGAGGGTCATGTAGGCCAAGATGGCCTTGAATTCTTTTCCTGATCCTCTTGCCTCCACCTCCCAAGTGCTGGGATTATACCAGGATTTTGTGGGGGAGAGAAACAAAAATGGGTGAGGAAAAAGTTCACATTATTTTGTGGGAGAGAGTGTGTATGTGTGTGGGAGCACACATATGCTACCATATGCACATGGAGGTCAAAGGTCATCCATAGGAGTTAGAGGAGTCCTTTCCTTCCACCTTGCAGGTTTAGGGGATTGAATTCTGGTTATCAGACTTGGCAGTAAGCACCTTTCCTTCTAAGCCGTCTCTTGGCTCCTAGGCTGCCTTCTTTTAACTTCTTCACATCCAGCCTTTGTTAGTTGCTACCTACATAGTCCTAATTAAACACCCCCTTAGCAAAATTTTTCCTGCTTTAAGCCCCACCCACTTTTTAAAATCATGAACCTCAAGGTCAAACTATATGTTGTAGCATGAATTCTAATTGGTCATAATAATAAAAACCCAGAGACAGATATAGGGGTTTATGCTGAAGATCAGAGAAGCAGAGATGCCAGTCACTAGAGAGTTTTTTATCCCTACCAATGCTCAGACAGAAGGGGCGATCCTGTCCTCAGACAGCATCTCCAGACTCCATCTGTCTCCACCAAGCCTCAGACTTCCCCGAGCTCCTGTCTCCTTCCGCCTTGTATTCCTCTCTCCACCCAGCCTTATCACTCCTGTAAAAACATAAACAAGATATCACTACAGTGCTTGCAAGCTGCATATGTTTGGCCTGTGGATACAGGCGTGACGAAGTTTCACAACCCAGAAGTAGCTTGTTGACACTTTCGAAATGTCCTAACGTGGGAATGTATCTTCAATGACGTCATACACAGACATCTTAATTCTCCTGTGTTGATGGATTGGTTCCCAGCTGGATCTGATCATTGAGAGTCTGTTGAGTAATAAGAGCTCCAACTAACCAATTGCTTGGTCTGTTGATGGATTTATAGCTTGAAGGTATTACTAAGGTTATGGGAACTCGATGTTTAGACCAAAGAGCTCTCTGGACACACATTTGTGAGGACTGCCCCTGGTCCTTCCTTTTCTTTCCTTGTTTGCTTCCACACCCTTCCACCAGAATGCTCTGCCTCATCGAGAAGCAATAGAGCCAGCCAGCTGCCCACCAAGTAGAATCTTGAAAACCACGAGTCAAACATAAACCTCTGCCCTTTGAAGTTGGTTGCTGGGTCTTTGTCACAGTGATAACTGGCTAACACTGGGAATTTAGAGGATCTTTGCTAAGGACTTTCACGGGTTGTGATTTGTATCCCAGATGAAAGCAAAGATAAAAGCGTGTGTACACAGTGCGTTCGGCCAAGCCAGTGTGGCCTCATCTGGACAGGGATGTGAGCGGCAGGAAGGCTCTGTGCTGTTCCTGGAGAGTACGGATGCCAAAGGAAACAACTCAGGACACGGCACTGAAGCTGGCTGTTCTGGGTACTGGGCGGGTTCTCTGTGCCATCACACTCTGTGGGAGCTGCTGCCAGCCCCGCGCTAGCTGTGTCATCTCCACCCTGGGTTAGTGACTTTCCTATTGCTGTGGTAAAATACACTGTTAGCTGTCGACTTGGCATCATCTGGGATCTCCTGGGAGATGTGCTTCGGGGGCACGCCTTTGAGCCGTTGATGTAGGAAGGCTGTAAATGGACAGAATCGTTCCTGGGCTTGGGGGCCTGCACGGATTAAAAGAAGAAATCGAGATGGCCGCGTGCATTCGAGCTTTCTGCTTTCCAACGTGGATGCAATGTGTGATGGAATAGCTTCCTCAGGCTCCCTCTGCTGCAACTTCCCTGCCATGATAACTGTAGCCTAGAACTGGGAGCTATGTAAAGCCTTTCTCATGTGGCATCTTCAGTCGGGAAGCAGAGAATGATGAACGCTTGTGCCCTGCTGCCTTCCCCCTTTTGGTGCAATCCAGGAAACAGTGCTGCCCACTTGAGAGTCGTCGCCTCCCTTCAAGGACCCTAATCACCATACTCAGCTAATCTAACCTAAAAGTTCCTTCACCGGTGTGCCTAGAGGCTTGTCTCCTAAGAGGTGCCTGTGCTGTCAGTTTGATGACAATACGATCACACTCCCCCATTGCTTCCCTGCACTCAGATACCTTACACTCATTGTCTCTTCAGAGTTTATAGATAGCGACCTCTCCAGGTCTTTGTAGCCTGTGGTCTAGCTACAAAGCTAAAATATTTGGGCTCAGTTCACTTGAAAACCACCTGGGGAGTGGTTGGAAAAGTGGGGAAATCTTGAGGGCCCCGGTCTCTGTTGGGGAGATGCTGCGTAAAGGTGGCTTTGATACTTTATTTTTAAGCAATCTTTAAATAAGACTTTGTATGTACTAGATAATATTCCAAACAGTTATACTTTATTTCCCTAATAATTTATTCTCTCTCTCTCTCTCTCTTTCTGTGTATGTGTGAGTGTGTATGTGTGCATGCCTGCAAAGGCTCAAAAAGAACATCTGATCTCCTAGAACTGAAGACACAGGCAGCTGTGAGTCTCCTGGTGTGGGTGCTGGGAACTGAACTTGGGTCCTCTTGCAAGAGTCTTAGAGTCTCTTGAGTGGTCTCTCCCGCTCCTGTTATTTAATCTTCCAAACAGCCCAGGCAAATAGTGGCTGTCCTTATCCCCAAATTATAGATGAGGAAGCCATAGATTGGGAAGTTGAGGAGCTTGTACAAGGTCCCACAGCCTCTCAGAACAAACATCTCCCACTTACTGAGTGCCGTCATGCTAAACCTACGTCTTCTGAAGTGCTCACATTTAGAGATAAACTGCAGAGTCTTTCAGTGAGGTCAGGAATCCACTCCATTTTTTTTTAAATGCAAGTGTAGAGTTGTTTAATTTGTCCCCAGCTTCTGAAGGCTAATTTTTGTGTTGAACACAACCACCTGGGCCAGTTTTCTTTCTTTCTTTTCTTTTTTTTTTTTTTCTGTAAGGATAGAAGTGAGCTGTCAGGGAAGCAGGAATCCAAAGGCCCACACTTTGATGGTTGGAGGAAGAAAGGTGCCACAGCTTGAGTATAGTTCATTCCTTCTCAAACAGGAGATTTGGGACCAGGACCAGGGTCTGTGAGAAGTGACTATGGGACTGTCCTCATGAACAGACAAATCTACTCATGAGATTATCAGACTAACATGTTGCGTTCAGAGTGAGTCTGCTATAAATAGGGAGGGGCCATGAGACGGGTGCCTTTCCGTGTCACCAAGTCTGTCCACTTGAGTTCCATGAGGGAGAAAACTGACTCCTGCAGGTTATCCTCTGACCATCCTGTAAGTGAGCAAAATCACAATAAATACATCACTCGGTGTGGGAGCACTTCACTTAGCACGTGTGAGATCCTGGGTTTGATCCTCAACACGGAGAGAGAACAGGTCCCCTCAGTCGTCCCTGGATCTCATCTGAGGGTGCCTGTGGTCGCGCCACCTCATGACTCTGCCAACAAGAAAGCCATCACCAGATACAGCCCCTCCGCTGCGGACAAGAACTACAAGCCAAAATAAACCTTTATAATTTATTGCTTTGGTTTGGATGGTTTGTGTTCCTCCAAGTTTCTTGCGCTGGATGCTTGGTCTTCAGTGTGTGGTCGGAAGGAGTTGAATCGAGAGATCATTACGGGCAGTGCCCATGAAAGGGATTAATGTAAATCTCCTGGACACCATTTCTTTCCAGGGTTGTTATAAAAGAGCCACGCCCTGGTCTCTTCCCACACTCTTGGCTTCTTGGCGGTGTGATCTCTCTCTGTCCCATAGTCCCCTGAGAAGCCTTTCTCCACTAGCCCCTTGTCAGAGCTGGCGCTTTGCTGTTTGGAGTTTCAGCCTCCAAAGTTGTGACCTAAGTAAATCTCATTACTTCATAAAGTGCCCAGCCTGGGGCATTTTGTTCTGACAATGGAAAATGGACTTACTGAGTCTGTGGTATTGTGTCCTTAGGAACAGAAAATTGACTAAGAGACATTGCTTTCAGATCCCTGAGCTGTCTCAAAGTGGGAGGTTTTAGGGTCTCTACCTGGTTGTCAAGATGAGTTGGGGGGGGGCTGGAGAGATGGCATAGTGGTTAAGAGCACTGGCTACTCTTCCAGAGGCCCTGAGTTTGATTCCTAGCACCTACATGGTGGCTCACATCTGGGGACTTACCATCATCTGGCACCAGGTCCACCTGTAAGGCACAGACATACATGCAGGTAAAATACCATTACACATAAAAGTAAAATCTGTTAAAAAGAGAGATGGGAATTGAAAAAAAAAAAGAGAGATGGTTTCAGGGACAGCTGATGAAACTGAGATAACTGGACAACAGCATCCCCAAAACCTACGCTACAGGCTCACCCATGTTATTTACCATCATTTTGTAAGATACTTTCTTGAGCAAAGTTGACAATTATTTGTCACCTGAACAATCATCAAAGGCGGGGAGGGGCTGAGGAAAACTGGTAGATGGTTCTCTTTAGAAAGGTTCTCTTTATTGCCGGGCAGTGGTGGCACACGCCTTTAATCCCAGCACTCGGGAGGCAGAGTTCGAGACCAGCCTGGTCTACAAGAGCCAGTTCCAGGACAGGTTCCAAAGCTACAGAGAAACCCTGTCTCGAATAACAACAAAAACAAACAAACAAACAAACAAAAAGGCACACAATATTGGATAACCAGACAATCTCTCAAAGGAAGTTCTGAACCTCCCACAGAAGCCTAGCCCCCTTCCCTCTTGCAAAAGGCGCAGATCCCTGTCAGACTCTCTCCCTTCAGTGGGAAGTCTGGCAGCGTGTCCTCTGGATTGGAAAGGCGTGTCCTTGGAGTTTTCTGTCTGTACTAGACAGACCCTTGGCGTCTTCAGCGCAGCAGCGACTCCCCCGGGCTGGGAGTTCAAGATCCGCCCCTTAAGAGGGCGGCTTCGGGTCAGGGCGGGGCAGGCTCCAGCCAGCCCAGGCGCCGGCGCCGAGTCCGCGGCCGCCTGTAACTAACCAGCCGTGGCCTCACCCGCTCGGCAAGTCTCTTCAGCTTCAGCGACGGTGGACTCGCCCCGGTGCCTGGCGCCGCATCCCGGAGCGCGCACTCCTTTTCTTGGCGGAGGGAGCAGGCCTGGGGCGCGTCGTCCTACAAGACGCGCTGACGTCGCCCTGGGCCGGTAGTCGGCGCGGAGCGGCCGGCGCGCGCGCGTGCGTTAGGCGCTCCCGCGAAGCAGGCAGGCGCTGCCACCGCGGCTGTGCGGGTTCCAGGGCGGCGGCCGCCACACAGCAGCGCCGCGGACGCACCGAGCCGAGGCGGTCGCACCTGCGGGGATGGCGCGGCCCCTGCCCTGCACCTCTGCCAGGCGCGCTGGTAGCTCCGGGGGCGCCCAGTGACGGCGGCGGTGCCCTCTGCCCGGCAGCGCCCAGGCCGCTTGGCCAGAGCCCCGCGGCCGACGGCGGCCCGGGCCATGAGGAGCGGCCGGGCCCAGGTCTCGCTGACCCCAGCTCCGCGCGGCGGCCTGCCCCGTTTCCGCTCGGGTCTCTCGGCATGAGCGTCAGTCCGGGCCCGGGGCCGTGGCTGCCCCCGTCCCGCCGCCCCTGGGCGCGCTCCGGGCCCTCGGGCCCGCGGTGCTGATCCCGGCTCTCCTCCGCGCTGCCCACCCAAGCGCTCTATGTCCCGGGGGCGCGGCCATGGAGGTGGTGGGCGACTTCGAGTACAGCAAGCGGGACCTCGTGGGACACGGGGCCTTCGCTGTGGTCTTCCGGGGGCGGCACCGCCAGGTGAGCGCCGCTCGCCCGCTGTCTGGGGAAGGCCGGGGAGCCGACGCCCCGGTCCCGGCCGCTGGGCCGGGCGCCCCGAGCCGGCCTGCCTTTGTGCTTGCTGTCACTGTCTTAGGGTTTGTTTTGGAGGCCGGAGCCGCTAGGCTGAGCTCCACCTACCGACCGGCGGCGGGCCGCTGCTGTGCTTCTCTGTCAGTGTGCTGGGTAACCGGAGTACGCCCAGGAAGAGAAAAGCCGGTGGTCCCGAGGCGACTAAGACCCCAGTGCTTGCATGGTGCAATGTGCTTGTCCGGGTTCATGCTTGGTGGACCTTTGTCCCCTCCCCCGTCACGGGCTTTCCGTAGCTTGTCACCTTTAAGATGGATAATTGCACGCCCAGTGGAAAACGGGCGAGTTTCCCGTTAGCCTGCGACTTTCTCGGACTAGGATGGTATCGCTTTCCTCCGTGTCCGAGGTGCCCTGTACAGTCTCTCCGCTTCTTGAGTTAGACGAACTCCAAGTGGGAAAGATAGTTTGACTCTAATAATACAACGTGGATGCAAGTTCAAGCCTCAAACATTTTTTTTTTCTAGCCGCTGTTTCGCAAGTAGGGTCACACGAGGTTTTAGAATCTAAAGAATTTGAGAATGGCACATAGGGAGTGGAAATAATTTTTTTGCAAAAGGCCTTGGTTGTTTTGATTGTTGTCAAAGGGCCTGTTAAAACGTACTGTCTGTTTCTCATTCATTATGAAATAACTTAAAATTCAAGAAAAACAGAACAAACAAAAAGTGTAATCCAGCCAAGCTACTTTTCGTTGAACCCTATCACTTCCCAAGTTTATATACACATTTCTCCATAATGCCATATAGTTGTAAACTTTTTTCAACTAATGCTATATTGTTTTTTACTATTTTTACTATGTTGTAGGACATTGCCTTGGTATTGTGTCATTTATTAAATCATTTTTTTGTTTGAGACTTGTGTTCTTTATCATGTTTCCCTAGTACTGTATGTACATTGATTTGCTAAAAATATATTTACACTTAACACGTTTTTATTGTTTTTGAATCATTTCTGTATTATAATTTTCAGGCATAACACTGTTTTTCCTTTTCAGAAAACTGATTGGGAGGTAGCTATTAAAAGTATTAATAAAAAGAACTTGTCAAAATCACAAATTCTGCTTGGAAAGGAAATAAAAATCTTAAAGGTATGCTATTTTATAGTACAGTTACATACTAGATTAAAAGCCCGAGTTAAATGAACATGAACATTTAAAGTTGGGTAAAAGTTTGGTAATTTTTAGTTGCTGCTCATTTTTGCATGCTCAGTTTTGTTTTTGAAAATATTGAATAGTCTGAAGCTATTTTTCAAATATGTGTTTATTTATTTTGAGGCAGGCTCTTACTACATAGGCTTGGTTGACTTGGAACTAACTGGGTAGCCCAGGCTGGTCCCAAACTCACAGAGATATGCCAACTTCTGCCTCCTGGTGACTAGGAAAAGTTTTTTTTTTTTGTTTACATGTGCGAACATACACATGAACTCAGCCATTGGAGGCTTTTGGAATCCAGGGAACTGGATGTGAGCGCTAGGAACTGATCTTGAGTCTTCTGCAAGAGCATCAAGTGCACTCAGCCATTGGGTCTTTTTGCAGCCCCCTTTGAAGCTATTTTTAAGAATAGATATTTGTAACTCTTGGCCAAACAGAGGGATTCTGTAAAGAATGATTTTAACTTCTTGTGATTTCTTCTAGTTATTGTTTGAATGCCACACAGGTACAACTGGTATCTCGTTGTCTTCTGTTGTACCCTTAAGTGTTAGGGAGAAACAGGAGAACTTGGTGTGTTCACCGCCCCCTGTAAATAGAAGAAAGTTATTTTTAATATTCATATTATTTCAAGTTTGTTAATTTTATTGCCTTATGTGTATAAGTATTTTTACCTGCATGTAGGTATGTAAATGCACTGTGTAAGTGTCTGGTGCCCAAGAAAGCCAGAAGAGGTTTGTTGAATCTCCTGAAGTGGAGTTATAGGAAGTTGTGAGCTACCATGTTTGGTCTGGAAATTGAACTCAGGTCCTCTGTAAGAGAAGCCAGTGCCCTTAAGCACTGAGCTAGCTCCAGAAGGAAGTTAATTTTTAGATTTGCTCACAGCCTGTAGCATTATCAAAGTGAGGCACTTTCAGGGGAAAAGGAAAAAAAGAGTCCATAGTCAAATAGATTTGGTGAACTTTGTTTAGTGACTGTCTGTACAAACATTTGGCTCAAATTTTCTGCTGTTTTTGATATCCTCACCGCAGTGTTTCCAGACTAATTTGATCGTGGAAACTTCCTCCAGCATCTGCTTTCCTCAAAAGCATCCTGCGGAGAATTTTTGATAAGAATTACAGTTCATGGGATGGGAGAAACGATGCAGAAGTCATGATTCCCAAAGAAAAGTTCTTTGAGTGATGAATTATATTTCAGGCAGATAGTGTTTTTTAAAAGCACTTTGGAATTTATGTCTTTATTACTATTTGAAACGTTAAAAATTGAAGACTAGTAGGCAGTCTGCCACCATACTAATTGTGGCTTTTGTTTGGAAAACAACACTTATTGGAAGTCTAAGAAATTAACAGTGATGGGCTGCAGAGATATTGCTTCTCAGAGGATCTTGGTTTAGTTCCTGCCACCCACTTGGCAGTTCGCATCTGTACATAACTCTAATTCCAGGGACACTGACACCTCTGGCCTCTGCACCACACGGTGCACAGACATACAAACAGGCAAGAACTCCTATACATGTACAGGTAAATAGATAAATAAGACACATCATTAAAAAAAGAACTGGTGGTAAAAACAAAATTTAGTTCTCAAGTAAAGTGTGGTCAGATACACATATTTTTATTCTGTAATGGGTTGACTTGTT
Organism: Alexandromys fortis; assembly: GCF_014885135.2. NCBI lineage: Eukaryota > Metazoa > Chordata > Mammalia > Rodentia > Cricetidae > Alexandromys > Alexandromys fortis. Next base: position 2,934,338 of record NW_026068025.1, on the reverse strand, counting down.
CTAAGCTGTTAATAAAGGTATCTTGTGCTACAAATAGTATAGGTGTATATAGAAATGACTTGTATTTGTATACTAGAAATATATTAAGATTATCAGACTATGTAATAATATTTTAAATTCTTTATTTCCTTACCAGGAACTTCAGCATGAAAATATTGTAGCACTCTATGATGTTCAGGTACTTTATTTTGGATATTTTTTAACTTAAAATTAAAAAAAATATTTCATGTGAATTTAAGTGAATTTTATTGGAAATTTAAGATTTCCTTAATTTGTTCTGAAAAAACATACAATCAGAGTTACAATAATTTTTTTTTTATTTTTAAAATTGGATTTATGTGGAGTAAAGAGACGGCTCAGTGGTTAAGAGCACTGTCTGCTTTCCTGAGGACACAGGTTGATTCTTAGCACCTACATGGAAGCTTACAACTGTCTGTAATTCCAGTCTCAAGGGATCCAGAGTTTTCTTCCTGCCTCTCTGTATGCGACCTGGCCACTAGGCAAAGACATGACACACAGGCATGCATACAGGCCAAACACCCATGCACATAAAATGAATATAGGTATAGCAGACTTCCTTGTTGAACTATCTTTGGACCGCCAGCCTGCAAATAATGACCTGGAGACTTATTATTAATTATGAAAGTTTGATCTTAGCTTAGGCTAGTCTTAGTTAGCTCTTATAACTTAAATTAGCCCATTTATATTAATTTATGTTCTGCCATGTGGCATTACCTCTTTTCTATCTTGCACCTTTTCTTTCCTCTCCTTGTCTGACTGGCGACTCTGCCTTTCTTTTTCCCAGAGTTTTCTCTCTGTCTGGAAGTCCTGCTGATACCTCCTGTCTAGCTATTGGCCATCCAGCATTTTTATTATACCAGGAACAGCAATACATTTTCACACAGTGTACAAATACTCTGCAACATTTACGTTTTTAAAATTGTATTTTGTGTGTGTGTGTGTGTGTGTGTGTGTGTGTGTGTGTGTGTGTATGTATGTATGTATGTATGTATGTGTGTGGGGGGGTGAATTCATGGTGTGGTGTACAAGAAACTGAAGTTAGATCTTGAGGTATGGTGGTCAGTACTGTTAGCATCAGAGCTAGCTTACCAGCTCCAAGAATCTTTTAAAAATAACATAGACCCCTAGGTTAAAATAAATAATGTGTTGCATGAATAAATATAAATACACTGTGGAGTAGTATTGCTTTAGGGTAATTTGTGGTTTATAGCAAATCTAGCATTTGTGTGCTTGGTTTTACAAAACAAGGTTTCTCTGTGTAGTCTTGGCTGTCCTGGAACTTACTTTGTAGACAAGGCTGATCTTGAACTCACAGAGACCCAACTGCGTCTCTGTGATGAAAAGCTTATGAAAAGCCTATGAAAGCAGAATTTGTAAGTCATAGTATTAGGAAATAAAACTAAGAATGCTGTGCATGTTTACCGTGTGTGTGTGTGTATGTATGTGTGTTTCAGCATGGCATATGCTAGAACTGTGTTTTATTTAGAGATGATATCTGGATTCTAAGGTCATATTTTTGTTTGCTTTTTAGAGGCAGAGTCTAAAGTCATCTAAATCAAACTTTGTAGTCAGAATTATTCTTAGAAATCTTTGGAGAAAAGTAGTTTTCTGATGAAATAGTTGGCTTGCATTAGAGGGTATATGATGGTTTTTTAAAAGTCATGGTTTATATACTAGAGTCATGTGTGGCTAGTATGTTCAGTGTGAGAGCATCTTTAAAGGGACAGAATAGCATTTTCTTAAAATCTTTACTCCGGGGAAGACCGGTATTTAAAGTTTGCCTTTCTTCTTACTCTTTTGCTTCACCTGGACAGTTGAATTCCAGTAAAGTAAATGGATGGTTAGGGGATTTTATTTTATTTCTAGTTAACAACTTTTCTTCATTAATTTTTTAAAAATTATTCAGATGATTCATTTTGCAAACTTTTTGAGTGGTTGCCATATACCAGGCATTTTCTGAGTCTAGAAATAAAGTGATGGACAAAGTTCTTGACTTTGGTGTGGGATGACACAGAATGAGCTGTTATACATGCTTATCTAGTCATATCATGTCACAAGATATTTAACTAATCTCATAAGATGTTTAAGGTTTTAACTTTTACAGAAGCAACAGTAATATATCCTTCTGAAAGTATCTTTGACTTTGGGGTTTGGAATGTCCAGCTCAAATACCATGAACAATGTTACAAATTTTGATTATACAGTATGATTGCTTTCCAAAAAAGTCTGCAATATAAACTCCAATGTACAGAAAATATGAGTATCAGCTTGCATAGATATAATTCACTCCTTCATTTGTGAAATTCAAAGCAATATAGAAAGAAAAGACCAAAAGATTCTCAAGTCAAAACTAAATTCATATCCCCATCCCTAGCTGAAATGTCCATTCTCCTCGGGGCTGTTTGTGTAACTTGTATTCTCTGTGGATAGAGGGCACTGGGCGGTGCAAGTTGGTGCCTAGTACAAAAATTGTTAAATGATATTGACTTCTAGTTTACCATTCTTAGAAGGGTTAGAAAACCCTGGGAATAGCAGAGCAGGTTTTGCTTTCAGAGTAGTTTTACTTATATGCCTTTTCTCTCAGAATGAAAAGCATTTTGTAGTAACAATTTTGATTGTGGAATGAGCTATCATTAGAAATAATGTAAACAAAATCCAAGTTCTTAATCTTTGAATTCAAAGTGTCTGAACGAAAATATTTAATCACCATTTTGTACTCCTAGAACTAAGATATGAAATAAACTTAAGAATAGTCTTTGGCTACCAAGTAAACAATCTTTACCTAATAGTTTAGATTTGCTTCTTTGATTCTGTTAGTTCATAAAGGGGACTAGTATGTTTAGAGACTAGTATAAGACTTTATATAAACAGAAATGTCACTTTTATTGATCAGTTTTGGAGAGCTAAGTAAATTGTGTGTGTGTGTGTGTGTGTGTGTGTGTGTGTGTGTGCTGTTTCTGTTTAAAAAGTTTTTTTTACATTTTTATTTATTTGTGGAGGATGAGGTGTTATGGTGGGGGGTTGTAAGTCAAACTTTGAGGAGTTGGTTCACTTCTGCCATGTGGATCTTGGTTTACTTTACTCACTGAGCCATCTCATTGGCCTGTATATGCTTCCCCTGCCCCTGAGACAGGGCTTCTCTGTGTGGCCCTGGCTGTCCTGGAACTAGCTCTTGTAGACCAGGCTGGCTTCAAACTCACAGAGATCCACTTGCCTCTGCCTCCCGAGTGCCACCATGACCGACTATATTTGCTTTCATAATCTGTATAATTTCCTTGCTTCATTCAATTCATTGCACCCCATCTTTTTCTTATTCCTTGTTGTGCTGGTGTTCAAACATAATAGGCTTGCCCATGCTGTGTGTATGATCAACCCCAGGTCCTAAAGAACTTCTGACATTGTTATAAGTTTAGATGACACATAAAGAAAACACGAAAACACATTTTCCCTCTAGTTATGTTAGAACCATCAGACATTGTTAGAATAACAAATTAGAAAAATTCTCAGGTGTAAATATTGTTTAGTTTTTTTCTTAGAATTCTTACAGACTGGCAGTGGTAGCACGTGCCTTTAATACCAGTACTCAAGTTAGTTGGTGGATCTCTGTGAGTTCAAGGCCAGCCTGGTCTATAGAGTGAGAAAGATACACAGAGACCCTGTTTCAAAGAGAAAAAAAAGATTTTTTAATAAATAATACATGTTAATCTTTAGTTTTTATGCTTTTGTTGTTGTGTTTTCATAGTACTGTTTACTAGTGATTTCATTAGGGTTAAACCTCTAGGAATGAGGGGGTCTTGGTTAGAAGCCGCCTCAGATGTCATATTGAACCATCAGCTCAGGTTCAGTAGTAGGATCACTGCCTTGTTCCAGGTACAGATTATTGTAAGGCTGCTTTGGTTCTACAGGTTGGCAGGAGGGGGCATCGCCCCAACCTAGAACATGAAAACCATTAAGGCCATGAAGCCAAAGAGCTATTTGCACATGACTTCCCATGATTCTTGATAAACATGTTTAGGTTCCAGTGCATCAGTTCACCCTAGTTCAACCTCACATCCGGGTGGTCCCATTCATTCTATGGATACCTCTCATACTGTGAGCGGCCGGTCAGGGAGCTTCCAGTAGTCACCATGCTCCGTTCGTACATATTATACTTCTTGGCGGCTGCAGCCCATTCTTCGGGGACCAGCAGCATGCCTTGGTCGTGTGGAAGGCTGCCCGTGCCCCCAGTGGCACCATGCTGCCTGTTATCTTTTGCAGTCATTGGACTCCCAGGGCTCACCCTGCCCACAGCCATCCTCATCTTCTGTCATTTTTTTATACTTTTAACTGTGAGAAATTTATTAATAGTTTTTGTACAGAAATACAGTGTATGTTTGTTAAGTGTTGTCCTCCCTGTTTGGAGACAAGAACTCTCACCAAGCTCTCATGAGACAGGGAAGGCTCATTCCCTAGGTAGTAAACCCTCCCCCTGTTGTTGCTTTCTCTTTGCACTTGGGATTACACATCTGTGCTGTGTGGGTTCAGCAGCTCAGATTCAGGTTCTAGTACTTGTAAGGTACTTTAACAACTGAGACACTCCCCAGCTCACTTTTTTTTCTCTCACTGTGTAGCTCTGGTTAGCTTGAAACTCACTATGTAGACCAGATTTGTCTTGAAGTCCTAGAGACCCACCTTGCCTCTGCCCTCCTAGTGCTGGACTAAAGGTGTGCATTGATTACCATGTCTGATAGGGTTCCTAGCTTTCTTTTATTTTGGTTTGGTTTGGTTTGGTTTTTGAGACAGGGTTTCTCTGTAGCTTTGGAGCCTGTCCCGGAACTAGCTCTTGTAGACCAGGTTGGACTTGAACTCACAGAGATCCGCCTGCCTCTGCCACCCGAGTGCTGGGATTAAAGGCATGTGCCACCACCACCCGGCTGCTTCCTATCTTTCTTGAAGTGAAATTAGTTGTTAAAAATTTTTATCATGTTGACTCTGAAAAGGCTATGTCAGTTTATTTCAAGCAATAAGAGCCCCCATACTTGACAAATCTCATAAGAGAAAAACTCCTGAAGTTTAAAATTTTTTTTTCATAAATCATTAGTAAATGAATCATCTTGTTATATTTGGTGATTGTTCGTTCTCTCTCCCTCTGCCTCTCCCTTCTTTCCTTCTCTCCCTCCTTTCTTTTTCTTTCTTTCGTTCTTTTGGGATTTTGAGACAGGGTTTCTCAGTGTAACAGCTCTTAGCTGTTCTGGAATTCCCTTTGTAGACCAGACTGGTCTCAAACTTACAGAGATCCACCTGCTTCCCAAGTGCTGGGATCAAAGCCCTGTGCTACCACTGCCTGGCTGCCCTTTATTATTTCTTTTCTGACTTTCTCATTGCTGCCTCTGGTGTGTTTGTTTTTAATTGCTTTGTAATTAGTATTTTCTTGAGGCAGTTAAGGAAAGCAGTGGTGAGCAGAGAAGTGGTTCTTGTTTATGGTTTTTGTGTGGACGATGACATCAAGCAAATAGTTGTAATTTTAAGCATGCAAGGCTGAGTGCAGAGCTGTTGCAGAGCTTTGGAGGAAGCAATAGAGGAGCCAGGGTGGGACTGGGGGAAGGCTCCCTGAAGAAATTATTTGATAGGTGGGTGGGAAGGCTAGGCTAGGAGTTGGTGAGCGAGCAACAATCAAGTGTCCCAAGGACTTCCCTTGTGAGGGTCACAAAAAGGAAGAGTTATTGAGCTGTTGAGCTTGGTGGCCAAGGAGAAGGCTTTCCTGATCAGAATACAGAAACGAGAGCTGGTGGTGCTCGAGAGGTTAGAAGGAGCCCGGTGGTATGATCTTTATCCTTTTTTTTTAAATATTTATTTATTTGTTTGTTTATTTATTTATTTAGTATACAATATTCTGTCTGTGTGCATACCTGCAGGCCAGAAGAGGGCACCAGACCCCATTACAGATGGTTGTGAGCCACCATGTGGTTGCTGGGAATTGAACTCAGGACCTTTGGAAGAGCAGGCAATGCTCTTGACCTCTGAGCCATCTCTCCAGTCCCATGATCTTTATTCTTTAAAAAAAAATCTGGTTATGTGACTTTGAAGAAGCAGCAGGCAGGGTGATAGGAATGAGGAAAATCAGGACAGTATTTGTTGGTAGGAGGTGATGGCAAAGAGATGTTAGGGAGTTTTATGGGAGATGGGAATGTTACATGTCTTGATCTGAAGGGGACACATTTGTCATAATTAATTGAACTGTAAGGCTGAATAAGACTATTTAATGTTAGTGTATATAAAGTATATGCCAGTTAAATGCAAAAGAAGGTGGTTGGCATTCATAGTTTGAAACAATACTTATAACAAAAGTAAATTTCTATTACTAAGCCACCCAGACTATAATTGGTTGTTATAACAGCCAGAAATGACCAAACATGATAAGCCCTGAATGTAAGAAAACTTAAATTAGAGTGTTGTTTTATGGCAAACTCATTTAGGATCTTGTCCAAGTTAGTACTATTACCCTTGTCACTATTCTGGGTATGACTGTACCCTATAGGGTACCCTGAGGTTGTCCAGTGCTAGTTAATCACAAGGGAAATGACACTAAGGACTATAAGAATGACATTATTATTTCTTCTTTTCTGTGAGATATCTCATAGAAATTACCTGAAGATTGAAGAATGAATTTAAAAATGTAGCAGAGCCAGATGTGGTGGTGCACATCTTTAATCCCAACACTAGAGGCAGAGGCAGGTAGATCTCAAGGAGTTTAAGAATGCCTGGCCACCGGGTGGTGGTGGCACACACCTTTAATCCCAGCACTCCTGGGGCAGACAGGTGGGTGTTTGTGAGTTCGAGGCTGACCTGGTCTACAAGAGTTAGTTCCAGGACAGGCACCAAAGCTACAGAGAAACCCTGTCTCGAAAACAAAACAAAACAAAACAAAAAAACAAAATCAAACAAAAAAGAGCGGCCTGGTCTACATAGCCAGATCCAGGATAGCCAGAGAACCTGTCTCAAGACAAGCAAGTGTAACAGAGAAATTGAAAGATTGGGTTTTAGGAACTATATATTTTTATTTTAATCTTCCTTTGTTAGTAAATAGGTTTCTGTTACTTTTGTATCCTACTATTGTTTTCTCCATTTCTGCTCTGAGTCATGTAAAGTCTGCCACAAAGAACCACTTGGTACTGCTGCTCAACTTGTAAAGACTCACTTTTTTAAAAGCTAAATTAATAGATCCTTCGTGTAAAAACAAAACTATCTAACAATATATGAAGCAAAAATGAGATACTTTATTCTCGACTCATTTACTTCTAGAAGAAACCTCTGGTGTATCTTATATATAACTTTCTCTTTTTTATATTTATTTTACTTTATGTGTATGTTTGCTTGTAGTGCACATATATGCTCCACTTGTGTGTCTGGTGGTTGTAGAGGTCAAAAGAGAGTGTCGGATCTCCTGGAACTGGAGTTATAGGTTTTTAAACCTCCATGTGGGTGCTGGGAACTAGACCCAGGTCCTCTACAAGAGCAATAAGTGCTATTAATTAGCCATTTCTTTAGCCCCAGCTTTCAAACCCTTCTGCTGTCTTCTGTTGGCTCTTAATTGAAGCTATCTTTCCAAGTCAGGAGTACCTCATTAATTGTATATTACCTTCACATTCTTTCTACCAAAAGCTTCCCCTTAGAGGCTGAAAGAAGTGGAAAAGTCTTCTTGTGGTTTCTCCTTTCATTGAAATAGGCCTTGCAAAGGCATTCTATAAAATGCCTGGTTGGTAGGGTAAATATAGATCCTCCAGTAGACACTGCCAGTGAATCGCTTCACACTTCTACCAACAGTGTGTGAAGGTTCCTCTTGCTCCACCTTCTTGCTAAGATTTGGCAATTTTAGTTATTCTGGTAATTGAGTTGGGTTAGGATTTTTTTTTAATTTTTTTTTATTGAGAATAAGAAAAAAAAGTTTCCGCGTCCTCCCAGCCTCCCATTTCCCTCCCCCTCTCCCCATCCTTCTCCCCCTCCCCCACTCCTCTCCCCCTCCCTCTCTAATCCAAAGAGCATTCATGGTTCCCTGCCCTGTGGAAAGTCCAAGGTCCTCCCCCCTCCGTCCATGTCTAGGAAGGTGAACATCCAAACTGGCTAGGCTCCCACCAAGCCGGAACATGAAGTAGGATCAGAACCCCTTGCCATTGACCTTGGCTTCTCATCAGTCCTCATTGTTCGCCATGATCAGAGAGTCCGGTTTTATCCCATGCTTTTTCAGTCACAGTCCAGCTGGCCTTGGTGAGCTCCCAATAGATCAGCCCCCACTGTCTCAGTGGGTGGGTGCACCCCCCGTGGTCCTGACATCCTTGCTCGTGTTCTCCCTCCATCTGCTCCTCATTGGGACCTTGGGAGCTCAGTCCAGTGCTCCAGTGTGGGTCTCTGTCTCTATCTCCATCCATCACCAGATGAAGGTTCTATGGTGATATGAAAGATATTCGTCAGTATTGCTATAGGATAGGGTCATTTCAGGTTCCCTATCCTCAGCTTCCCAAGGGACTAACTGGGGACATCGCCTTGGGCTCCTGGGAGCCACTCTAGGTTCAAGTCTCTTGCCAACACTAAGGTGGCTCCCTTAACTAAGATATGTGCTTCCCTGCTCCCCTATCCAACCTTCCTTTATCCCAATCTTCCTGTTTCCCCAAGTTCCCCCAATCCTCCCCTTCTCACTTTTCTCTCCCCGTCCCCCCTTATCCCCAACCCACCCCACCCCCAAGATCCCAATTTTCTCCCCGGCAATTTTATCTACTTCCCTTAGCCAAGAGGATAACTATATGTTTTTTCTTGGGTTCACCTTCTTATTTAGCTTCTTTAGGTTCACCAGGTATACACTCCGTGACCTTTATTTATGGCTAGAAACCAATTATGAGTGAGTACATCCCATGTTCATCTTTTTGGGTCTGGGTTACCTCGCTCAGGATAGTGTTTTCTATTTCCATCCATTTGCATGCAAAATTCGAGAAGTCATTGTTTTTTACCGCAGCATAGTACTCTAATGTGTATATATTCCACACTTTCTTCATCCATTCTTCCATTGAAGGGCATCTAGGTTGTTTCCAGGTTCTGGCTATTACAAATAATGCTGCTATGAACATAGTTGAACAAATGCTTTTGTCATATGATAGGGCATCTCTTGGGTATATTCCCAAGAGTGGTATTGCTGGGTCCAGGGGTAGGTTGATCCCGAATTTCCTGAGAAACCGAAACACTGATTTCCAAAGTGGTTGCACAAGATTGCATTCCCACCAGCAATGGATGAGGGTACCCCTTCCTCCACAGCCTCTCCAGCAAAGGCTATCATCGGTGCTTTTGATTTTAGCCATTCTGACAGGTGTGAGATGATATCTCAAAGTTGTTTTGATTTGCATTTCCCTGATTGCTAATGAGGTTGAGCATGACCTTAGGTGTCTTTTGGCCATTTGAACTTCTTCTTTTGAGAATTCTCTGTTCAGTTCAGTGCCCCATTTTTTAATTGGGTTAATTAGCATTTTAGAGTCTAGTTTCTTGAGTTCTCTATATATTTTGGAGATCAGACCTTTGTCTGTTGCGGGGTTGGTGAAGATCTTCTCCCAGTCAGTAGGTTGCCTTTTTGTCTTAGTGACAGTGTCCTTTGCTTTACAGAAGCTTCTCAGCTTTAGTAGGTCCCATTTATTCAATGTTGTCCTTAGTGTCTGTGCTGCTGGGGTTATACTTAAGAAGCGATCTCCTGTGCCCATCTGTTGTAGGGTACTTCCCACTTTCTCTTCTATCAGGTTCAGTGTGTTCGGACTGATATTGAGGTCTTTGATCCATTTGGACTTGAGTTTTGTGCAAGGTGATAGATATGGGTCTAATTTCAATCTTCTACAGGTTGACATCCAGTTGTGCCAGCACCATTTGTTGAAGATGCTTTCTTTCTTCCATTGTATACTTTTAGCTCCTTTGTCGAAAATGAGGTGTTCATAGGTTTGGGGATTAAATTCCGGGTCTTCTATGCGATTCCATTGGTCGACTTCTCTGTTTTTATGCCAATACCACACTGTTTTCATTACTGTAGCTCTGTGATAGAGTTTGAAGTCAGGGATGGTAATGCCTCCAGAAGATCCTTTATTGTATAGGATTGTTTTGGCTATCCTGGGTTTTTTATTTTTCCATATAAAATTGATTATTGTCCTCTCAAGATCCGTGAAGAATTTTGATGGGACCTTGATAGGAATTGCATTGAATCTATATATTGCCTTTGGTAGAATTGCCATTTTTACTATGTTGATCCTCCCAATCCAAGAGCAAGGGAGGTCCTTCCATTTTCTGGTATCCTCATCAATTTCTTTCTTCAATGCTTTAAAGTTCTTGTCAAATAGATCTTATAGTTAATTTCTCTAATTCTTTGTTATAGATATGTGGACAGTAGGAAACCATTTTCTGACCAGAACGGGTTACTTCTTTTCTGTGATGCCCTTGTCTTTGAATTTTGGACCTTGTTGAGATTGTTGCCTGTCAAGTATAGTTTATTTTAACCTGTAGGACCAGTTCAAAATGAGTGCCATCTATTTAGTCTCTGAATGACTAACCCAACATACTTTAAGCTACATAAGTGTTAAATTTGTTTCTCTGTGCTTTGGAGCCTGTCCTAGAACTAGCTCTTGTAGACCAGGCTGGCCTTGAACTCACAGAGATCCGCCTACCTCTGCTTCCTGAGTGCTGGGATTAAAGGTGTGCACCACTGCCCTGGCAGTTTGCTTAAATCTTTAAACATCTTTGTGTAATGTAATGAAACACCAAAAATTGCTTGTCCTAGTTGATGTGTTTCAGAAATGAGTTCCTTAGTGTTGGTAGGAAAGAGTAAGTAAGACCTTTGCTACCCAACTCACTTCCGTAAGGACCAAATGTAGTCTTTCTTCTCACAAGTGGTGAATACATCATGGTGCTGTTGGAGACAGGGTTTTGCTATGTTGATGAAGCCTTGAGTTGTAGTGCTCTTCCATGTGCCTGTTGACTGTGCCTGGTCAACATATTTTCATTTTACTGTTTGTCATTATCCATACCCTGAAGCTGATTTATCCTTCAGCACTCTAAGCAGAATGGAATGTTTTGATACCTACTGTAATGCATCATAATTTAATTTGGCTGTGCAGAATGGCTGTTTAAAACATTGTGTTGAGAAGTTTAGAACTGGAGGCATAGCATAGAGGTTTTTCTCTAGGGTGGCCCAACCCTGGGTCCATCCTTAGCAGTGCAATGAAATAAAAAAAAAAAAAGATTCCTCTTGCCTGGGAATTTTAATTTTACTTTTTGATGAATTTTGTGAGTTTATTTTATTAACTCAATAATGAATAAATATATTTTTATTAACTTACCATTTTTAAACTTGGTGTTTTTTTGTGATATTTGTGTTTATTTTCTAGGAATTACCCAACTCTGTCTTTCTGGTGATGGAGGTAGGTATTCTACCAGTATTGACAAGTAAGTATTAATAAAGTTGATTGAATGATTTATATTCTGCTTCATAAAAAATGTAAAATTTAATTGTTTTAATTAAATAATTAAAATACTTTAAAATTAGATTTTATTTTCCAAATTATTTTTAAATTAAAATAAACAGAATGATTAAATTCATTTTGAATAAATGTCCTCATTTTAATTTTTTAAATTAAATTCCATTTTATTGGCTGGGTATGGTGTCACTTGCATATAATTCCATTAGAGGCAGATAGGTGAATCTCTGTGAGTCAGAGGCTAGCCTAGTCTATAAGGCAAGAGTTCTTGCCAGGCGGTTGTGGCATACACCTTTCATCCCAGCACTCAGGAGGCAGAGGCAGGTGAGTTTGAGGCCAGCCTGGGTCTACAAGAGCTAGTTCCAGGACAGGCTTCAAAGCTACAGAGAAACCTTGTCTCAATTTTTTTTTAAAAAAATCAACATTATATCTATCTATCTATCTATCTATCTATCTATTTATCGCATGCATCTGTCAGGGAGAGGGTGGACACTGGCTTGGAGATCAAAGGAATCGAAGGCATTGGCTTTCTCTGTTCTCCATCCATCATGAGAGATTCTACTCAGGTCACACTTGGCACCCTTCCCTCCTGGGTCTCTTCAAACACCCTCTTTTTTTTTTTCTTTCTAAGCCTAAAATGTTTTTTTTGTTGTTTTTCTTTGAGACAGGTCTCACACTATGTATCTTAGCTGAGGTAGAATTTACCTTATTATAGTCCAGGCTGTCCTTGAACTCACAGAGATCTGTCCTTGAACTCCCAGCCTTCCAAGTGCTGGGATTAAAGAAGTACATTGCCTTGTCATGATATAAAATAGTTTATTTTAATCACAACAGCAGTTTCTTTTGACATTGATTACTTTTTCTTTTACACTTCAGTATTGCAATGGTGGAGACCTGGCAGATTATTTGCAAGGTAATTTTATTACTGCATTTACTCTGTGTGTGTGTGTGTGTGTGTGTGTGTGTGTGTGTGTGTGTGTGAGAGAGAGAGAGAGAGAGAGAGAGAGAGAGAGAGAGAGAGAGAGAGAGGCCAAATAGAGAGAGACCAAGTGGGTCTCAAAATGGAAGTCAAGTTGTCATCATAGACATTTTCTTTTCCCGCTGAACCATCTCACTAACCCTGTAAAGTAAATTTATGTTTATCTGTCAATACTCAATAAAGAGCAGTCTGTTTCATTCTATGAGGTTTTTCCTTTTTTTTTAATATTTTATTTATTTATTTATTTATTATGTATACAATATTCTGTCTGTGTATGTGCCTGAAGGCCAGAAGAGGGTGCCAGACCTCTTTACAGATGGTTGTGAGCCACCATATGGTTACTGGGAATTGAACTCAGGACCTTTGGAAGAGCAAGCAGTGCCCTTAACCACTGAGCCATCTCTCCAGCCCCTATGAGGTTTTTCTGAATCTTGTCCCAAACATAAATATTTGTGTGCTTGTTTAACTGGTAGTCGTTTTGCTGGTTTTCTAAACTTACACACATATTGAACTTTTTCTCTCTGACAATGAGGAAGGAGATTAGAATGAAAGAGCTTTCCCCAGGATGGAAGAAACCAAATAGATTTTTTTAAAAAAAGTACAGCTGGTTTGCCATCACTGACCCATTAATTCCTTTTATTTCTTTAAAAATAGATTTGTTATCTGGGCAGTGGTGTTACACGTCTTTAATTCCAGCACTTGGGAGGCAGAGGCAGAGATAGGTAGATCACTGTGAGTTCGAGGTCAGCCTGGTCTACAGAGTGAGCTCCAGGACAACCAAGGCTACACTGAGAAACCCTGTCTCAAAAAATACAAAAATAAAAAGCATTTTTTTAAAACCATGAAAGTTGAAGGAGGAGTGAGTGGGATAAGGGAAGTGGGAAGGTAATGAGGGTTATATGATCTATATGTACACATATACAAAACATCACTATTAGGTATAATTAATATATGTTAATAAGAGGCCAGAGACATGGCCCTGTGGGTGAAGTTACTTGCTGCCAAGCTTGACAGCCTGAGTTCAGTACTCAGGGTTCCAAATAGTGAAAGGAAAGAGCATACCCTCTTAAGTTGTCTGCTGACCTCCATATGTGTGCTTCCTGCCCACTAAATGAATAAGTAAATATTACTTACAGTTTTAATATATGCTAATACAAACATTTGAAAAATTAAAATCATAGTCAGTGGGGCAGGAGAGATGACTCAGTGGTTAAGACCTGGGTTCAGTTCCCAGCATCCAAATGGCGGCTCACAACAATCACTAACTGTAGTTCCAGGGGATCTGATGCCTTCTTATGGTCTTTCTTAGCACCAGGCTTGCATGTGGTGCACATACATACATGCAAGCAAAATACCTATACACATAATAATTAAATTTAAAAACTCATAGTCAAAGGATATATTTATATGGACATTTCTTATAATTTAAAAAGCCAGTAATAAGGAATTAAAAATACTGAAATCATTTTGTGGTAGATTTTAGTACTAAATGATACTTGAAATTCTGAACCTCAAATGTGTGTAACATATGTGTGTGTGTATGTTTGTATGTGTGTGTCCCATATCAGATATCCTGCATATCAGGTATTTATATTACAATTCATAACAGCAAAATTGCAGTTACAAAATAACAAAATAATTTTATGGTTGGGGAGTCACCACAGCATATGAGAGGTCACAGCATTAGGAAGGTGGAGGACTGCGGATATAGACACTGATTTGACTCACCCACTCACATTCAGTAAGAAAAATATACCTTGGTGGGTTTTGTTTGGTGGGTTAGTTTTGGTTTTTTAAGACAAAGTTTCTCTGTGTAACAGTCTTAGCTGTCCTGGGATTAGCTCTTGTAGACCAGGCTGGCATCCAACTCACAGAGACCTACCTGCCTCTACCTCCCAAGTGCTGGGATTAAAGGTGTGCGTCACCTCGGCCTGGCTCAGACTTTTTTCAATGATCTTAAGGATCAATGATGAACAAGTTATTAAAGTATTTTTAAACCATAAAGTGTCAGTTGGCATATTATTAAAGTAATTTTAAAACTATAGGGTTTCACTTACTACAGATGTCAATGTTATTTTTACCTTTTACACATTTGAAAATGCTATTCTAAGAATTGTATGGACAGAAATATTCTCACAAAGGATTTAGAGATTTAATGTGTATGTGTGTGTTTGTATGAATGTATGTCACATATGTGCAGTTGCCTGTGGGGGCCAGAAGAGCTCACTGGATACTCCTGAAACTGGAGTGAGAGGTAGTTTTTAGTCACAAGATGTGGGTGCTAAGAACTAAACTTGGTATTCTTAATTGTGAGTCATCTCTCCAGCCCATCTTGAAGGATTTAAATCTTTCATGTAGATTCAGGAGATTGTACTTGAGACATTTTAGATTCATTACTTTAGAAAATTTATATTTTTATACCTAACTATATTTATGTGTACATTATATGCTAGGCTTTTTTGAAGTTTCCAATACTAAGTATGTTGTTTTGTATTATCACAACTACCTTATGAAGTCAGTCTCATCAAACTTATAAAGAAGAGGGATTGTCTTCTAGAATCACACATGGGGCAAGAACTGGTAATTTAAAAGCCTTACACCCTACACCACACTGTTAGCCAATAGCCTCTCCAAATGCTGTGAAAGTTACTGAATAACTATTACAGGAGTGGAAACATGATTGCTTAAAGATCTCTTCACTTATCGTGTGTGGGGCAGGAGGATTGTGTCTTTGAGAGATAAGAGCAGAGACAATGCTACACAGAGCTAGCTCCCTGACAACAGGTTCCCCATAAGGATTTCATTGTCTTTAGTTTGTGCCCATGCGCTGCTTGGTATTAAACTTGAACATTTTTCCTAGGTATGACCCATGTAAAAGGGAACTTATTTTTTACCTATAAAGGACATTGTATTTGTTGAGCACCTTTTATGTTCAGAACTGTGCTATAGGAACCTTGACTAGTAAAAATGGGAAAGAAAAAAGACATCAAAAACAAAATTGCAAATCAGTTCTCTTTAACAGATCAGGTACCATTTTTTGAGAAATCTGTTACCTCTTCATAGATTTTGGTTGTTGAATTAACAAAAGGAATATATATGAATCCCAGTTTCTTACTTATTTCATACCTCCTTAACAGATGAATTCTCTTAGTGGAATGAAAAGACATTTGATTTTGTGTGTTTAAATATTTATGTAACTCCTTTTCCACCAGCGAAAGGAACTCTCAGTGAAGACACCATCCGAGTGTTTCTTCACCAGATTGCAGCAGCCATGCGCATCCTGCACAGCAAAGGTGTCATCCACAGGGACCTCAAACCTCAGAATATCTTGTTGTCTTATGCTAATCGGAGGAAGTCGAATGTCAGTGGTATTCGTATCAAAATAGGTAAACATCCATATATTGCTTAGTGGAAAGGACATTTTTTTCAGACAGTATTTTTAGATCATTTTAGTTCAGATTTGTTAGACTGATGGATTTTATTGATGCTATTTTGAAATTGTTACAGGGTTCATTGAAATCTGTTTAGATACATGAATCTTTTTTTCTAACTCTAACAAGAGCCGGATGCTAAGCCTGCTTCTCCAGGAGGGGAGCTGATATAGTATACTTAGAGACAGTGAGTCCCTAACATGGCACAGATGTCTAGAGGGTCTCACTCAGTCTTTGCTGGGGCTTTTAGTGCTTGAGAGAGTTCAAATTCTAAGTGTGGTATTGATGTTTGATGAGAGCTATGTTAATAATTTATTATAAGTAGCATCTTCACTTGCGAGGATCAAGGATCCATGGTTAAATAGCTAGTAAAGTAGTGACTTACGTCGTTGACTGTTGCTGTTTTTAATTTCTTTAAATTGAGATAGCTACTTGTTTTCCTATGGTGTACAGACTTTCAAGAAACACTTTATTTTTCACAGTTCTTTTGTTTCTTGTTTGTCTTACAAAATTATATATTTGTAAAGTGTGAGCAAAGTGTCATTTGTTCTTTTAATTTTTTTTAATTTTGTGAAACAGCTGATTTTGGTTTTGCACGTTATCTACATAGTAACACAATGGCAGCAACACTGTGTGGATCCCCAATGTACATGGTGAGTGAGAAGAACTTCTGTATTTGATCTGAACAACGATTTATATTGTTGCTGTTAATTATGTTAGCACTGATTCGATCACAAAGAGACCTTGTTTTAGCTTTGTGAACTTAAAAGTTGTTCTACATTTGTTTTTAGTATTTTGAGTCTTTTTAAATTGCATTTTTCTATGTGGACGAATGTTTTCCAGTACCTGTGTCTGTGCACCACATGAGTGCAGTGCCTGAGGAGGCCAAAAGATGGTATCAGATGCTCTGGAACTGGAGTTGCCACAATTGTAAGCTATGTGGCTGCTGGGAACTGAACCTGGATCCTTTGAAGATCTGCTAGTGCTTTAACTGCTGAGCTATCTCGCCATCTCTCCATCCTCCTGTTCTGGCCTAGAACTCACTGTGTAGACCAGGTTGCCCTCAAATCCACAGAGATACACCTGTTTGTCCCCTAAGTCCTGGGATTAGAGGTGTGTGCTGCCATGCCTGGCCCTGTTTTTATTAAAGATCAGTTATAGAAATTCCTAAATACTGGCTATTCTGTTGTTGCTGTGATAGAACACCATGAGCAGAAGCAGCTTGTGAAGGAAAATTTATTTTAACTATGATTCCAGAGAGATAGGGTCCACAATGGCAAGACAAACATGGTAGTAGACAGCTAGAGCAGGGGGATGGCTGATCACATGTTCACAAGCAGGAAGCCTGGAAGTTAGGGAAAACAGGAAGTGGGGTGAAGCTATAATCCCTCAGAGCCATAACCTCCACAAACAGCACCATGTTCTGGGGGCCATGGGCTCAAATACATGACCTGTAAGGACATTTCTCATTCAAACCACAATTGTTAGAGTCAATTGAAAATAAAAATTTATATAATACTGTCATAGTATACTTAATGTGTAATAATTAAGAATACTTACAGAAAGCTAGACAGCGGTGGCACCTTGAATCACAGCACTCAGGAAGCTCTGGTGAGTTCAAGGTCAGCCTGGTCTACAAAGTGAGTTCCAGGACAGCCAGAGGTACACAGAAATCCTCTCTCAGAAAAAAAACAAAAAAGTTTAGTTTTATTTAAATAGGATTTACTTTTTAAATATTTAAATATATTTAGATATACTGCTTATATATAATAACATCTAGACTTTAATAGCATTCTAAAAATTCTTAAGTATGAAGTTAGGTCAGGGCAGGACTTGGCATAATATGCCTCTAATCCCAGCATTTAGGAAGTGGAGGTAGGAAGATCAAGAGTTAAGAGCAGTCTGTGCTATGTATAGCAAGACTATGCCTCAAAAAAGAAAAAGAAAAAAAATTTTTATCCTGAAACAGAGTATTTTGGCTGATTATTAAAGAAAGTTGACTCTCTGGGGAATATAGCTTAGTGAGGCCCTGGGATCAATCATCTGAACCATGAGGAAGAGGGAAAAGACTGAATTGAGACATTTACTAGGGGAACAGAAATAACATACAACAATTAAGAGCACTCATTTTTCTTGCAGAGCACTGGGTTCAATTCCTAGCACCCTTTCAGTGGTTCCCAACCACTTACAACTTCTGTTCCAGGGAACGATTCCCTTTTCTGGCCTGTGAAGACACTGCACACATGTGACACAGACACACATGCAGGCAGAACATCTACAAATATAAAATGAAAAAAATGAAATACTGGGAACAAGTGTTATATATGGAAAATAGTCTCACATTAAGTATAGTTGACCTCTTTAATGTTTGTTTGCTTGATTTTTTATTTTTGGATGGGGGGTAGGTTTTATTCTGAGACAGGGTCTCTCTATGTAACTTTGGTTGGCCTGAAGCTTGCTCTATAGACCAGACTGGCCTCAGACTCAGAGATCTGCCTCCTGAGTGCTGGGATTAGAAGTGTGCACCACCACCACCCGTCAGTATATATTTTCTTTATTACTATAATGCTCATTCTTGGTATCCATTATAATATATAGACATACTTGTTTCTTTTGTCATGCAGCATTGTATTGTAATTCTAAGATCATTCTATCAGGGTAATATTACAATATGTTAACATTTTTATTTTGTAATATGATCAAATTATTATCAGTGAATCAATGTATGCACATTAAGACTAACTAACATAGTTCATGTCTCTTGAATTTTTGTGAACAGGCTCCTGAAGTTATTATGTCTCAACATTATGATGCTAAGGCAGATTTATGGAGCATAGGAACAGTGATCTATCAATGCCTAGTTGGAAAACCACCTTTTCAGGTAGCCTCACTTTTTCTTATGTTCTAGGTTCTAGTATCTTCTAATTTGCAGTTACCTTTGATTTATAAAATAAGGACTACTTTGAAATCAGTAGGCTTTAGGCTCTTCTGTGATTTGATTTTGTTACAGGTAATGCAGTGGGAGCCAGGGTGTATGCTCTTCCTTTCTACCTGCTTGCCCTTTGTAGTTGGGCTGCCATGAAGTTTTCTCGGCTAGTAGCATAGAGTCAGGGCTAGCTAGCCCTAAGATGAATGGTAACCAAACCTCTTCCTGTTAGCCTGGTTTCAGGGTCAGGGAATCCAGATGAGGTGGGCACTGTTCTGATGGGTCATAGAAAACTGATCTGCTACATGTCCTGGCACTTTGTGGATGAGAGGGGGATAGTTACTGAATTTTTGGTTCTTCTTCATCTCCTTTTCTTATTAAGAGCCTGACCTTCAGAGGATATGCCGGCATCTCTTGAGTTCATATTATAATGTTATAATTTTTTAGTTTTATTATTTTTTTTTCGAGACAGAGTTTCTCTGTAGCTTTGGACCCTGTCCTGGAACTCCTCTTAGACCAGGCTGGCCTTGAACTCACAGAGATCCATCTGCCTCTGCCTCCCAAGTACTAGGATTAGAGGTGTGCATGTGCTGCCCCCACCACCTAGCTGTTTTATTAATTTTTTAACCTGAAAATTCTTTACCAAGCATGGTATAAAGAGTTAAATTCTTTACTCAGCATTGTATAAAAAGAAACCAGTAACTCAGTCAAGTTACTTGCTTTGCATTCCCAGTGTGGTTCCTAGGTAGAGGAAATTTCACTGACCTAGCCACTCTTCCTGTAAGAGTGCTACTGTTAGGGAGAGACAGTATCGGCAATATACTTGTTTTTGTTTTTTGGTTTTTTATTTTTTTCTTGAGTCCCTTGAAAGTCATACAGTAAAACATACCTAGGCTTTACACAGCAGTAATGTACTTACTGGGTAGGCTGTGTAACCTCCAGAGTAACAACTCTTCTCTGTTCAGGCTCCTTGGAGGGTCTGAATATATTGTACCAAGATACTCAGAATTTGCATATTATCTCAGATGGTTTTTAAGCCTTTTGTGCCTAGCAATCCATTCATGGTCAGTCTATAGCTCTCAGGGTCAGTATCAATAACATTTTGTAGTAGGAACAGGTTTGGAAGTTTTGCTCCCCTCTATTTAGAAAGTTAACTTTTTCTGTTCTTAAATAGGCTAATAGTCCTCAAGACCTAAGGATGTTTTATGAAAAAAACAGGAGCTTAATGCCTAGGTATGTGATTAAAATTTATTCAAATTTTATTGGGTTTTATTTTTTAAAACAATTTATTTACGTACTTAAGTAGTAGTAGTCTTTCTCTGTAGCCCATTTAGCCTCAAGCCCACGATTTTCCTACTTTACCTTTATGAGTGTAATTACCATCATTCCTGTCTAGTCTGGGTTTACTATTCATGAATGCAGTGTTATTTATTTAAACTTAATATTTTGTGAATTTCTGTTGATGGGTCTTTTTCAATTTATAGTAACGTTATAATAGGAAATTAGAAAGTTTCTAACCCACCACAAATACATAGGCAGTACTGTGTCATTTGTTTTTTGTTTTTTAAAATGCAAATTTAAGAAAGCCATCACAGAACTTCTATGTGTTAATTGTATAGAGGCAGATAGACACAGGTTCATAAAGCAAAAAGTAAATTCCTACCTAGGCTCTGGACATTCTGTAGCAATAGTAAGAGTTATTATGTATTTTTCCAAATGCTCTTTGTGTGAGTTCTTTACACATGCTTGAGAGCTTGTGTGTTTGTGTGTGTGTGTGTACATGCAGTGTGAGATAAATTACATTTTTAGTTGTATTTTCTTTCTTTTTTAAGATTGGTTCTCTGAATAGTCTTTCCTGTATGATGCAACAGTGTAAACAGAGTGCCTTTTCCATAAAGGGAAGAAGACCAATTAGCTATTTTAACTTATATTAGTCTTTTCATTAATGAAGTTGGCTCATTTTTATTTACCCTAATAGCTTTTACTAGTTAGTATCCCATGGCATGCATGCATGTGTGTGTGTGTGTGTGTGTTTGTTTCTGTTCTGCTCCTCATTTTTCTCAGCTGCTTTGCTATTTTAATACTGGCTTTTGGAAATTGGATTCCCTGTCAATTATATTTGATTAAACTTTGCCCTTTTCTAGACAGATCTGGAGGAGGTGTTTTTTTTTTTCTTTAGAGACTCTTATAGCAACTGTTAATACAAGTTGTGTTAAAACTCAGGCTCTCTGTTCTAGAAGAGTAAATAACAGTGTTTAGCACATTAATTGCTGATAATTATCAAAAGTTAGTATAGTGCCTTTTTTCTCACTTCAAGATATGAAGCTTCGTCGAGTCTTCTTGTTAGAGATGTAATATTTGTGAAAGTGTATATACATTTTTATTTACCAGGATGAAGGCAAAAGTAATCTAGTTAAGTACATAGAAACTCACCACTTACATTGTCTTTTACTTCAGTATTCCCAGAGAAACATCACCTTACTTGGCTAATCTCCTTTTGGGTTTGCTTCAGAGAAATCAAAAGGATAGAATGGATTTTGGTAAGTAATAGCTTCAAGCTTTGTGTATTTTCTAATTTTATATTTTCTGAGAAATGTATAGATTGCATAGAGTTATTTTAGAAAAATAAAAGTCCATTTTGCTTTTGGTTGTCTTTTTTCCTTTCACTGTTTTAATAAAGACTCATTGAGTGCTCATCATGTTCCAGGAACGTGGGACAGAGTAGTAAAGAAAACTGTGTCTTCAAGTAGTTAATAGTCTGAGGAGGAAAGAGGGATGAGCTGTAAACTGTAATTGTAGTTGTGTTAGAAGGTGCCGGCTACTGTGCAAAAATAGAACAAAGGAAGAGATAAAGAATGAGGAACTAAAATTTTAAATAAGGTAGTCCACAGCTCTGGCTGTCCTGGAATTCACTTGGTAGATCAGGTTGGCCTTGAACTCACAGAGGTCTTCTGGCCTCTGCCACCACCACCTGACTAGAGTCTTACTATTAACATAAATATCTACTACTTCTGATATCCATATGGGTTTAAGTGACTATTCCATATCATTTCTTTGCTCTGATATGTTTCTATTTCTCCCTGCCTTTTGTGGTCTCATTGGTTTATTTATCTAGTTGTCAATATCGTTTAGTCATGAGTCTTAGCATTTAATGGCTGAGACATCTCTCCAGCCCTAGCCAATGTCTTTTCTAAAGGTTGTGTTCTCATGTTTCATTACAGAAGCATTTTTCAACCATCCTTTTCTTGAGCAAGTTCCAGTTAAAAAATGTAAGTACCCATTTTTACTTAGAGTATGCAAGCTGAAAGAAAAAATTTAGTATTTTACAACACAAAATTAATTTTTTATTGTTTTTCAAAAATTCCTTGAGCATTGCCTATATACCTGTAGCCCAAATTCTTATTGGTATTAATAATAAATAAAAACCCAGCCGGGCGATGGTGGCGCACGCCTTTAATCCCAGCACTCGGAGGCAGAAGCAGGCGGATCTCTGTGAGTTCGAGACCAGCCTGGTCTACAGAGCTAGTTCCAGGACAGGCTCCAAAGCCACAGAGAAACCTTGTCTCGAAAAAATAAAAAAATAAAATAAAAACCCAGAGTCTGACATAGGGGTTAATGCTGAAGATCAGAGAAGCAGAGTGGTAAGCTACTAGAGAGTTCTCATCTCTACCAATGCTAAGACTGAAGGGGCAATCCTGTCCTCAGACTGTTTAGATCTGTCTCCACCAAACCTCAGACTCTACGGAGCTCCTGTCTCCTCCTGCCTTATATTCCTCTCTCTGCCCAGGCATATCACTCCTGCCTCCACCTCCCTAATGCTGGAATTAATGGCATGGGATCCCGAGTGCTGGAATCACCTTTTAAACAGATTCAATCTTGTGTAGCCCAGGGTGGCATTGAACTAACAGAACCATCTGCCTCTGTCTCCTGAGTCCTGGAATTAAAGGTGTGAGCCACCACTGCTTGGCCTCTAGTTGCTTAGCTCTGCTCTCTGATCTTCAGGCAAGCTTTATTTGTTTAAAACATAAAATATCACTACAATCTATAATTGTGTTTGTTCAACAACAGTTTTTTCTTTCTACATCCAAATTGAAAAGATTTAGTAACTGCTGCATTTTTATTTGAAATTTTGAAAATTATTTTTATGGTGTGTGTGCATGTGAGTGTGTGTGTATGTACACACACAGAGAACAACTTGCAGGAATCAAGTTGAGTTCTATCCATGTGGGTCCTGGTGATCAAACTCAGGTTGTCAGGTGTGGTGGCAAGCACATTCACCTGCTAAGTCATCACTCTAGTCCAAATTTTATATTTTTGTTAAAATCTAAAAACACTTATCTTTGTTATTTTTAAGCATATCTTCGTGTCTGTGTGTGGATATGTACACTTGAGGGCAGGTGCCCAAGAAATCCAAAAGAGTTATAGATGGTTGTAAGGCAGTTGATGTGGATGTTGGGAACCACACTAACACTCTTAACTCTCCTTACATTTATTTACCTAGTGTGTGTGTTTGTGTATTCGTGTATGTGCACACATGTTAAAGAACAACTTGGTTGGGCTCCTTATACCATGGGTTCCAGGGATTGAACTCAAGTGGTCAGGTTGGCTGCCGGTACCTTTTCTTGCTGAGCCATCTGCCCAGCCATTCTTTTCTTTTTCCTTTCCTTCCCCCCCCCCCCAGACAGGGTTTCTCTATTTAATAGCCTGGCTGTCCTGGAACTTCCTCTATAGACCAGGCTGACCTTTAACTCACAGAGATCTGCCTCTAAATATCGTGAGTGTTGGAATTAAAGGTGTATGCCATCACACCTGGCTCTTTTTTTCTTTCTTAAATAGTTTGTTGCATTTTTTGCTCCATCCTTGTAACAATTAATGAATAGATGAATACAAATTTTGGGTTAAAATAAGATTGTAGTTGGTTTAGAGCTTGTACTGTTAGGCAGATCTTACAATCCACTATAGAGAGATGCAGATTTTTGACTGTGCTTCTTCCCCAGCTTGCCCCGTCCCAGTGCCTGTGTATGCTGGCCCTATCCCTGGAAGCTCTTGCGGCAGCTCGCCATCTTGTCGCTTTGCCTCTCCACCAGTAAGTTGGGTTTTATTAAAAATGATTTCAGAGTTAGGGCATTTGTTCTCTTAGTGAGTATGTTTGCTATGGAGCTGAAGCCTAGAAGAAAGGACATCAGAGTTGGATCAAGTAGACCCGCCATTGGCCCTCTGCTCTGTTAACTGCATAATACCAGTAAAAAATGATGTGTCTGTAGACCATATTTTTTTCTGAACAGTGATTATTAACTACCACCTTGTTGTTCCACGTGGGAGTTTAGTGATATATGCAAACAAAGCATGCTCATTAGAGGTGGAAAAGCAATAAACAATACTGTACACTGTAAATGTTCAGATGCCATAGGATTTGATGAATGGGGGAATAACCTTGGAACTAGATGTTACTGATTTCACAGTGATTACTAGCCCTGCCACTCAAGTCCCTTCAGTCTCCTGAAGTTTTCCAGCTAATCCTTAAGGCTGTGTCCTCTCCAGTTTAAATGCGGCTTCCTTATCCCTGAAGACTTCTGATTTTCTGCTTGTTTGTCCTTCTGGCTCTATTCTCTGTTTTACCTAGTTCTTTTCTACATGTTGTTAGGCTAATCTCCAGATCTCTGTTGCAGCCTTATGATCTTGAGACTTTTTACAGCTGAAGGCCCAGGGAGCTCTTGTGTTAGCTGTTGTATTTTACATATTAGCCAAGTAGACATGAAGTTTTTGGCTTCTGGCAGAAAGATAAGGGAGCCATAAAAGAAGGCGACTGTGTTATTAGCCAGTTGAGACAATGTAAAAGTTTACAAGGAAGCTTGAAAGCTCCTGTATCCCATATTGACATGGTAATGGGATGAGTGCCTTAATCTCTTTGAGCTTGTTTCTTCATATGTGAAATGAATGCAGTTTACCTCAAGGATAACTGAACATAAACCTTCACCATCTATCTGACACTCAGTAAATTTACAGTCAGCTGCTATTAGTATTTTCATGAGAAACCGGGTAACCACAGACAAAATAGATGCAGAGCAAAGCTTATTGCTGAAAGATGAGTTTTAGTTTTAAAACCGTCAGATATGGGCTAGAAAGATGGTTCAGTGGTCAAAGTGTTGGCTGCGTAAGCATAAGGACCTCAGTTTAGATCTCCCACATCCATGTACAGTCTGGGCATGACGGCACATAAACCTATAAACCCAGCATGGTGCACTTTCAAAGTAGGTAGATCCCACAGGCTCCACAGAACAGCCGGACTAACCAAAGAGAACTTGTTTCAAAAAATAAGGTGAGAGAGGAAGGAATCCAAAGTCAATTCTAGCCTCCAATGCACACACACAGACAAGAGCCCCTGTATCCATCCATATAGGTACACACATACACACATACCAAAAATAACGTAGAAAAGGGTAAAATAAACAAAAACCAAAAAACCCTTTCTTTCACAACCCAACAAATATAAACCAAATTTTAAAAAAAGTGATGTGTTCATAAGGCTTACATTTCTGTAAATTTGACCATTTTTTTTCTTTTTTTTTTTTGTTTATTTTTGGGGGTGGGGTCGTTGAGACAGGATTTCTCTATAGCTTCAGAACCGGTTTTGGAAACTACCTTTTGTAGACCAGGCTGGCCTTGAACTCACAGAGATCCGCTTGCCTCTGCCTCCCGAGGGCTGGGATTAAAGGCCTGCGCTACCACCACCACCACCACCTGGCTGAATTTGACAGTTTAAGAGGAAAGAAAGAATGCTTTTTCCCTGTATCTTTCTGGAATACTTAGGGTAACATATTAGTTACTTTTCTTGCTGCTGTGATAAGTGCCTTGGAAGAAGAAGGAGGGTTTACTTTTGCCCACAGTTGAACAGTATATAGTTCATTATGATGGGGAAGATACGGTGGCAAGAGCTGCCTAAGGCTGTGGCAGCAGGAAAAAAACTTGCTTAAGGTTGTGTGGATCAGGAAGCAGAGAGGGCCTTGGGCCAAACTATAACTTATAATAACACACCTATGGCCTACGTTGTCAACTAGACTCCATCTCTAAAAGGTTCCGCAACTTCCAAAAACAGTGCCATCAGCTAGTGCCCAAGTGTTGAAACATCAGCCAGTGGGGGACATTTTGCATTCAAACCATAACATTCTACCATTAGCTTATAGTCATCTCTTAATTCAAAATGCACTCTATCCAACTTTAAAAGTCTTCATCTTCTTAACATTCCAACATTGTTCTGAAGTCCAGAGTCTTTTAAGGATCAAGGCATTCTTTATTGTGAACCCATGTGAAATGAAAAAAAAGTTAGATGCTTCCAACATTAATGACCAGGGTAAACATTCCCTTTTCAGAAAGGAGAAACATGAAGATATCAAAGAAATAGGGGGCCAAAGCAAGGCTGAAGCAGACAGGACAAATATCAAACCCCACAGCTTCATTTCCTGCATCTAGGGTTCATGGTAGTATCATCTAGGCTCCATCAGAGCTTCACCTTCAAGGCTTCATTCACAGCCCACCAAAGAGCTCCATGCAGGGAGTCTGACCCTTTTGTATATTGCCTGGGCCTCAGCAGCTTCCTTAAACCTTGCCAAGTCCTCCTTTACCCACTCACTCTTGCATGGTCATGCCTGAAAAACCAGTGCCATGTGGGTAGTGCCAACTTCACTGGAGCCTGTCCCCTTGGACCAGAGCTGTAGTGGCCTCTGAGTGTCTGACTGGCTGAACTTGGGAAAGTATTTCCCTAGAAGGCCCTCCTGGAACAGGATGGCCAGGAGGCTCTCGTGTTCACTTGTTCTCTTTAAAGTTTTTCAAAACGGTTTTGTATTGTTGCACCATGCAACTTTTCACAGATAGGATTTTGCCCTCAAGTTACCTTTCTTATTTCCCAAGTTCAGAATGTGTGGGGTGAGGAATTTGAGTAAGTGAAGATTGATGATTTCAGGGAAAATTGTTAAAAGTGAGGAGGGGGAAAAAAGTGAGGAGCATTTCAATGTTTGTGTGTGAGGCCCTTAGTTCTGTCTCTACCCCCGCAAAAACAAAAGTAAAAATAAGTAAAGAGAGAATTTTTTTTAAAAAAAAATCCAGGTACTCCAAAGCAACACAGAGAAACCTTGTCTTGAAAAAAAAATCAAGGCTCTGTAGCACACACATTTAATCCCAGTACTATGGAGACAGAGGCGGACAGATCTCTGCAAGTGTGAGGCCAGCCTGTTCTACTTAGTGAGTTCCAGGACAGCCAGGGCTACCCTGTGAGTAGTAATCATAGGGAGGTGGGGATTTGAGATGAAAAAATGAAGCGTGTTTATGTAAAAGCCACGATCTGCTCTATGCCATGAAAAGGTAGAGAAAATGGAATACAGAGCAGGCTAGACAGGTAAGCTCTGGATACAAGAAAAGCATCACTTTGAACAAGATAAGAAAGGACAGGTGGATGTGGATACAGGTGCTTTTGGATAGCAGAGAAAGAAATTCCAATGTTTCAGTCTAAGTCACTGGCAAGAAATTATAGAGTTAGGTAGTCAGTTTCACTGACTTTTAATTGTGTAATACTGGGGAAATGACCTAACCCTCTGAGCTTGTATATTCTAGTTTATGTAGTTGTGAAATGAAGTGCAGAGCACAACTAGAATCAGAGCTGTGCCGCGTAGAGTGCCTGGGCACAGGCAGTGCTTGGCAGTGGCAGTCCTTCACCTTCCCTTCACTTCATTGCTTTCAGGCAGTCTTCAAAAGGGAGGTGAGGGAATTTTTCATTACATATTGAGACACACAAAAAAGGACATGGGGCTAGGGAGATTTGCCACAGGTCCTGGCAAGAGACCTTGTTTCAGAAAAACACGGTGAGAGAGCTGGACAAAAGGTTTGGAGTTAAGAGCACTTGCTGCTCCTCCAGAGGACCTAAATTAGATTGCCAGCACCCACACCAGGCAGCTTAAAACTGCCTGTAACTCTAACTCCAAAAGATCTGACACCCTCTTCTGGCCTCTGTGGCACATACACATAAATCAAAATAAGTAATTTTTTTTCTTAAAGAGTAAGATCGGGGCCAGAGCCAATGGTACATGCTTTTTTTTAAAATCCTAGCACTTGTGAAGCAGAGACAGGTAAATTTCTGTATGCTCAAGGCCAGCCTGGTCTATATAGTTCCAGGACCATTGATGAATGGCTCTTGGAGAACAATATCAGAGTTTGACCTTTGATCTCTTGATACATGTGCACTTGCACACACAACTTCACACATAAACACATACAAACATGTGGTAAAGTGCTTTCAGACTCATTTTATTCCAACTGTTAATTCAAAGTCTCAACAGAAGTGATATTTAAGGCATGGGTTTAAAGAACATGATGTAGAATTTTGTTGTTGTTGCTGTTTGATTTTTCCTTCTCTGAAGTACAGGAACCATAGAGACTTAGCACAAGTTATAAAATTGATTTAGAATCATTGTACAATCAAGGCATTTCAGTAGAGTTATCACCAGAGTCTTTAAACTTGGCAAATGCCAAAAGATATGACTTATGCCTAAGTCATTTAAATGTAATTATATACTTCTCTTCCTTTCTTGTCCTGTCTCCCACAGAGAATCCACCTCCTCCTTAAAAAATAAAATAGAAAATAAAAAGAAAGCACCCATGTTAGGTTATCTAAATCTTTCTGTGAGTGTAAACTTGTAGTCTAACAGATAATACACATGTTTGTATGTCTGTTCTTTTTCATAATATGGTCTTTTGCTTTTCTGTGTACAATGTTTTCTTTAATATGTCTAGAACTTTTTATGTCCAAAGTCACTAGACATTTTATGTGTAGCTGTTAAGTAAATAGTTAAATAGCGTCTGATTTGCAAGGCCATGATCTGGGACTGGGGAAATTGCAGTGACTGAAAAGTCAATTTTCTCTAAAGCTCCAGGCAAGTTTAATATTTACATGTGATAAATGCTGTGTTCTTAAGGATAATTTTTAGAATAATGTTTTGGAAGTCTTTCTGCAAACATTTTAAACTGCTTTTCTAAAAGAAAGATTTCTGAAGAGATTTTTTTTGTGAAATCTTAGATGGAAGTTTATCCCCATTTTTACAAAAGCAGTACTCTTCAGGCTATTCTGACTTGCATTTGATGATTAGGACAGTTTTAATTTTATGTTGTTAATTTTAGTCCCTTCCAGATATGCAGCATATTCAGGAAGAAAACTTATCCTCCCCACCATTGGGTCCTCCCAACTATCTACAGGTGTCCAAAGATTCTGCCAGTAATAGTAGCAAGAACTCTTCTTGTGACACGGATGACTTTGTTTTGGTTCCACACAACATCTCGTCAGACCACTCATGTGAGAATCTTTTCTACTTGTACACATTATATTTTTTTTATTTACTAAATTTAAACCTCTATATTTAAACTTGTTGTGTAGGGCACCTTTACAAATGAGCATTTATTTAGTTGTTTTGAATTCTCGGAATTATATACCTACTTTTCTAAAATATGCTTAGTGATTGATTTTCTGTAAGGTAGTATTTTTGAATTCTGAAGGTAATGAAAATGTTTAAAGAAATGATCTCAAATTATGTTTACATCCAAACAGAAAGAGAGAAGCAAGCAGAATGAGCAAGTATCTTTAAAGAGATAAAGTAAAGGAAGAATCCATTTGAGGGGGAAAAAAAATCTAAAAGTCAGTTGTTTGTTTAAGAGACAGGATTTTCCCCATGCTGACAACAGACTTGCAATCTCCCTGTGTCAGCCTCTTGAGTCCTGGGATTATAATGGGTATGTACCACCATACTTAGCTTTAGAAGACTCTTCAGCAGAGAGTCCAGATTAAATAAATTTAGCCAGGACTGATTAGAATGGTGAAGAGTGCCAGAAAACCCATGGAAAAGAGAAGTTCGGCAGAAATGTTGACAAGGTAGAGACCCATGATGTGGTTGTGCAGGGATTAGGATCAGGGAAAGTCGAGATTTGGTACTTCCTGTGTGTAGAAGAGATCTGCATTAGGTCTGTGTAGTTGCTTAAGTTACTAAGCACCCACTTAGTAACTGTGTGCTTCTTCTCAGCATTGTCCTTGCTTGTTTGTTTGCAAGATCATAATCCCCAGCATGAACAATGAGAGGAAAACATGGACCACAGCAAGTGTGCAGTTTAGAATCAGTGCTGTGAAAACTAGGATTACCTTTAAATATCATCCTGTAGTACAGTAACTTGCTTTCATTATTAAAAGAAATATTTCAAGCCAGTCAGTGGTGGCGCCCGCCTTTAATCCCAGCGCGGGAGGCTGAGGCGGACAGATCTCTATGAGTTCAAGAGCTAGTTCCAGGAACAGGCTCCAAAGCTACAGATAAACCCTGTCTCGGGAAAAAAAAAAAAAAAAGAAATACTTCAAACAAAATAGTGCAGCAGAAACTCAAGTCACCACTGTAACATGCTGCTTCTGCATGTGTCAGGATTTGCTCTATTTATTTGAAGTACTTTTCTAAAGATAGGCAAATACTACCAGTACATCTAAAGTGTCGTTCCTCTCAGTCCCCAGGTTATGTAGTCTTCCTGTAGGTGTTTTGATCCTTTAACCTGTACCTGAACCCATATAAAACATGGTCTCTCTCTCTCTCTCTCTCTCTCTCTCTCTCTCTCTCTCTCTCTCTCTCTCTCTCGTTGAAATAAATGTTATACAGTGTTTATTTCTATATTTTTGTTCTATTTTTGTTATGCATCTGAATGCATGAGTAGTCATGTGACTAGTTCATTTTAATGCTTCAGTTTTACAGGACAGCTAAAGCTCAGTTTGCCCATTTCTCTACTGATTTACAATAAGTTATTTCTGAAATTTCAGTATTTAAAATGCATTAAAAGTCAGGCTGGAGCCGGGCGGTGGTGGCGCATGCCTTTAATCCCAGCACTCGGGAGGCAGAGGCAGGCGGATCTCTGTGAGTTCGAGGCCAGCCTGGTCTACAAGAGCTAGTTCC
>NW_026068025.1:2860595-2903529 GCF_014885135.2 Alexandromys fortis | reverse complement strand
ACAGAGAAACCCTGTCTCGAAAAACCAAAAAAAAAAAAAAAAAAAAAAAAGTCAGGCTGGAGAGATGGCTCAGCCATTAAAGACTAGGCTCAAAACCACAAGTAAGATGTATTATAGGTCACCCCAATACCATTGGCTTATCAGACTGAATTCTGACAACATGTCTGTACAGATACCAGAATTTCTTCAAAGTGGGTACCTTATAAAATATGAGTACAGAATTTGTCTCTGTGTATAGTGATACTAATGTTTTAATAAATAAAGCTTGCCTAAAGATCAGAAGGGCAAAGCTAAACCACCAGAGGTCAGGCAGTGGTAGCACACACCTTTAATCCCAGGATTTCAGAGACAAGCAGCAGACAGATCTCTATGAATTCAAGGTTATGCTGGGCTACACAAGATCAATGCAGAAACAAATCCAAGTGGTGGTGCACCACACTTTTAATCCCAGTACTAGGGATTCTCACCTTTAATCCCAGCACTAGAGGAAATATAAGATGGGAGGGGAGAGAGAGGCTTAGTCAGTTTAGTCTGTGGTCACCCAGCCATGGAAGAGATACTTCTCTAGTGACTTGGCTGCTTTACTTTTCTGGTTTTCAGGTTGAACCCCAGCATCTGTCTCTGGGTTTTTATTATTCATGCAATATCTGTGTCAAGAGACTGTACCTCTAATTTCTCTTGTACTCCCCAATTTACAATCTTTTCTTTAAAAAAATTCTTTTGCAATTTATTTATAGATCAAACAAATGAAAGAATCTAATAATTATTATTTAGTGTGTGTGCCTGCATGCCTGGAGGTCAGAAGACAACCGTCAGGAGTCATCTCCTTCCTCCTTTTAGTCATCAGGTTTAGCAGCAGGCACAGTTTAAAAAGTCTTAATTGATGTGAGATAGTCGTGGTGGCATACACCTTTAATTCCTTTTGAAAACTTTAAATTTTCTATTACTTTTTAAATGATTTGTTTATTTTTTATTTCATGAATTGATGTTTTATCTGCACATATGTCTGTACGAGAGCATCAGATCCCCTGGTACTAGAGTTACAGACAGTTGTGCGTTGCCATGCAGGTGCTGGGAACTAAACTAGGGTCCTTAGGAAGGTTCTCGTTAACTGTTGAGCCATCTCTCCAGCCCCAGTTAAATTCTCTATATTTTTAAAGGTTTATCTTTAAAGAGCAAGGGAAGGGAACCAGACCACTTAGAGCTGAAGTTATGAATGGCTGTGGCTGTGTGAGAGCTAAAGACAGAACCCGGGCCTCTGCAAGAGTGGCCAGTGCTCTTAACCACTGAGACACCTCTTCAACCTCATAAATTCCCTTAGTCATGAGTGTAAAGAAACAAAATACCGCAGTGTAAAATAAGAGCTCCTATAATTGAAAATCTGGCAAATTAAGAAAAGTGTAAATATTATAGGAAGTCATTGCTTTACACTAACCTGTGGACTAGGGCTCAGGGGGTAATCAAAATGAAGTCGTTACACTGAAGTTTCACAGCATCATTCTGAACCTGATCTCTCATGAAATCAGAAGTATTACAATTACAGAGATAACAGCCATCATAATTAAGCTCACTTTCCTTAATCTTTGCACAGAAAGAGTTACAGGAAATATCCCAATGCTAAGGAATTAGTTATTACTTCCTATGGTCTGTCACTCTGTCCAAACCTTACAAGAAATATGACTTGTCCATAACCCATGGCTCCTTATTTTGTTTTTCCTTCTCCAGTCCTTTCTGACTCTAAAACTAACCTCCACTATTTAGTCTATGGAACACTTACTCTGTTTCATAGAACAAAGCGAAAGCGTTTACTAATTCTACAGTAGAAAATAAAGCCAATTAAGATTTCGTTTTGTTTTGTTTTTCAAGATAGAATTTCTGTGTAGCCCTGGCTGTCCTAGAATTTGCTTTTGTAGACCAGGGTAGTCTCAAACTCAGAGATCTGACTGCCTCTGTCTGCCAAGTGCTGGGATTAAAGGTGAGCCCATAATGGAAGCTTGAAAACTGTGTTTTAGCCAGGCATAGTGATGCACACCTTTAATCCCAATACTTGGGAGGCAAAGGCAGTCAGATCTCTTGAGTTCAAGGCCAGCCTGGTCTACATAGTGAGTTCTAGGACAACCAGAGCTATATAATGAGACTATATAAATAAATACATAAATATGTATAAAAATTTAAAAAACACAAAACACACACATAAGGAAGGAAGAAAGGAAGGAAAGAAGGAGAGAAAGAGAAGAAAAAAGAAAGTTGTGTCTTACCTCAGTGTCTCTACTGGGTGGTATATATGGCTGTAGCATTTCATTGGACTGTTTCCTTTGGGGAAGACTACTCTGACATGGTCTTCTGCCTAAAGAATATAGTCCTGATAGTATTTTAGTGTATAATGAATGTCTGTAGTTTCAAGAGTTAGTATAAAATTTCACTTAATAACTTACTTTGTCAGTCATTTGAGCTGTAGCACTCTTACCTTTAATTCTCTGTGGCATTCTGTAGTACAGGGACCAGTATGATTCTGTCTCAAGTACTTACATCTAGTCTTGAGCTTAGTTGTGGATGAGCTTTGCTGCCTATAGTAAATTGGAGAAGACATCTTTTTGTTTTGTTTTGTTTTTTTCGAGACAGGGTTTCTCTATCTGCTTTTTCCTCTGTATATTTTAAAATAAATTCTGTGGTTATATTTAAGGTATAGGATATTTTTATAGTAAGAATACCTAGTAATATGGTTATCATAATGAAACATAACCATATTCTCACAGTAACATAAACAGTTATAATCTGGTCATTTATCAAAAATCTAATATGCTATTATTTACTATGTTACTAACTTTAATTTTTGTTTTTTTTTCCCAGACAGGGTTTCTCTGTGTAGCTCTGTCTGTCCTAGAACTAGCTTTGTAGACTGGACTGGCCTCAAACTCAGAGATCTGCTTGCTTCAGCCTCCCAAGTGCTGAATTAAAGTGTGTGCCGTCATGCTCTGCTTTAAGTTTTTTTTTATTGCATTTATGTATGTATATGTATTTGTAACGATTGGAGGACAACTTGAAGAACTCAGTTCTCTCCTTCTATGTGAGTCCTGGGGATTGAACTCAGGTCCTCAGGCTTAGTGGCAAGCGTCCTTACCAGCTGAGCCAACCTGCCAGCCTGTCTTTTTTTTTTCTTTTATTTATTTATTAAAGATTTCTGCCTCCTCCCCGCCACTGCCTCCCATTTCCCTCCTCCTCCCCCAATCAAGTCCCCCTCCCTCATCAGCCCGAAGAGCAATCAGGGTTCCCTGCCCTGTGGGAAGTCCAAGGACCACCCACCTCCTTCCAGGTCTAGTTAGGTGAGCATCCAAACTGCCTAGGCTCCCACAAAGCCAGTACTTGCAGTAGGATCAAAACCCAGTGCCATTGTTCTTGAGTTCTCAGTAGTCCTCATTGTCCGCTATGTTCAGCGAGTCCGGTTTTATCCCATGCTTTTTCAGACCCAGGCCAGCTGGCCTTGGTGAGTTCCCGATAGAACATCCCCATTGTCTCAGTGTGTGGGTTCACCCCTCGCGGTCCTGAGTTCCTTGCTCATGCTCTCTCTCCATCTGCTCCTGATTTGGACCTTGGGATTTCAGTCTGGTGCTCCATTGTGGGTCTCTGTCTCCTTTCATAGCCTGATAAAGGTTAATATCCAGGAGGATGCCTATATGTTTTTCTTTGGATTCTCCTTCTTATTTAACTTCTCTAGGATCACGAATTATAGGCTCAATATCCTTTATTTATGGCTAGAAACCAATTATGAGTGAGTACATCCCATGTTCCTCTTTTTGGGTCTGGCTTACTTCCCAGCCTGTCTTTTTTAAAACAGACTTTTATATAATCTATCTTTAGTCCCACTTTGAAATAGGTACCTGGTATTGCTGGTTATTTGAAGCCTTTTTAGGGTTCTATAATGTATAGTGATTTATAAATTTAGAATAGATTTACCATTCTATTTCCTTGGGTCAAGTAGATGAAAAAGAGCCTAATCTTACCCATCATCTTTCTAATTTACTTTCTTCTCTTCCTCCCTTTCTCCCTTTCTCCCTCAGTTTCTTTCTTGTTCTTTTCCCTATTTTTGAGGCATATTTTCAAGAGTTTTTTTCTACCTTCCTGAGTGTGTGTATGTGCATGTGTGTGTCGGTAAGGGGGTGGTAAATACAAGAATATGGCAACAAAACCAGTCCTGACTTGAACATTTCTCTGGTAGTAAGCGTTTCTCTTCTCCTTGCCTGTGTAAGTACAGGTTCTTATTTGTCTCCTTCTGTCTTTGGGGTTTCAAAGTACTAGTATGGGATCATAATATGATATAATATAAATAACATATTTATATTATAACATAAATAGTATAATATATATAGAACTTAAATATAATCACTAAAAGCTATTGGAGATCTTTTTTGGAGGTTTTTGTCTTTAGGGATATACAAATTACCCAGACCTAAAGTCATTTGAGATATCTTCCCACTCTGTGGTTAAGTTAGCAAGTTGATATGTACTTTTGGATTCTAGGGATTACTAATTTTTTTATTTAATTTTGTTTTATAATTACATAATTTCAAACTCAAAACAAAAAACAAAGTATGTTGCCAGGCGGTGGTGGCGCACGCCTTTAATCCCAGCACTCGGGAGGCAGAGGCAGGCAGATATCTGTGAGTTCGAGGCCAACCTGGTCTAGTTCCAGGACAGGCCCCAGAGCTAAGGAGAGACCCTGTCTCGAAAATACAAACAAACAAACAAAGTATATTTATGAAACATATATATTTTTGTTTAGATTTTAGTTTTTAATTACTTGTGTATGTGGGAGAACGTTATGCACATGAATGCAGTGCCTGAGGAGGCCATCCCAGAGTATTGGGTCCCCTGGATCTAGTTTAACAGACGGTTGTAAGCTTCCTGATGTATGGGTGGAAACCAAGTTGGGTCCTCTGGAAGAATAGTAGATGTTCTTAATTGCTGAGCTGTCTTTCTAGGCTCGGGTGTACATTCCTGTCTCTTCCAGTTTCCTTTCTCACAGGGTCTGTTTGTGGCTTTAAGTAGGTACCTGTCTGGCTCCACTACTCTTTGTTCATTGCCTTCATTTAGTTTCTCTAGACCTCCTATCACTACCTGACATTATTTCACTATATTCTAGAAGTTCTTTGACGTCTAGGTTATAAGTTCATCTGAGCTGGACCCAAAATGTGCCAAATAAATGCAGTGCTCAGTTTCTTATCAGGATCATTCACAGGAATTTTTGTAACTCTCCTTTCTTTTTGAGTATAAGTTATCAGCATGGTTTATTTAAGAAATATTTGGTCAACTGTTACTCAGTATCACATGGAACGACATAGGATGCTGTGATAGGGCCTGAGTTCTGAACTGTGTGGAACTGATGTATATAAAAGATAGATGAGAAGATGAAGATAGCCTATGGTATCTGCTGCTGTATTCAAAAGAACAATGTCTTATTCAACAAGCTTTCAAAATCTCACAGAGGTCTTACACAAGAGGATGGGCACTCCAGTATTCTGTTGATCCACGCTTTGTTTTATAACCAGTTCTGGTATAATGTAATATATATATTTTATGCAAAACTGTGTGGTAAAAGTCACTAAGCCATTAAGAGAATCTGTCTCAAAAAGCCAAGACTGTAGACGCACGTTCAGCATGGTGATGCGCACCTGAGTACCAGGTACAACGGGAAGGAAAGGCAGCGCAGATCATGATGTGGGAAGGACCCTTGAGTCTGTCACTTTCAGATTGGTCTGGGCAACATGGTGAGACACATCTCAACAACAAATAGGAACAACACACACAACATACAGATATTACACCACACACAAACACAAAATTACACAAGCCTAGGGAAGGAATAGTGAAGAAATACATAAACATAGCACAACTAGAGAACTTAACTCAAAAAAAGATCATGGGCTATGCTGGGTGGTGCCCAGCCACAGCCTAGAAACACCCAGACAGGACTGTCTTTCCCAGGCCTGCAGTTCAGATTCAACAGGAGAAATTAGTTCTTATAACTTTGAGTGGTGAATTTGTCAAAAACCATAAAGAAGACCAAGACCAGAAAGCCAAGCAGTGATGTCACATTCCCTTCATTCAAGCACTTGGGAAACAGAAGTGGTACATTGAGGCCAACCTGGTCTACAAAGTGAGACCCTATCGCAGGGCGGTGGTGACACACGCCTTTAATCCCAGCACTCGGGAGGCAGAGGCAGGTGAATCTCTGTGAGTTCGAGACCAGCCTGGTCTACAGAGCTAGTTCCAGGACAGGCTCCAAAGCCACAGAGAAACCCTGTCTCGAAAAAAAAAAAAAAAGTGAGACCCTATTTTCAAAATAAACAAAGAAGGTTGTAGGTTTACTTATTGAAGGTCTACATAATGAGTTCATGGACAGTCAAATGTAGAGAGACCATGCATCAAGAAACTAAAACAAATGACAGCCCCCAAAAAATCCAACAAAAAATGGATAAGTTCGTGTTGTATTCAGATTATTTCTAAATCATCATGTTGGAAGAGATGTCCATTCTTTAAAGCATGTAATATAATGGAATTTACTCTTTCTCTTCAGATGATGTGCCGATGGGGACTGCTGCCAGACGTGCTTCAAATGAATTCTTCATGTGTGGAGGGTATGTTTATATAAAAACAGAAGAGTTTTTATATTTTGGGCCCGGGGAATGTGTTCAGTTGGTGGAATGCTTTTCTAGCTTGCACAGAGCCCTAGGTACCACTGCAGGACCATGTAAATAAATACTATGGCATGGTACACCATTGTAATCCTAGCACTTGGGAGATGGAGGCAGGGTGATCAGAAGCTCACTTTTTTTTTTTAAGATTTTATTTATTTAGGCAGTATCCTGCCTGTAGGCCAAAAGAGGGCACCAGATCTTCTTATAGGTGGTTGTGAGCCACCATGTGGTTGCTGGGATTTGAACTTAGGACCTCTGGAAGAGCAGTCAGTGCTCTTAACCACTGAGCCATCTCCAGCCCTAGAAGTTCACATTTTAAAAAATATTTTTCATATTTTGTTATTTTTGTGACTTTATTTTTATTTTTTTTTTTATTTTTGGAATTTCTAGACGGTTTCTCTGAAGTTTTTGGTGCCTGTCCTGGAACTAGCTCTTGTAGACCAGGCTGGCCTCGAACTCACATAGATCCGCCTGCCTCTGCCTCCTGAGTGCTAGGATTAAAGACATGCGCCACTACCGCCCGGCTTTTGTGACTTTATTAAATTTTGTTCTTGATTTACTTTTTGTTTCAGAATTTATACATTTATACATTTATGTGTTTAACATGCATACATACTATTTGGGGTTTTTTTGGTTTTTGTTCTATTCATTTGTTTTGAGTTCGGGGGTTGAACCTAGCACCTCAGACACGCTACCTAAGCATTCTTATGGGATTGTGTATCCAACCCATTACCTTTTTTTCTTATTTTGAGATAGCATTTTGCTAAATTGCCTAGGCTGACCTTGAACTCACAGAAACCCAAGCTGACCTTGAATTTGCAGTTCTCCTATCTTAATCTGTTGAACAGGGTACTAGGAAAAGCTTACACTTTCTTTTTTTTTTAATTTTTTTTATTAAAGATTTCTGCCTCCTCCCCACCACTGCCTCCCATGTCCCTCCCCCTCCCCCCATTACAATGTCTTTTTTAAAAGAAAAAAAATAATACTTTCACTTTATGTCAGGAACCAACCTCGACAAAAAATACCTCTTGCCAGGATAGAGGCATGGGGATTTAGAAATATAATGAACATGAAGACGCAGCCCAGGTGGTGGTGGTGCATGCCTTTAATTCCAGCACTATGGGAGGCGGAGGCAGGTGGATGTTTGTGAGTTTGAGACTGACCTGGTCTACAAGAGTTAGTTCCAGGACAGGCACCAAAAAACTACAGAGAAACCCTGTCTCAAAAATCCTAAATAAATAAATAAATAAGAATAATATGAAGACGCAAATGAAAATAATAAAACAGAGAAACATTTAGGATTATATCAGGAGGGAATTCCAGTGAGTACTGAAAGTTCGCCTGCTTTAATTTCCAACTGCTTAAAATACCCCTGAACCCAAAAGGTAGGAGTAAGACAAAAAACTACATTTACACTATATAAGGAAATGAACATACCAATTGAAGGTCGTGGGCTACATTCATAGTTAAACATTGTGTTGCTAGAATAAGTCACCCTCACACTAAAACATTCTGTAGGCAAACCACTCCCTGTGTAGAACCCAAAGTTACCTCCTTAAGGGAACTGGAACTTAGTTGGATCCTCTATTCCTGAAATGGAAGAGCTGGCTATTCACCACACCTGTTGACAACAACCTTGAGAGAGCAGAACTCTCTGTTCAAAGTCTAGGTGGGACCTTTATTCAAGGTGACATAATAACTTTGAAGGACTAGAGTTAAGTTTGAACTCTCGGACCTTTGGTCAAAGTGGAAATAGGCTCACATTTTTGGGCCTCCACAACTTTGTGTTTATGTATATATTTGCAGTGCTGGAGATTAAATCTGGAGCCTTGCACATGCTAGGTAAGTTCTGTGCCCCTGAGCTGTATTCCTAGCTTGTTTTCTGGGTTTCATTTCAAGACAGTTTCTACTTTACCCAGGCAGACCTTGAACTAGACATCTTGTCTCAGCTTCCTAAGTAGCTAGGGTTACAGGCCTGTGTCACCAAACCCATTAAAACAAATTTCAATTATGATAACAAATCCATAAATTCTATTCTTAACTATGTCAAAGCTTGTAGTGCAGTAAGTTGAGTATATTCTTCTTGTTATGCAGCCTGATTAGCCCTGGTGCTCAGTACAGTGACAGGTGTTGTAGCGATTTCCCCCATTTCCTGGGAGTTTACCTCTTTCTCCCCCCTCCACTCTTTTTCTTCCAAGACAGGGTTTCTCTATGTAGGTAGCCCTGGCAGTCCTGGAACTTGTAGACCAGGCTGGCCTCAAACTCACAGAGATCCACCTGCCTCTGCCTCCCGAGTGCTGGGATTAAAGATGTGCACCACCACCACCACCAGGCTGTCAGGAGTGTAGGAGTGTTCTTGACAGATGTGAGTTCTGGGTACATATGTTTTTTAAAACAGGATATTTCTTATTCACATTTAAAAGTGATCGCTTATCTTTCTAGAATTTTCTCTAAATATAGCTAATAGGTCAACTGAAAGAAAATTAGTCTGACTACTCTTTCTTTCTTAAATTATGGTGGCAGGCAGTATCAACCTACTGTGTCACCTCACAGTGAAACAGCTCCAATTCCAGTTCCTACTCAAGTAAGGAATTATCAGCGCATAGAGCAGAATCTTATATCCACTGCCAGCTCTGGCACAAATCCACATGGTTCTCCAAGGTAAGCCAGTGTCTTTTTTCTTTTTATTTTTTTAATAGGTTTTGTTGTTGTTATTGACTCAAAGGTTATTTGTATTTAACATTACACACATGTATTTGCTAAGAATATAATTACTGAGAAAGAACTTGGGCTGGTAATGTATCTCAGTTACAGAATGTTTACCCACCACCATTCACAATTCAATCTTTCATTCAATCCAAACACTATATAAACCAGGCAAGATGGTGCATTCCTGTAACCCTAGCCTTATGAGAGGTGAAAGCAGATGATCAGAAATTCAAAGCTGTCCTAACTATAGTAATTTCAAGGCTATCCCAAGCTATATGAGCTCTTGTCTCAAAACACAAAACTGTCATAGACAACAATGAGGATCCCAAGAGAGAGACGGACATACTTGGGTCTAATCTACAGGGGAAGTAGAAAAAGACAAGCTCTCCTGAATAAATTGGGAGCATGGGACCATGGGTAAGGGTTGAAGGGGAGGGGAAAGGCAGGGAGGGGAGCAGAGAAAAATGTAGATCTCAATAAAATCAATTAAAAAAATTTTTAAAAACCCACAAAACCAACAACAACAAAAACCAGCCAGTTTTGGTGGCACACACCCTTTAACCCTGGAAAAAGAAAGAGGCAAATGGAACTTTGAGTTCAAGGCCAGCCTGGGCTGCATAGTAGGCTCCAGGCCAGCCAGGGCTACACAGTAAGACCCTATCTCAAAATAAAACCAGAAAAAAAGAACTTGTTTAATAAATAGTATTTCTGGTGTGTTGGCTCATGACTGTAATCCCATCACATGAGAGACCAAAGCAGGAAGATTGACAATTTGAGGCTACTCTGGGGTACAGTGAATCTCTCTGTCTCGAAAGAGAAAATAAGTAGGAAAGAAGACTTTCAGTTTCAGCCAGTTTTTTTATGTCTTGTGTACTTGTTCTACATCTGATACCACACCCCCCCCCCGAAGGTAATAGTAAAAAGACTAACTCCACGTAAAATAATAAAATGTTCCATAGTGACAGATGTCACTAAATTTCTAGAAAAGAAAGATGATGGAAGAATTCCTACTTCCTCACAGCAGACGTGTGCATGAAATCAGGATTCTGACAGAACGGAAATCAGTGTACCCTATAGAGGTCTAAATCTCAGAGAAATCAGGTTAGCATGGAAGGAGGAAATAACACTGTAATTCTGGCAACTTGTTATTAATGTATGTGTACATAGTCAGATACATATTCTCCGTAAACAGGCTTTGTATATGACATAGCTTATTGTTACAGTACCAAAAGGTGAGAAATAAGCTGTGTCCACCAGTGTTTCCATGCTGATTTATTGTAGTCCCTCTATGACAATAGAAAGCTATGCACATTCTATTCTAGATAAGTAAGGAAGCAAAGTCTGACAACAAAGTTTCCAAGTTTAATATAAAATGAAAAAGTGTGATTTTTTTTTAATCCAGGCAGTGATGGTACAGGTTCTTAATCCCAGCAATCAGGAGGCAGAGGCAGTCATATCTCTGTGAGTTCAAGGCCAGCCTGGTCTACAAAGTGAGTTTCAGAACAGCTAGGGCTGTTACACAAAGAAACCCTGTCTCCAAAAACAAAGAGTGTTGTTTTTAGATCTCTTCATAGAGCTCATAGTCAAAACTGCTTGATAATAAGCATAGAATATAGTTTGCTTTTCTCAGTGTGTTGGTGTATGCATTAATGGTGAAGAAAGCAAAAATGAACAAAACTGCTTATTTTTTATTCATGTCCTAACATGAATAAGGTAATGACTTATAAGTGTAGTGTTAGTCTTTGTGATCCTTACACCACATATGAAGAATGTCCTCAACAACTGAGCAAAAGCTAGTCTTTGAAAAATCACAACCCTAGGGTTGGTAGGCTACCCATATGCTAATAAAGCACATTTGTAGTATATTACTTACTTGCCTTAGGTTAAACATTGCATGATTGGACTGCCAGCTAAACTAGCCCCCTTTTCACTGAGCACTCTTTATTTTAAAGAATGACAAACTATGGTATGGGAGTAGAGCAGCTATTTTGTCAGAAATGAACTAAGTTTTTCTACTTGGAAGAAAACAATGAGGATAAAAACAATAATGAGTTTTCAAACAAAACCAGACCTCTGGAAAACATACTCACCACTGTAATGCTGACAGGTATTATTAGTTTTTGCTCTGATATTTCTGTATGATTGATGGTGACATTTTTTAGATTTATTGTTATGCGTGTGAATGTTATGCCTGCATGTATGTTTGTGCCCCACTCATGTGCCTAGATAACCTTGGAGGTCAGGAGAGAGCGAAGGTGTTGGGTCCCCTACAACTGGAGTACAGATGGTTGTGAGCTACCGTGAGGGTGCTTATACTTGAACTCCTGTCCTCAGCAAGAGCAAACAATGCACTAAACCACTGAGCTATCTTTTCAGCTCCATAGCAGTGACGTTTTGGTACGAATGTGGCCCTTGTTGTTTAATGTGTCAATATTTGGGTTATCTGCATAGTCAGTGGAACAATGTTGTCCAAATTGTGTTAAAAATGGTGCACATATTTATTCAAAGAGCCAATACTTTTCAGAATAATGAACTTTAATGTTAGAGCACAATATTCATGGATAGTTTCACATTGTGGCTAATTCTTTAGATATCACTGCTTGCTTAGTATCAAAGAAGAATATCACTGTTATCTTGAAAAGGCTACCAAAATATTTTTGCTTTTTTAGGACATACCTGTGTAAATTTGTCTTCTTCATATACTTCATCCAAAATAACATAGTGAATAACAATTTGATTGCAGAAACAATTATAAAAATCCAAATGTCTTCTATTAAGCAGGGTATTAGAGATTTTTCAGAAGTGTAAAATACCATGCTTCTATTTAAAATACTTTCTTGGAAAATATATTTACCTTTTGTAATCTTAGGTTAAATATAATATGTTCATTATTTTTTAATTTAAAAAATTTGTTTATATATAATAAGTAACAATCTATAGAAGTTAATAAAAGCTGTCTGGAAACTAAGTAGTTTTTCAGAGGATAAAAGAAACTGGACCTGAGTCAGATTGACAGTGGTTAATATGTCACGTATTACTCAGTGGCTAAAAGCTGATAGTAATGTTATGAATTCAGAGCATTAGTGAACTCTGGAAGGATACTCCAGAAACATGGAGAAGCATGAAGGATTTGGTGGAAGAATAGAGAGGAAACTTTATCATTTTACTACTACTTTTTTTTTCTCCCGGAGACCAAATCTTGTCATGTAGTCCTGAAACTCACTATGTAGACCAGGCTGTCATGGAACTCATTCCACATGCCTCAGCCTCCCAAGTTTTAGAATTAAAGGCATGTGCCATCACACCTGGTTCATTTTACATTTTTTATTTTTGTTCCTTGTGACCATTATGTGTTATATGTTTAAAAACTATTCTACATGGAGTGCTGTTGGAAGTTGTCAGAAATAAAGTTCTGTTCTGGGTCCTATCAGATAGGAAATAATTCTCTTTTTTCTTTTCAGATCTGCAGTGGTACGAAGGTCTAACACCAGCCCCATGGGCTTCCTCCGGGTCGGGTCCTGCTCTCCTGTACCAGCAGACACAGTGCAGACAGGAGGACGAAGACTCTCGACTGGCTCTTCCAGGCCTTACTCGCCATCCCCTTTGGGTGAGGAAAATTGAATGCAATCATCTTTAACCTGATTTTCCGTGTAATAAATTGGATAGTGCACACTCTCAAGGAATACGGAGTCATGATAACAGTGCTTTTAAACTGATTATACGACATACTCTAACCTTTGTACTGTATCCTACTCCCGACTTCATCTTAAAAATCTCTGTATTGGCCAGACCGTGTGAGGCATACCTTTAATTCCAGCACTCAGGAGGCAGAGGCAGGTGGATCTTTGTGACTTTGAAGTCAACCTGGTGTACAGAGTGAGTCCCAGGACAGCCAAGGCTATACAGTGAAACTCTATCCTGAAAAATCAAAATAAATAAATAGATAAATAATATAAGCAAGTAAATAAACAAACAATCTCTGCATTAGAACCTGGGGGATGGCTCAACAGTTAAAGTGCTTGTCAGGTGAGCCTGCATACTGGAGTTCTGACCCCCAGAACCCACAAAAATGCTGGGTAGTTTTGGTGAGCTACCTGTAATACCAGCCTTGGAAGGCAGATGAAGGAAATTCCCCCCTGCTTCTCCCTAGCAAGCAGATAACTACTGGATCTGATTGAGAGACTGTGCCGTGAAGAATAAGGAGGAAGAGTGATCAAGAGAGACACATAGAGAAAAGAAAAAAATCTCTATAATCGGTATGATGACAG
Organism: Alexandromys fortis; assembly: GCF_014885135.2. Taxonomy (NCBI): domain Eukaryota; kingdom Metazoa; phylum Chordata; class Mammalia; order Rodentia; family Cricetidae; genus Alexandromys; species Alexandromys fortis. The sequence goes on along the minus strand of NW_026068025.1, from coordinate 2,889,857 downwards.
TTGGAAATATAAATTTATCTTTTATCTCAAAAGTATCCTTATCTTCTGGTTAGCCTAAGCCATGGATTAAATTACATCAAATGTTTCCCGATTTAACACTCAAATGAGCGAAAACTAGTTAAAATACAACAGTCCTGGATCACATTGACCAAAAGCTGGCTCAGAGTGGTAATATGTCAGCAGCTTTGTTACAGATCCTTCTACTTTCCCTTGGTGGTTGTTTAAGAAAGCCTAAAACAAAGAAAATACCAGAAACTACAGCAAACAGAAAAATAAACTACATTTTAAGTGAAATTAAGAAACACATTTCTGAGGCCGGGCGGTGGTGGCGCACACCTTTAATCCCAGCACTCAGGAGGCAGAGGCAGATGGATCTCCGTGAGTTCGAGGCTAACCTGGTCTACAAGAGCTAGTTCCAGGATAGGCTCTAAAACTACAGTGAAACCCTGTCTCGAAAAAAGAAAGAAAGAAACACATTTCTGAAGTCAGAATACTTAAGGAAGGCCAAAGTACCTAGGTCTGTAGTATCTCCTGCTCAGAATACCAGAATGGTATGTGGTCATCTGTAGTCAGAATCCAGATACTCACTGACCCTGTTTTTAAGTTTGCGGACTTGAGAAGATGGCTCAGTGGGTAAAGTGCTTTTCATGTAAGCATGAAGGTCTGAATCTGAATCCATGTAAAACAGTGTGCTTCTGTAACCCTCAGGGAAGGCAGGGCAAGTTGGCCAGCCAGTGAGCCCCAGGTTCAATAAGAGACCATGTCTCAAAAAGCAAGGAAAAGAGTGATAGAAGACAGCCAGAATTAACCTTTGGCATCCACATTCATGCACCACACAAAACAAAAAAATTTAAGAGCCTAATCATCCATTCTGTTTTTAGTTAAAAAAAAATTTCAAACCAAATCTTGGCCTCATTTCACTTTTATAGGTGCCACTAGAACATGCTATGGTCTGCAAAGACAAGATCCAAACCTTACCTTTTTTTTACTGATATGTATTGAACTCTACATTTTTCTCCTCTCCCCTCTCCCCCTTCAACCTTCCCCCAAGGTCCCCATGCTCCCAATTTACTCAGGACGTCTTGTCTTTTTATACTTTCTACTTCCCATGTAGATTAGATCTATGTAAGTCTCTCTTAGCATCCGCATTGTTGTCTAGGTTCTCTGGGATTGTGGTTTGTAGGCTGGCTTTCTTTGCTTTATGTTTAAAAACCACCTATGAATGAGTACATGTGATAATTGTCTTTCTGGGTCTGGGTTACCTCACTCAAAATAATGTCTTCTAGCTCCATCCATTTTCCTGCAAAATTCAAGCTGTTGTTATTTTTTTCTGCTGTGTAGTACTCCATTATGTAAATGTACCACATTTTCCTTATCCATTCTTCGGTTGAGGAGCATTTAGGTTGTTTCCAGGTTCTGGCTATGACAAACAAAGCTGCTATGAACATAGTTGAGCACATGTCCTTGTGGCACGATTGAGCACCCTTTGGATATATACCCAAAAGTGGTATTACTGGGTCTTGAGGAAGGTTGTTTCCTAATTTTCTGAGAAATCGCCACACTGACTTTTTTTTTTTTTTTTTTTTTTGTTTTTTTTTTTTGGTTTTTCGAGACAGGGTTTCTCTGTGGCTTTGGAGCCTGTCCTGGAACTAGCTCTGTAGACCAGGATGGTCTCGAACTCACAGAGATCCACCTGCCTCTGCCTCCGGAGTGCTGGGATTAAAGGCCTGCGCCACTGACTTGACATTCAAAGGGGCTGTACCAGCTTGCATTCCCACCAGCAATGCAGAAGTGTTCCCTTTTCTTCACAACCTCTCCAGCATAAGTTGTCATCAGTGTTTTTGATCTTGGCCATTCTTTTTAGGTGTAACATGGAATCTCATAGTTGTTTTGATTTGCATTTCTCTGATGACTAAGGATGTTGAACATTTCCTTAAGTGTCCTTCAGCCATTTTAGATTCCTCTGTTGAGAGTTCTCTGTTTAGGTCTGTACTCCATTTTTTTAATTAGATTATATGTTCTTTTGGTGTCCAGTTTCTTGAGTTCTTTGTATATTTTGGAGATCAGACCTCTGTCTGATGTGGGGTTAGTGAAGATCTTTTTCTCATTCTGTAGGCTGTCGTTTTGTCTTTTTGACCATGTCCTTTGCTTTACAGAGACTTTTCAGTTTCAGGAAGTCCCATTTATTGTTTCTTTTAGTGTCTGTGCTGCTGGGGTTATATTTAGGAAGTGGTCTCTGTGCCACCAAACCTTATCTTTAAAGCTGAAAGAAATGGCTCAGAGGTTAAGAGCTCTTCCAGAGGTCCTGAGTTCAATTCCAAGCCCCACATGGTGGCTCACAACCACCTGTAATGAGATCTGGCACCCTCTTCTGGCCTGCAGTCATACATGCAGACAGAGCACTTTATACATAATAAATAAACTGGAAAAAAATCTGAAAGCACTCATTGCCTTACTACTTGGACAGAGCCCTTTCCTGTTGTAGACATGTCTTACGTCTGTGTAAACACCCTGAAACTTCTTGCTCCTGGCAGTTTGTATTCATAGTAAGATAGATGAAAAGAAGGTATTGTATATCCAGTAGATTGCTTGGAGAACCACCTGTAAAGGCTAAGGGGAAGGTCAAGAGGAAGCAGCGAATACTTTAGACCAAAGTACAGATTTGACACCTGGAAGAGGAGGAAAAAAAATCAGGAAAGAAGAGTCTCAGACTATAGCAAAGCCTAAAACATTTTGTCCAGACTACAAGAATAGCCCTGAAGTACTGAGCTGTCAGATGAATTTCCATGACCTGTTCAACAGACCTAAATGTCAGGAACCTGACCTCAGCACCAGTGTGATATGTAAGGACTGCAGCTGGAGCCTGCAACTCTACAAGCCACACATTTATCCAAATTCTGGTACTTACTCTACGACGACATACCTGTTGGGGGCATTTATTTGTTTTATGGTTATATAAGACTTTTAAAATCTTACCCTTCCTGACACCTTTTAGATATATTAAACAGATTAGATATATTAAATCTTTTACAATTAGAATTATGTAAACTGTTACAGATTAAGCAGTTGGTGTGTGTTGCCCATTTCTATCCTTTATTGTTTAAAATGAAAATTCTTCTTCTTTGTTTCATTTCTAGTTGGTACCATTCCTGAACAGTTTAGTCAGTGCTGTTGTGGGCATCCTCAGGGCCATGAAGCCAGGAGTAGACACTCCTCAGGTAGGAAAATATATTTATTATGAGTCAATTTGAGTTATACTTTGCAGTCTTATTCAAAGAACAGAATTGCTATGAAATATTCTTTATCCTATACTGTTTTTTAGAATTTTTGTCTAATGTTTCTAATATGTCATATATCTAGTATCTCCTTGTGATCATAAGATTTCTTTAAGGCCGGGTGGTGGTGGCGGCACACGCCTTTAATCCCAGCACTCGAGAGGCAGAGGCAGGTGGATCTCTGTGAGTTCAAGGCCAGCCTGGTCTACAAGAGCTAGTGCCAGGACAGGCTCCAAAGCTACAGAGAAACCCTGTCTCGAAAAACTAAAAAAAGAAAGAAAAAAAGGTTTCTTTATAATTAACCTTAAGAAACTAAGGGGTTGGGTATGTAGCTCAGTTGAAGTATTTGCCTAGCATGTACAAAACCTTAGGTTCTGCCCTCTGTTGCGGGAGGTCCTTCCGCTCCTCCAACCAATAGCTGCTGTGATACCAGGCCATTGGGGCGTGGTCTCTCTCCCTTTAAAAAAGCCGCTACTTCCTCTGCTCTCTCTCTTCACTTCCTGCTCCGCCGGAGACTAGACTCCCTTCCTGGTTGTGCAGATGGCTGTTGTCTGGGAAGGTGATCTGTAAGTTTTTTTCCCCTTTAAATAAATAACACCCTATTAATCATAACTCCAAACTGGTGTGGCCTTGTTCGTGACTTATGCCTTTCGTCCTCAGCACCATATAAAGCCATGCCTATAATCCCAGAACTCTTTGTTATTAGAAGTTCAAGGACATCCTCAGTTAAATAGCAAGTTAGAGGCCAGCATGAGGTATTAACACTGTCTCAAAAAAAGGAGGGAAGAAGAAACTTTAAAATATATATGTGTGCGTGTTTCTATTGTTGTATTAGATAATGCATATTCCTAGAAAGGTACATGTAAATCACACTTTTTATAAGTCACTTTACTGTGTGAACATGTAATGAGTTGAATAATTAAAGAAATCACATATTATTAAAATTTTCACTCATTTTGTTTAATTTTTTAATTTTCTTTAAAGGAACATTTAAATAAATTTACCTGATCATGACATTTACTACAAATTTTACTTTTCTATTTATTTAAGCTTATTTTTATAAAAAAAATAGAATAATGAGGGGCTGGTGTCATGTCTCTGGTTTAGAGCACCGTCTTCCCCTCCAGTGGTTCTGAGTTAGTATCCGATGCCCTCTTCTGGCATGAAGGTGTATTTGCAGATAGAACACTCATACATAAAATATATAATTTTTTTTAAGTAGAGTAATGTTCTTAATAAATGTCAGGTTTGGAATGAAAGCAAGCAGGAATGGTCAATAGCAAAACTATAATTGTTTTTGTTTATTTATTTTTTGGGTTTTTGTTTGTTTGTTTTTTGAGACAGGGTTTCTTTGTACCTTTGGAGCCTGTCCTGGAACTAGCTCTGTAGACCAGTCTGGCCTCGAACTCCCAGAGATCCGCCTGCCTCTGCCTCCCGAGTGCTGGGATTAAAGGCATTCGCCACCACCACCCAGCTGTTTATTTTGTTGTTGTTTTGTTTTGTTTTATTTTTTAAAAAAAAAACAAACAGGGTTTCTCTATTTAGTGCAGGCTGTCTTGGAATTCTCACTGTGTGTAGACTAGGCTGACCTCAAACTCACAGAGTACTAGGATTAAAAGCATGCACCAGCACCATCATGCTCAGCCTCCAATTGATATATATTTTTTGTTTTGTTTTTTTTTCGAGACAGGGTTTCTCTGTGGTTTTGGAGCCTGTCCCAGAACTAGCTCTTGTAGACCAGGCTGGTCTCAAACTAACAGAGATCCGCCTGCCTCTGCCTCCCGAGTGCTGGGATTAAAGGCGTGGGCCACCACCGCCCAGCCAATTGATATTTTTTATGTTGTTGTAGTGTTGGAGGTTTTGTTATTTAATTGGGTTTTTTGTTTACTTGTTTGAGATAGGGTCTTGTTATATAGGACCAGGATGGCTTTAAGCTTGAGATCCTCCTACTTTAGCCTCCTGACTATGGGACAGCAAATGTGTACCACCAAACCTGGTTTGGTGTCAGATTGGATACTGGGGATACTTGTATACTTTTAATGTTATTAGTAATAATTTGGTTTGCAAGAAACTCCAGAGAGTGTCTTAGTGGAACTTAAGTATTAGTGATCTTCGCTGGACAACAACATGATTTGTGTGGAAAAGGGATGCCTAGTCTCGTAGGTGTATGTCTCAGTCAGCATGGAGGGCAAGGGCCCACACCTGAGGTTGTTCTCTGGCCTCCACATGCACTCCATGAGACACTCACTGTCCTTGGACACACGTGGATTGCCTTTTTCAGTTCCTGTGTTTTATCTGTGCACTTCTCTGCAGGTTTTAATGTTGCCTTTATTTTGTTGATAGGTTCTCCAGTGCCACAGACCCAGTCACCACAGTCACTCTTGCTGGGTGCTAGACTACAGAGCGCCCCCACCCTCACTGATATCTATCAGAACAAGCAGAAGCTCAGAAAACAGCACTCTGACCCCGTGTGTCCATCGCATGCAGGAGCTGGGTATAGTTACTCACCTCAGCCTAGTCGGCCTGGCAGCCTTGGAACCTCTCCCACCAAGCACATGGGGTCCTCTCCACGGAGTTCTGACTGGTTCTTTAAAACTCCTTTACCAACAATCATTGGTTCTCCTACTAAGGTGTGTTTCTTAAGCTCTTTTATAAGAATAGTTATAATCGTAGTGAATAGTCACTGGGTTGAGTGCTTTCCTTTCAGAAAAGGAAGTTGGTCCTTAAAGAGCTTAAAGGAACAGCCCATATTATAAACATCATATAACACATCACTCATAAATACAAAGCCAGTATTTGAATCCACATCTAAGTCCCAAATCTATACTCATGTCCAGTGTACCATATATCCTGTTAGTTCTGAACATTTTATAATACATCGTATTAACTAGCTTTTATATGTTTCTTTAGACTACAGCTCCTTTTAAAATCCCTAAAACACAAGCATCTTCTAACCTCTTAGCCTTGGTTACTCGTCATGGGCCTGTTGAAAGCCAGTCCAAAGATGGAAATGACCCTCGTGCATGTCCCCATTGCCTCTTAGTCCAAGGAAGTGAGAGGCAACGATCTGAGCTACAGAGCAAGGCAGTATTTGGCAGGTAAAAGACTAATGAAAACTAATTCATAAATCACTGTATTCTGTTGTAAAAACAATTAGATACATTAGTAGGTGTTTTATGCCATGTGATTAATAATATGTACCATATACATTTGGAATTAGTTGGGGAGAAAAGGGTTTATTTGGCTTACACTTCCCTATTACTGTCCATCACTGAAGAAAGGACAGGGACTCAAACAGGGCAGAATCCTAGAGGCAGGAGCTGATGCAGAGGCCTTAGAGGGTGCTGCTTATGGGCTTATTCCCCATGGCTTGCTCAGCCTGCTTTCTTATAGAACCCAGGACCACCAGCATAGGGAAAGCCCCACCCACCATGTGCTGATCTCTACCGCCATTGATTACTAATTGGGAAAATCCCCTACAGCTGGATCTCATGGAAGCATTTCCTCAAATGGGGCTCCTTCCTGTCTGATGACTCTAGTTTATTATCAAGTTGATACCCAAACCAGCCAGTACAGAGCTCTTCCTGAGTTTCTTGAGTAAACCATTTCTTTTATTTTTGTTAGAGAAGTCAGTCTATATGCCGAAGTATTCTTTATCAGTTTTTAAAAGGTGCTTTCCTGTTATTCACATCACTGTTCTTTTTAGATCTGTCAGTACTGGGAAGTTATCAGACCAGCAAGTAAAGGTGCCATTAGGTGGACACCAGGGCAGCACGGATAGTTTAAATACAGAACGACCAATGGATATAGGTAAGAAAATGTTCTTAATTTGTCAACAGGTAATTTGTTAGCATATGCATAATTTATTACTTTATAATAAGGTGTCACAAGCTTGATGGCTTAAAACAACACAAACACATATTTTTATATAGTTGTAGAGGTCATTCTTTCATCTCATGTGCCTTTTCAAGACCCATCCAACCAAATCTTACTCAGTACCTTGATGAGCAATACTCTATGATTCGAAGATTTGTGACCAAAATGTTATTGTTGGTAGGATTTTCCTGGCTGAAGTTAGCCTAAATACAATACTCCCAAACTTTTTTTTTTTTTTTAAATAGCAGCTGAATCCCAGAAATATACAGTTACTAAGGCCCCTGGACCTTTCAGAGTTGCTCCAGAATCTATAAATATTGAGCACTCCTTTTGAGATTATCTGAACTGTTTATACAAAAATAAGAAAATAAAAAACAAACAAACAGAAAAACCACCAGTGAGATTTCATATCCTTACCCCAAGGTTGTTTGCAGTTAAAATTTCTGGAATGTATTCTAGGCATCCCTAAGTATTATATATACCCACATTTTGCAGTCAATCATAATCTTGTTTTCTCTAGGTTTTTTTTTTTTGTTTGGGTTTGTTTTGTTTTGTTTTGTTTCTTTGAGACAGGGTCTCTTTTCATAGCCCTGGCTGTCCTGAAATTCACTACGTAGATGATGCTGGCCTAGAACTCAGAGATCCACTTGGCCTTTGTCTCCTGAATGTACTAAAATTAAAGGCATGTGCCACCATGCCCAGCTACCATGCTTAGCTCCCTATTGTCTTTATTACATTCTAAAAAATATCTGGGCCGGGCTAGAGAGATGGCTCAGCGATTAAGAGCACTGACTGTTCTTCCGGGGGACTCTGGTTCAATTCCCAGCACTCACATGGCAGCTCACAACTGTCTGAAAATCCAGTTCCAGGGAATCTGACACTTCCACACCAATGCACATAAAATAAAGTTAAATAAACCATAAAAAATTTAAAAAATATCTGGGCCAACAAATTACCTCATTTGATTTGTTCTCTAGTCTGAAGAGAACAACTCCTAAAGACCATAGGCGTTAATATGTCACTTCATTCTGATCTTGCTGTACAGTTTCTGAAGAGAAGGACCGTGGAATCTCACAATAGTTGTTATGTTGTCTTTTTCCTTTTAACTTAAGAATGTCTTTGGCGGGCTGGAGAGATGGCTCAGTGGTTAAGAGCATTGCCTGCTCTTCCAAAGGTCCTGAGTAAATGGTTGCTGGGAATTGAACTCAGGACCTTTGGAAGAGCAGGCAATGCTCTTAACCTCTGAGCCATCTCTCCAGCCCTGTTTGTTCGTTTTTCAAGACAGGGTTTCTCTGTAGCTTTGGAGCCTGTCCTGGAACTAGCGTTTATACACCAGGCTGTCCTCGAACTCACAGAGATCTGCCTGCCTCTGCCTCCCGAGTGCTGGGATTAAAGGTGTGCACCACCACCGCCCAACTACTAAACCATTTCTACAGCCCCTTCCCTTTGTATTTTTATTTGTAGTTCTCAGTGTCTAATTCTTCTAATTATCAACAGATTTAACTTGTAGTTTAGATATTTTGTAACTATCTAAAACTTTGAATACTAGGTTTTGATGTGAAGATTCAAAGAGGTAGTAATATTACTCGAAATTTCTTTTCTTACAGATTTTTTTTTTTGAGACAGGGTTTCTCTATGTAATAGTCCTGACTGTCCTGGAACTAGCTTTTGTAGACCAGGCTGGCCTCAAACTCAGAGATCTGCCTGCCTTTGCCTTCCCAGTGCTGGGATTAAAGGTGTGTACCACCACTGCCGGGCTACAGATTTTTTTTTTTTAATTTACTGTGTACCCCTGTCTGCCTAGAATTCACAATGTAGACCAGGCTCTTCAAACTCCTAGAGATCTGTCTGCCTCTGCCTCCCAAGTGCTGGGATTAAAAATATGACCTACCAGCTAGATGGTGGTGGCACACACTTTTAATCTCAGCATTTAGGAAGCAGAGGCAGGTGGATCTCCAAATTTGAGGCCAGCTTGCTCTACAGAGTAAATGTCGGACCAGAGAAGGCTACACAGAGAAACCCTGTCTTGAAAAACCAAATAAATAAATGTGACCTACCACGCCCAATTCTTTTTAATTACATTGAGCTTTTAATTTTGCATGTGTATTTATGTATGTAGGCATGCACATGTCATTGCATGCATGTGGAAGTCAGAGGACAACTTGCCAGAGGCAGTTCTTCTACCTTCAGGATCTTAGGAGTCAAACTCAGGTCATCAGCTTTGAGGTCAATTTCTCATGCTGACCCAGTTTGGTGACCCTTAAAATATTCTTACTGGAAATATATATGGAATGATCATTTTAGAATTAATGTTAGAATTTTACAAATACTATTAAACAAGCCTGGAGAGGTGGCTCATCAGCTAAAGGACTTACTGCTCTTGCATTGGATATGAGTTTGCCTCCAAGCATCCACCTTAGGCAGCTCACAACTGCCTGTAACTCCAACTCCAAGGGGATCTGATGCTTAGCCTTAGTGGATACCTGTACCCACTTGGATATACTCTATCACACACATACACATAATTTAAAATAATAAAAATAAACATTAAAATTAATATAAAAGCATAAGTTTCCTAGTTTTATATAGGATACTCTGAATGTAATCTAATATCTGGCCAACTTTTTGTTTTAGCTCCTGCAGGAGCCTGTAGTGTTATGCTGGCATTGCCAGCAGGAACAGCAGCAAGTGCTAGAGCTGTCCTCTTCACTGTGGGGTCTCCTCCACACAGTGCCACAGCCCCTACTTGTACTCATATGGTCCTTCGAACTAGAACCACCTCAGGTAAGGATCAGTGTTCTAGTGCATTACATGACTGTTCTGATAAGTGAAATCAGACAAATCACTTTACTTCTCTAGGCTTTGATTTCTGTTCCAGTAAAGTGATTGCAGCTGTTTACCCTCCTTAAAGAGTTATATGTCAGAAGTAAATGAAGCAACATGAAAAGTAAAATTAATATATACTATACCATACTTTACTATATGCTATATACTATATGGGAGACTGGGGAGGGCTCAGAAGTTAAGAGCACTGGATGCTCTTCCAGAGGTCCTGAATTCAATTCCCAGCAACTGCATGGTGACTCACAGCCATCTATAAGACCTGGTGCCTTCTTCTGGTGGGTAGGCATACATGTATGTATGTATATACATAAAGAGACCATGTTCATATATTCAAATAGAATGAGGAGCCTGGGGATTTTCTTTAAATATTTTCTTTGTCACTTGAATAGGTTATGTTCAGTAAATGAGAAATTAGTATGAAAGCCCCTTCTGACTACTTTGGACATGTGCTACATGTGTTGTTTTTTTGTAGTGGGGTCCAGCAGCTCAGGAGGCTCCTTGTGCTCTGCAAGTGGCCGTGTGTGTGTGGGCTCCCCACCTGGGCCGGGCTTGGGCTCTTCCCCACCAGGAGCAGAGGCAGCTCCCAGCCTGAGATATGTGCCTTATGGTGCTTCACCACCCAGCCTAGAGGGTCTCATCACCTTTGAAGCCCCTGAACTACCAGAGGAGACACTGATGGAGGTAGGGAAGAGATTGCAGGGTGTGTGAATATATTGTTGATCTGATGTTGTTTTCTAACAATGATGAAAGAACAAATTATATCAAATATTTCTGAAATTTCAAAATCCCTTTTATGTTTTGTTTTGTTTGTTTCCTTGAGACAGGGCCTTACTATATAGCCCTGGATGCTCCAAAACTGTGTAGGGGAGGCTGACCTTGAAGTTACCATTGCTGCCTTGTGCACCACCCATGCCCAACTCGATCTGTAGGAACTTAAAAGATTTTCCCTAGAAACATAATGTTTTATCCTCAGTACTTTCTTTCCTTCGTTAGGTAAAAAGCATCTAAACATAGATTTAAAATGCCAGCCTGCGGACAGTTTGGCTTCTGAGAGGGAGAGGCAGTTTCCTTTAAGGATGTGGCCTCTGTAGCGCCAGTGGATGGCCCACACCCATAAGTGTATAGGCAGCACAAATTGAACGTGGTGGGTTATTAAAAAATGTGACCTGAAGATTAGAAGATAAGGAGGTCATAATAGATCTGGGAGGAGTTAGGTAGAGAATTAGGTAGTTGGTCAAAGTACATTGCATGAACTTCTTAAAAATTAATAAAAATACTAAATTATAAAGTTAAATAATAATTATGCCAACATGGGGGCACATACCCATAATTCTAGCTCTTAGAAGCTGAGGCAGAAGTGTTTTGAGTTTGAGGTCAACCTGAGCTGCATAGTAAAACCCTATGTCAATAATAATAGTAACAAGCCATACTACCAGGTTAGTCATTAACACAGAAATATTTCTGCTTAAGCAGACTAGATCAGTACTTTCCCTCTGGGGATCCAGTTCTACAGGAAAAACCACAGTGTATGTCATCTGTCCTATGCTGAGCACAAATCTAGAACTAGAGATCATTTTATGATTTTGGAGTTGTATCTCTCATAAGGACAACACTCTATGTATTGGTGAATATAGTCTAATATGCTCTCACAAAACTGAGAGACATTTGGAAATTCTAGTGCTTTGTTCTTCTGTTTGAGAAAAACTTGGGGGTCTGGGGAAGTGACTCAGGAAAGTGCTTACTGCACATGTACAGAAAACTGAAAGTGGGTCCCAGAACCCACATAAAAACAGACAGATATTATTCTTTTTTAAGATATAGTAGTGGGGGTCTGTGTGTGTGTGTGTGTGTTTTTTTTTTTTTTTTAAGATATAAGTGGGGACAGGGGAAGGACGGCCCCAAAAGGGGTAGCAGTAGGTGACCCAAGGCCACGGCCAGTCCCCTGAGGCCTGGCGGGTCACCTTGGTAGGTGGGAGACAGATAACATCATGCAGAGAGAGTTTGGGTATAGAGTTTATTTAGTGGGTTATGGGGAAGAAAGGAAAAGTGGCGGGGGAGAAGGGAGGAGAGTGCAGAAGTTACCTCTTCAGGCTGGAGGAGGTGGATATCTGCTTCCCTTGGCAGTTTGGGGAGGTGGGGCTTGTCTCTTAAAGGACAGTGCACACAGGTGACAAACCAGGCCAGCAGATCATAACAGACATGGCATGGCTATAACCACAGCCCTGAAGGGAGTGGATTCCAGAAGCTTATTGCCAGCCAGTCTATCTGAATCACAGTTTCACATTTAAGGGGAAACTCTGTCACAAAACATAAGGTATGGGTGGGGAGAACACTCAGTGATTTAGAACACTTAATACACATTCTTGAGGAATAGAATTTGGAATCTAGCACCCAGGTAACAAGCCAGGTGTCTCCACCCACCTGTAACTCCACAGTTTCTTAGGGGACAGGGACGGAGAAATCACTGGAGCTTGCTGGTGTCCAGCCCTGATGAAAAAATAGGAGCTGCAAGTTCAGGGAAAGACTCTACCTCAAAAGAATACACAGGGAGTGGTGGAGGACACCTGACATCATCATCTGACTATCATATTCCTGCACAAGTGTGCCCATACAACACACACACACACATGCATTCACGTGCGTACACACACACACTAATAAATACAAATAATTTTTTAAGAACAAGTGGAGCCTGATCAAGGAAAGACACAAATACTAACACACATACAATTTAAATAAATGTTTAATCTTATTTGGAATTTTAAAATTCATTTATAATTAAAGAAGAAAATTTTAGAATTGAATTTTGAAATTGCCTTGAAAAGACATCCTTTAGAATGTCTCTCATCTGAAAATCAGAGCTTTATTGTGAATCACTCTCAACTACAAACCACCCCAGACTTAAAACTCACTGAACTGTAAAGTATATAGCACTTGTTGGCAACAGCTATAATTGCAGCTATTCAGAGGGCGAAGCAGAAGGATAGAATTATAGACTAGCCTGTGTACATAGCAAGACCTTATCTCAGAAAAAGAGAAAAAAAGAAAAAGGAAAAAAGTTTAATTTAGTGTTGAGTGTCCTTGTAATATTTTAATTTATGAAAGCATAGGTGCCACACTTTTGCCGTATGGGGTCAGAGAACAATTTTGGGGAGTTGGTTCTGGGACTCTGCTGAAGCAAGATCTCTCTTGTGTTGCAGTGTGTGCTCCAATAGCTAGCCCATGGGTTTCTGGATGATTTCCCCTTCTTCACCTCCCATCTCACTATAGCAGTTGAGATTACAGATGGGTTCTAGAGATTAACTCAGAATTTCAAGCTTGCATGGCAAGTGCTTCTACCTGCTGAGCATCTCTCCAAACCTATCTTTGTAATTTTTAAATTTTTAAAAATTTATAGCCAGGCGATGGTAGCGCACGCCTTTAATCCCAGCACTCAAGAGGCAAAGGCAAGTGAATGTCTGTGAGTTCAAGGCCAGCCTAGTCAACAGAGCAAGTTCGAGGAGAGCCAAGGCTAAGCAGAGAAATCCTGTCTCAAAAGAAAAAAAAAGTGTATGTATATACACACACCACATATACAGTATTTAGACTTTTGCCTGCATTGTATCTATGCACCATTTGTGTGCCTGTTGTCATGGTGGTCAGGAGAGGGTATCAGATCACCTGGATTTGGGGTTCCAAGTGTTTATGATCCACCATGTGGGTGCTAGAAACTGAAGCTCTGTCCTCTGCAAGAGCAGTCAGTGTTTGTAACTGCTGAGCCATCTCTCCATATAACGGTAGTATATCCTACCGTTATACACCTGATGCCTATTTTGTCATGTCTTTGTTTTACACATATTGATTCAATTATTCAGGTTTTGGTTTAGTTTGGTTTTATTTTTCTGAATAAAGCACAGCAACCTTTGTAGCCTACTTATGTGGATGCTATAATAAATGCAGACATATCTGCAAATAATATTTAGTTTGATTTGTATTTATTTTCTAACAGCTCTCTAAAATTTAAAAACACTGGTTTTCTTTGATCATTCCAACGTTCATAAGTATGGGAAAACCTTGTATATACAATACATTTAAGTCCTTAATGTAAAATGTTATAAAACACCTTGCCTTTGCAGCGAGAACACACAGACACCTTACGCCATCTGAACGTGATGCTAATGTTTACTGAATGCGTGCTGGATCTAACAGCAGTGAGGGGTGGGAACCCTGAGCTGTGCACATCTGCTGTGTCCTTGTACCAGATTCAGGAGAGTGTAGTCGTGGACCAGATCAGCCAGCTAAGCAAAGATTGGGGGTAGGTGCCTACTGTCATTCATTTCCAGTTTATTTACACTTCCTATAAACGTGTATTTAAATGTAAGCATTGTTATGTATTTTAAAAAAATCATGTCTCATTTTTAAAAGCTGAAAGGAAATTTAAGTTGTTTAATTGTGTGAGATGTTACAAAAATTTATTATGGCCGGGTGGTGGTGGCGCACGCCTTTAATCCCAGCACTCGGGAGGCAGAGGCAGGCAGTTCTCTGTGAGTTCGAGGCCAGCCTGGTCTACAGAGCTAGTTCCAGGACAGGCTCCAAAGCTACAGAGAAACCCTATCTCGAAACCCCCCCCCCCCCAAAAAAAATTTATTATGTGACCTTAATATCACCTTTCTCTGAAAATTTACAACTGAAGATACTTGATGACCAAGGAGGTCATACGGATTTTTGTTTCAGTGTTCCTGTAATATTCCAAGCTCACATATCTTTCTCCTTACTAATTCTTCTCCATTTAGGAGTTAAATGTACATTTAAAAGTCAAGACGGGAGCTGGAGAGATGACTCAGGTTAAGAGCATTGACTGCTCTTCGAGAGATCCTGAGTTCAATTCCCAGCAACCACATGGTGGCTCAAAACTGTCTGTAATGAAATCTGGTGCTCTCTTCTGGCGTTCAGGCAAACATGCTGACAGAACACTGTATATATAATACATAAAATAAATCTTTTTTTTTAAAAAAAAGAAACCTCATAAGAGCTCTTTAAAAAAAAATTAAATGAGTCAAGGTGGGGCCAGGTGTGGTATCACACATGCAGCACTTGGGATACTAAGACAGGAGGGTTAATAAATTTGACACCTGCCAGGGATACGTGGGAAAATCTTGTCTGGGGCATGCAGGGGAGAGGGTTGAGGATGAAGTCCTCTGTGGCCTGATATTTAGCATGCTGAATCTTGTGGTCAGTTCCCAGGATAATTCTCTGCTCCTGTCTTGCGGTGCAGGCGGGTGGAGCAGCTGGTGTTACACATGAAAGCAGCACAGCTGCTGGCAGCCTCCCTGCATCTCGCCAAAGCTCAGATCAAGTCCGGGAAGCTGAGCCCATCCACAGCTGTGAAACAAGGTACGGGAGCAGACCATAGTCTATGGCTCCAAGGGCCTTTGTGTCATGCCTTGTCCCAAGTCAGTCTCTGCTGATCTTTTGTTTCTAATTCTTTATTTGATACAGAAAAGTCAGAAGTACTTGATCTGTCTTTTCATACTGAAAGATCAGAGAACCTGACTTTGTCTTTTCCTTCGGTGGCCATGTAGTGTCACTTCCTTTCCAAAAGCAGGAAAGGTACATGTCACTGTTATTTCTGGAAGGATATTAAAACTAATTCCAATTTCAACTTTGTTTCAGTTGTTAAAAATCTGAATGAACGATATAAATTCTGCATCACCATGTGCAAGAAACTTACAGAAAAGCTGAATCGCTTCTTCTCTGATAAACAGAGATTTATTGATGAAATCAACAGTGTGACTGCAGAGAAACTCATCTACAATTGTGCTGTGGAAATGGTAATCTTTTCAAGGCTATTAAACACCTGTTTACAATGATCTGCCCTTTAAGAGTTTATATCCTGCCCTTTCTCAGGTCCCAAGTGTTGTGATTACCTAGTGAAGTAATTAGATTTAACTGACATTTGAGTACTTAATATAGTGTAAGCCGGGCGGTGGTGGCGCACACCTTTAATCCCAGCACTTGGGAGGCAGAGGCAGGCAGATCTCTGTGAGTTCGAGGCCAGCCTGGTCTACAAGAGCTAGTTCCAGGACAGGCTCCAAAGCTACAGAGAAACCCTGTCTCGAAAAAAAAAATAAATAAATAGTGTAACTTTTTGCGAGACAGGTTTTCTCTG
Source organism: Alexandromys fortis (assembly GCF_014885135.2). NCBI lineage: Eukaryota > Metazoa > Chordata > Mammalia > Rodentia > Cricetidae > Alexandromys > Alexandromys fortis. The sequence continues at coordinate 2,873,714 of NW_026068025.1, read as the reverse complement.
TAGCTTTGGTTCCTGTCCTGGAACTAGCTCTTGTAGACCAGGCTGGCCTCGAACTCACAAAGATCTGCCTGCCTCTGCCTCCCAAGTGTAGTGTAACTTATTTAATAAAATTACTATAGTCCATAATCTCAGTTGTTACACTTGATAAATTTTACTGTATTTTCTTTTAAACTTTATTTACATAGGCATGCTCTCATCATTTTATAGTTTTATCTAAAATTTGGGTTAATGTTTAGCATTTTTCTGCTAATGAGAAATTCTGGCTCTGTAAAACTTAGAAAAAAAATAGTGCTTTGTTAATCCACAAAAAAATAGGTGCTTGAGTTTGACTGAGTGACTTTATATAGACACTGAGGAAAAGCTGCTTTCCATTTGTCTGAGTATATATTGGAGTTTTCTCTATTTACTGGGGGAAAATGACTGAGGAATATAGAACATTTAGTTATTAAGTATATCAATTTGAAAATGTATGAACTAATGTTATTTTACCTGTTCAACATAATAGATCTTTCCCATTTAGAGAAATTACAGTTGTACTATTGCTATACTCTTAGATTTACCTTAATAGCTAAAAAATAGTTTTATGAAACAACTTTGGAATGTAAGCTGACAAGAGTATGTCCTATTGCTCTAGACTATTGATTGGAATGGCAGGTAGTATATAACACTATACTACATTAAGACAATAAAAATTTTATGCTAGGAATTATATTGCTTCTTTCCTTTCTGGATTTAACCATAACATTACAGAGTCTTTCTTCCTTTCATCAAAATATATTGATTTTAATATTTTTTAAGCTGCACTGTTCATAAGGACTTATATACCTTTGGAGCTGCAAATCTTCTCATTTTGTTTACTGGTTCCAGGTTCAGTCTGCAGCCCTGGATGAGATGTTTCAGCAGACCGAAGACATTGTATATCGGTACCACAAGGCAGCCCTTCTTTTGGAAGGCCTAACTAAGATCCTGCAGGACCCTACTGATATTGAAAATGTGCATAAATGTAAGTCGCGGTACAGTAGTGCACAGTAGTGCTCCCTCATCTCCAGTCCAGCTTTCTACAGCTGGGCTCAAAACTATTCAATGAAAACACTCAGAAATAAAACACCATAAATGTTTTTGCTTGTTTGTGTTTTTTGAGACAGGGTTTCTCTGTATAGCCCAGGCTGTAGTGGAACTTGCTTTGTAGACCAAGGTGGCCTTGAACTCGTCTACCTCTGTCTCCTAAGTGTTGGGATTAAATGTGTTGTCACCACTGCCTGGTTCATAGTTTGTTTGTTTTTAAGTCTTTTTGTTTAGTTTTTAAATAATTGAGTATCATTATGGCATTTAAATTTTTTTATTATTTTTTTCTATTTCATGTGCTTGGGTGTTTACCTACATTACTACATGTATGTGTAAGTGTATCACATGCATGCCTGGTACCTTTGGAGGCTAGGAAAAGGTATCAGATCCCCTGGATCTGGAGTTACAGAGAGTTGTGAGTGGTTAGTGGATCTGGGACTTGAATCCAGTCCTCTGGAAGAGCAGCAAGTGCTCTTAACTATTGAGCCTTCTTTTCAGCCTTCATTATGGGTTTTTTCAAACAAAATTTGTTTCTGTTGTTTCCCCTTGCCTCTCTTCTTCCTCATCCACATTTTGCATTGTTCTCTGAGTTGTCCTCGGCTACCTGGGACATGACCCATGCACCCCCTTGTCCAGTATATACTGTATATACTTGCTGTGTTTGTTCTCTATACCTATTGGTCACTTAGTCACAGTGGTTACAAGGTATAATGTATTGATAGTGCTATGCTTGTAGATAGAATTTGATACTATTTATAATCTCAGGCATAAATTGAGGGTCTTAGAACGTGACTTTGTGGGTAAAGAAGAACACTGAATTTAACTAATTGTAGTTTGTCCTCTAAGTTGTAAGTTTGGGATCACATTCTTGAGCTGAATCTTGGCTTTAAAACCTTATACAAATTATTAATCTTTTTGTGGTCTTAGTATCTTTTCTCTAAAAAGTTGAGAACAGTGTTAACTTTATGCTGTAAGGATTAGAGAGGCTGCATATAAAATATAGATTATGCCAGGCATTGGTGGTGCACACCTTTAATCCCAGCACTCAGGAGGCAGAGTCAGGCGGATCTCTGTGAGTTCGGGGCCAGCCTGGTCTACAAGAGTTAGTTCCAGGACAGGCACCAAAGCTACACAGAGAAACCTTGACTTGAAAAACCAAAAATAAATAAATAAACAAACAAAATACAGATCACTTTTATTCTTCAGATCTTTTCATTACATTATATTGCTTTCAAGTTCCTGTTTAAGAATGTAGGAAGATGTTTATTACTTAATAAAACTCTTTTAAAATTTCTAGGCTTAGAGACCAAAGAATGTTATAAAGATCTCTGTACTACAGATTTGATAAAACTAACAGAACATAGAGTGACAGGCTACCAGTGTGATAGATATTTCCCTAGTATCTGGTGTATGAGGAGCAGCTGTTCTTGTGTATGTGGTCATACACAGTTTAATAAAAGAGGACAGCAGTCCCTACGTCACTTACACCTCAAAGCAAGTGAGTTGTTAGAGCTGAACCTTTTCTTAACGGTATGTTAGTCCCAATTTTACCACTGAAACATTAAACTACAGGTCCTATCTGAATTGTTGCTGGACAGAGAAAAGAAAGTGTATTCATTCTGTTAACTCTGGGGCAAAGACAGAGCAGCTGAACATGGTGGAAGAGTTGTAATTTTCCCCCTTAGTTCCTCTGTCCTTTAGTTAGAAAACACAAATAGTTTTTTTGTTAATATAATTTTAAATTTTATTTCTAGATAAATGTAGTATTGAAAGAAGATTGGCAGCACTCTGCAGTAGCTCTGGAGCTGTATGAGCAGCAGACTTGTCTGTGGACCAGCATGGGAACATGAGGTGGCATGTTTGGGATTATAGTTTGGTTCTGTCACCCACCCAGGAAACCGTGGTGACTACCAAAGAACAAGCAGCAACTTAAGAAGGAAAAACAATATAAAACTACATGTTTGTAGAAAACCTGCCTTATTGGAGAAGTCACTCCCCTTTTCCTTTTTCTTTATAGAAGCAGAAGCAAAAGAGTATCCACACATTGAACCTGGCAAATAAATGTACCTTAGAACTAGAATCATAAGTACAATTATTCTTGTGGATAATTAAACAGGAAAGAAAGTGAGTGACACTTTACTCAACTCTGAGTAATATATGAAATTCCATGCTTTGTTAAGGCATATACAAGCAAAGAGTCTACAGCTCATCCAGACAGTTTGAGATTTGGGGTAAGTTTATCTGAATCTGAGCATGCATCTTTAAACAGCTCAGAAGGAAGTGTTTTAAGAAGAAGCAAAAGGTGACTCTTGGATGAATTGTGACATCTTCAAGTTGATCTAATGTGGACATAAGTTAATCTTCCAAAATCTTTCATATTGCACTAATTTATTAAAATAACTGTGTATTGAATTTTGCAATTTAAAACTAACTGAGGCACAATGGACTTGTTTAGAATATTTTACTTGATTCCATACATAGGCTCTTTTCAGAATTCATGTGTATACTCCATTGAAGTTTTAAATGGTCAAAACTTGCATTCATGTGAACCTTTGCATTTTTCTCACCTGTAATCTTCACCAACAGATCTTCTCAGTGGTATTTTGAGTTGCTGGTTGTTGCATTTTTTTGTTGTGCATGCAGAATGTGCATTGATACCTGTGACCATAGGTTTATTAAAGGCTAAGTTTATTTGGGCAGTATTAGAAAGCTATCATGAATCAAGAGATACTCTTGAGAATTTTAATAGGGCCAAATCAAAGTGATGAATAAAGGCTTGTTAGTGATGTGGAGTTTCTACATGAAATTAGTAGGAAGTGAGGTTTGTTTTCCTTAGAAAACTGGGCAGCTCTCTCCAGACTAATGTGCATTTTCAGTTAGTCCTGACAGTTCACCAAGTAGCTAGTCACAGTGAATTCACATCTCTCCAAGAACGGTTCCTGTGCTGTATATTGTTTGGTTTCTTTTACTTACCTGCTTGAATACTTGAATAAAGCATTCACCCGTCTTCACCCTTTCATTCAACCCTTCATATAATGACCTGCACTCTGATAGCTGCGCAGAAGCTCTTGGGCATCGCACTTAACAGAGACAGCGTGGTTTCCATTTACTTGGTGGACAAAGTAATGTAATTTTTACATTATTTATCTGTGTGAAATTCCAGAAGTTAATTTGAACATTTATTTATAAGATGTTTGTATTTTTAGGTCTTTACTACAGTGTTTCTACCTCTCATTTGTAACTGCATGCATTATTCTCCAAACTAGGTAAAACTCACTGAATCATTGTGTAATAGCCTTTTTTAAATTGCTTGTACAAATGTATATTAAGGTTAAATAAAACTGACAGTGTTTTTAGGTTATAGTTGGGTTGATATTAAGTGGCTTGTCAAGCCAAATGCATCTTTAGTGAGTAGGTTGGAAACTTGGTCATTAATGGCCTTTGTCCTGCTCCAGGATTTAAGACTCTAGGTGGCTGACATGCAGGCTCCTAAAAACAGACTATACCCCCTCCTTATATTAGTGATAACTGTTTGAGATAATTTTTTTAAATTTTACACTGAATTCTTTCATGTTCTCTTAATTACCATGTTATCTCAGTTGATTTTCCAAGTAAGTAGATTTAGTTAGCCTCTTATGCCACTTTTCAAAAACCACAATATGAAAAGATTGAGAGAAGGTAAAGTTGGTGTGAAGTCAGGAACTGCAAATGTTGAAACCGCACTGTAACTCAAGCTCTTCTCACATCAGAGGTCTTATAGGTGCTGTGTATAAAGCAGCAGAGTCTCACAGTGGAGAACAAACTGTAAACTTATGAGTAATGGTTTTGATTATACTACCGTTATCAAGGCTAATTGTTTAAAAAGATTTTTGCCTTGATTATAGCAATAATAAATAAATGTTTTATGTTTCTGTATTTTTATTTCATATCTGTATTTCATAAAATGGAAATAGACAAGTTCACACATTCGTGGGTCAGCACCAGTATTCAAGTCATAACCTGGAGAATTATTTACCATGCAGATATACATAGAAGAATTATCAGGGAACCTGCTGGTTAGCCTTTCTTGCTATGTGAATTTTCTTTAACTGTCATCTATTGAAGACCTGTTCTTGACATAATGATTTCCTGCAGCCCCCATGTGCTCTTTCTTCTGCTAGAAGAGAGTGCTGGCCTCACAAATGAGGTATAGGAGCTTGTGAAGAAGCTCTTGTTAGTTGACACGTCACTGTCTAGGGATGAAAAGGAGAAAGTTGAGTTGAATGAAGAAGAGATGAGGGCATAGAACAGGTCCCTCAGAATGATGCATCTGACATGTCTAGATCCCTATACCTCCCTCTGCATGGAGCAGGTGCTTGGTGTCCACTTCCTGAAGCACTTCAGGTCAGACAGGATGGCATCCCTCCTTCCACCTCATCCCTTTGCTGCTTCCTCCTCTACCCAGCTGGTCCTATGAAGTAGCATCTCTTTCTTGGGGATATTGTGCTTAAAACTGCTGATACCTAGTTTCATTATTTTGTTTGAGAACATTCAATGAATGAATGAATGAATGACTTATTTTCCATAACATAGTGCCCCCCCCCCCAGTTCTACAGTCCAGCATAAGAACCGGGAAGTACTGTGATTATGGATGCCCTGTCTCAGTCTCTAAGAACAAGGAAGAGGAACCTGAATTGGGGCAAATTAGGCATGAGCGTGTGGACTCAAATATTAAAAAACCCTGAGGAGGAGCACAAACTTCACTTTTAATTGCCCTTCCTTGTAGTCTTTGTGAGCCATCCTAATTGGTATTTCTGTAGGACAGTAACTTGGCAGGGAGCCGTTACTGCCCAGTCTCTCATACTGACCCAGCTCTAGATGGCATTTGGCTTTGTGGGTTCTGAATCATTGAATCAGCAGCTGTGCAGACTACTAAGTCCTTCCCAAGTCCCTTTCATGCTTTACAAAGACCTGGTGAGAACATTATCTTTGAATGAAGAACCAAAAGGTCAAGGCAGCATTTTTTTTTTTTTTTTTTTTTTTTTTTTTTTTGGTTTTTCGAGACAGGGTTTCTCTGTGGTTTTGGAGCCTGTCCTGGCTGGAACTTGCTCTTGTAGACCAGGCTGGTCTCGAACTCACAGAGATCCACCTCCCTCTGCCTCCCGAGTGCTGGGATTAAAGGCGCGCGCCACCACCGCCCGGCTCAAGGCAGCATTTTTGTCAAATAAATCAGGAAATTGGACCCGAAATGATGGCCCTAAAAATACAGTGCAGCCGAGTGTGTGGTGCCCACCTTTAATCCCAGCAATGGGGAGGCAGATGCAAGTAGATCTCTGTGCATTTGAGGCCAGCCTGGTCTACAGGATGAGTTCCAGGACAGCCAAAGCTACATGGTAGAGAGAACCTATCTCAAAAAAAAAAAAATTTATAAAGCAATGCCTTTAGGAGATGTATGATAAATCATGATTAAAATGACGGCATTTGTACAAGAGATGAAACCAAACTGGCAAAGGATCAAGAGGAAAAAGCAACAAGACTCTGACCTCGCTGCCAGGGTGACCACACAGCACTCAGTCAAAGTGCACAGGAGACCAGGCCACAGAGAGCTGTTATGGTGCTGAGGGAGAATAGTGTGGGGAGCAAGTGGAATTGCCTGTAGGCGTTTTGTGGGTTGGTTTTGTTTTTTGTTCTTAAGGTTTATCCCTACAAGTGTTTTGCCTGCATGTATGTATGTATGTACACTGCATGTATGTCTGATGCCCCTGGAGACCAAAAGAGGGTAATGATTCTCTGGAACTGGAGGTATGGGGTGTTGTGAGCCACCATGGGAGTGCTGAAAACCAAACCTGGATGGGTCCTCTGCAAGAGCAGTATTTAACCACAACTGTCTCTCCAGCTGTGGGCTTTGCTTTGCTTTTCCTTGGTTCAATTTTAAAGTTTTATGAAGACCATTGTTGCTGAACAAGTATTAGCAGATTTCCCAGGCGTTCCGTGGGCTGGGCTGTCCTGGAGACTGTTGAGCAGTAGATAGCTATGTGAAGTTGCCCAGCCTCTCCAAGATGAGCTACGTGAGCACCCCTTCCAGGCCCTGCCCCATGCAGCATGCTGCATCTAAAACAGTCCTGTGCTCGCACCATGGGTAGATGTTAACTTAAACATCTATTGAAAACTCTATTCTGCATCTCCTCCAGGGTCTCTGCAGCTTAACTTAGGGGTTCACCTGGTCACAAACCAGCTCTGTTGTGTTCAGCTGTGTGTCCTTGGGCATCTATCATAAATCTCAATTTGCCAAGTATGGGAAGAGTTTAACCCTTCTAGGGTTGAAGGAGGATTGACTGAAATTGCCCTGCAGTCATTTGAGCACCACCTGGCACAGGTGGGAACTCTGATAACTGTTGTGGTTACTCAGAAGCTCTTTTATGATAGGTTATTTTGTTTTAGGACAGGGTAAAAAAATAACTTGGTTTTGTATTTGTTTGAAGCAAAGCCTAGGATTTAGGGCTCAGTGAAGCCACATGCATTATGGCCAGTTAGCTGCTGGAGAGGTCTCATTATTGCAAAAAAAACAAAAGAAGCTACCTTTCTACAACTTACCCACCAGGGCTTGGCTTTGGGCATTCTTTATGTTGTTCTTTAAGCCTTTTGACTCCTTTAATGAAAGGTGTGTATCAATCTAACATTTGTTATTTCATTTGTTCCCTAATGACCTGCAACATTTCAGAACCACAGATAGTTTACAATCCAAAGAATGGTGCTGGCCCAAAGGTAGATATCTAAAATCAATGTGATAAAGTCCAATTTACAAAACTAGAGATGAACATTGTGGCCATTTGAGTTTGACTAGTCAAAACTCTTCAAAACAGAACACATTGCACATTAAAGAACTAGAAAAAAATTAGTTTGCCCAAATGTTATTGAGAATAATGGATATCCATATGCAAAATTCAGTCAGACCCTGTCATACTGTAAATATAACCTGAAATGTTAGGGTGCATTGTAGGAAGCGCATGTGCATTACAGTAAAGAAGAGATCCTATAACTCCATATAACACCAACCAAAATAGAGAACTGCTTGGGGCTGGAGAGATGGTCAAGCAGTTAGGATCACTTACTCAGATCCCAGCACCCACAGAACAAGGTGGGCATCCTATATAAGCCTGTAACTCTGGCTCTAAAAGGGGAAAAAGATAGGATTACTAGAGCTTGCTGGCTTCCAGCCCAGCCAGGAAAATGCAAGCCTCAGGTTCATAGAGAAACCCTGCTTCAGAGGAATAGACAGAGGACACCCAACATTCTTTTGGCCCCTATATGTGCAAACAAGTGCGTGCACCCACGTATGTCATTGACACACACTGATTTACAGCATTTTTCGTTGTTGTTTGAGACAGGGTTTCTCTGTGTAACAGCCCTGGCTCTCCTGAAACTTGCATTGTAGACCAGGCTGACTTCAAACTCACAGAGATTTACCTGCCTCCCTCCCCTTCCCCCAGTGCTGGGATTAAAGGCATGCGTCACCACCGCCTGGCTGATTCACATCATTTTTTTTTAAAATGTGTGTGTGTGTGTGTGTGTATGCACACACATTAATTTTTATAGAGAACTAGGGTTAGAGTGATAGTTCAGCAATTAAGGGCACTCACTGCTCTTATAGAGGGCTTGGGTTCACAATAGTCTTGTAACTCCAGTTTTGGGGGTTCTGATTTCCTCTCCCAGCCTCTAGCTCAAAACAGACATCTTCAGAGGCAACTCATTGGCTGTGCAGAAACCCTCAGCCAAACACATTGTGACTGGCTGGTTAATGAGACCCTTTCTAGCTGAGAGGTGGTGAAGACCAGGCACCTTAATCGTCCCTGAAATCTACTGGAATAATGTGCAGTAACATTTAGCAGGTTTACAAGTCTTCAGCAACCTCCTGCCTTCACTTCCCACAGCCCTAGCCTGTGTGACTCCTTTCCCCTTTACAGAACCATCCTCAGACTTTGGCTGGGAAGCGACCCACAAGGCACAGGTGGCATAAAGTTTTTTGTTGGTGGTAGTGGTGTATGTTATGATTTGGATACAAGTGTCCCCCAAAGGCTCATGTGTTGAATTTGGCCCCTAGCTAATGGTGCTGTTGGGGACAGGTAGGAGGAAGTTAGGTCATTGGGATGTAGGTATGGCCCTCTTTCTTTCCAGCCACCATGATGTAAGTAACTTTGTTCCACCACATACTCTAGCTATGACTGCTTCACCACAGCCCTGAGACCATGGACTGGAATCTCTGAAACCATGAGCCAGAATACATCCTTCTTCCTTTAGGTTATCTTGTCACAGAAGCAGAAAGCTGACTAGCACATGGTGAGCCAACACACTGGGACTTATTTGTTAGTGCAGCTGAACTCAGCCGATCCTGACCAGTTAGTGTATGTTTAGTGTCTTCCACAGTACTGGCTGTTGAGGCAGCCCAGACCTGAATGGAGGCCTCCTTTCAGTCTCTGCATTGGCCTCAGCAGCTTCTCCATATGGAAATCCCTCTTCAGGCCCGCATTTCTGGCAAAGTGCTTTTGGCACTAGGCTCAGGCTCAGATTTGTGACTGTTTAAAAAGGCCTCTTAACCACTGAGCCATCTCTCCAGCCCCGGCCTCACTGATTTTTATTGGGGGGGGGGGGCTTACTCATGCTAAGCCAGCAGCCTAACCTGGGTTATATCCCCAGGCTGTAAATACTATATATAAATTCACTTATTTTGAGACCTCATAATTTTTAATTAATTCTTTACCTTTTATAAAAGCTGTAGAATCAAAAATCAGAAATGTTGGGCTGGAGAGATGGCTCAGCAGTTAAAAGCACTGACTGTTCTTCCAGAGGTCCTGAGTTCAATTCCCAGCAACCACATGGTTACTCACCATCACCTGTAATGAGATCTGGTGCTCTCTTCTGGCCTGCAGGCATGTATGCAGACAGAACATTGTATACAGAAATGTTGCATTAATTACACAAAATGTAATGTTATAGTCAGTCTACTGAACATTTTTTGAAGGTTTCAGGGCAGCAGAAACATGGGCTTTCTCACTGTGTAAGAAACCCCACAGTGGATGGCAAGCTGAGTGAGTCATTTATGGGCAAACTCAGGAGAGAAACCACCTGCACAGGAGAGGGCTATTCTGCAGATGTGGTCACTTTATGTATGTGACAGGAATGGACCAGAAGTCCAAAAAGCTCAGCTTGAAGGAGAGCCTTGCTGTGTCTGGAAACCTCTGTAAACAATGTGTGGGAGCTGAGTACGATCCTCCTCCAATATCCATTCCCTCCCCATCCTTAGAAACAGCTCAAGAACAGACACTCCCAGCATATGACTCCCAATTGCAGCACAGCACCTTCTGCAAACCTATCAGAATCCTCATCCTTACACTTGACTCCAGTCTCATGAGCCAGGAACTTGAGCCCAGCATCCTGTCCCATTAATCCATGACTACAATCTCTGCTGAACTCAGCCTATCCTGCACTTAGGGGTGTAGCTCAGTGGTAGAGCCCTCTCCTAGATTTACAAGGCCATCTTCAGCACCAGGCATGTGTACACACACACACACACACACACAAACACACACACACTGTGGAGCAACAATGACCACATCATGATACTTCCATCCACAGGACTGCAAGCACAAAAGTTTTAAAGGGTAGCTGAGCCCCGACATCCGGTGGCTCATAACTGTAACTCACTAACATGGATGTAAGCCTTAACAACTACCGGAGAAAAAAAGGGGAGACTGCTGGGAACCCGGAGACAGTGTACATTCTCTGGGGGGCAGTTAAAATAGCCTGTGGAAGTAGTCCTGACCTTCCCTGGAGAGGGGTTACTATTTGGTGGGCTTTCTTGACCCTCCCTGGGGAGGGGTCACCTTTTGGCAGACTTTCTTGGAGGTGGAGTTTGGACTGAGGCAACTCTCGGGGGAAGGAGCTTATGCCAGGAGCTGGGGTGAAGCCCCCAGGCAAACAATCCAGGCTTTTTGTATCAAGGGGTGCCAGGGGGCTGAGGTGACGCTTCCGACCAAATAATACCAATCAGAATTTCATGAGTGTGGAGAGCTGGAATGCTGGAAAACTAGAAAGAAATCATGTTGGGCTTTATTGAGTCTTCTTCACAACACCCTTGTAACTACCAGGAAAAACCTTTTGGAATGCACTAAACTCTGCTTCCTCAAGCCAAAAGGTAAGAATGTCATCAGACAGCCATCTGCTACCCTACAAGAGCACAGAGCTCTCCTCTCAGCGGTCACCTGGTGATCTCGTCATTACAATTTGCCTGGTAAATGCTTGGATTTATGACTTTCCTTTGTTCTGCAACTATAAAAATGTCATGAAACTCTTTCTATATCCATGTTAGTGAGGGCAATATGAATACCTGTTCCTGTGCCCTAGTAACTCACGTTTGGTTGAGAATAAGCTATCCATTTTCTTTTTTTTTTTTATATTAGCAAAATATGTGTGGCTGGCATTTCTGGGTACTGTGAAGCAGTGATTAGCAAAATAGACAAAGAATCTTTTCTCTTGAGGCTTAGAGAGGTTTGGGTAGGGCTATTTATCCTATCGTTGTCTAAATACAGACTGAGCCCCCAATCCCAAAATCCAAAATGGAAAATACTCCTGTTATGCCCAGATCACAGAGTTTCCCCCCCCAAACCAACTAGGAGACCAAATCCTGTATGTAAAAGCAAAAAGCCTTTATCCTTACACAAGTTTGCAATCTTAGACTCTCCATGTGGCCAACAGGGTTAAGTGAACAGAGAGCCCCAAGCTCTCTAGAGTGAGTTCTAAAGTCAGTGGGTAACTAGACAGCTATCATGAAATATGTTTCAGAGGAGATTACAGCGAAAGTCACTAATTGCAAGAAAACAGATGTCTTTAGCAATTAGTCAGAAAAGGGACTGCTAGTAATATTAGACAGTCAGTATCTTAGTTTTACCTTGAGATAGTATAAAAAGCTTTCAGCTAATTCCTAAGTTCTCAGCCTAAGAACCAGTTAATTCTAATTTACTAACCTTCTGGTATTACTAGAACTCACTCCCCTCTTGAGGGTCTCCATTGACTGACCCACAGGTCAGGGCAAGATTGTAAAAATTCCTTTGTTCAGAGCTAATGCTTGGTGCCCTACTATAAAAAGTGGGTTCAGAAACCGGCCTTTTGCCACAGCCTAACAAACACCATCTCTGGCTGTGGTCTCAGCTAGCTGATAAGCTTCTGTGCCCCGCAGTGGTTTTTAATTTTTTTAATTTTTTTAGATTTATTTATTTATTATGTATACAGTGTTCTGTCTGTCTGTATGCTTGCCAGATGAGGGTACCAGATCTCATTATAGATGGCTGTGAGCCACCATGTGGTTGCTGGGAATTGAACTCAGGACCTCTGGAAGAGCAGCCAGTGCTCTTAACCTCTGAGCCATTTTTTTTTTTTATTTTTTATTTTAAAGTTTGCTTCTGGTTTTCCTAGGATTTGGTTTCTGGAATAAAGTTTGCTTCTGGTTTATTAGGCTTAGTGGTGTTCTCATCTTTGCATGACCGCCCTGGACCCAACATCAACATGCAGATGAATGAAAATAGACCCATATCTATCATCATGCACAAAACTCAAATCCAAATGGATCAAAGACCTCAACATAAAGCCAGGCACACTGAGCCTTATCGAAGAGAAAGTGGGAAGTACACTTGAACACATTGGCACAGGGAACCACTTCCTAAATATAACCCCAGCAGCACAGACACTGAGAGAAACAATTACTAAATGGGACCTCCTGAAACTGAAAAGCTTCTGTAAAGCAAAAGACACGGTCAACAAGACAAAACAGCAGCCTACAGAATGGGAAAAGATCTTCACTAACCCCACATCAGACAGAGGAGAGGTGTGATCTCCAAATTATACAAAGAACTCAAGAAATTGGACACCAAAAGGTCACATCATCCAATAAAAAAAAAATGGGGTACAGACCTAAACAGAGAACTCTCAACAGAGAAATCTAAAATGGCTGAAAGACACTTAAGGAAATGTTCAACATCCTTAGTCATCAGAGAAATGCAAATCAAAACAACTCTGAGATTC
>NW_026068025.1:2836117-2860330 GCF_014885135.2 Alexandromys fortis | reverse complement strand
AACAGCTTGAATTTTGCAGGAAAATGGATGAAGCTAGAAAACATATCGAATGAGGTAACCCAGACACAGAAACACAATTATCACATGTACTCACTCATAGGTGGTTTTTAAACATAAAGCAAAGAAAGCCAGCCTACAAACCACAATCCCAGAGAATCTAGACATCAATGCTGATGCTAAGAGAGACTTACATAGATTTAATCTACATGGGAAGTAGAAAGTATAAAAAGACAAGATTTCCTGAGTAAATTGGGAGCATGGGGACCTTGGGGGAGGATTGAAGGGGAGAGGGGACAGGCGGGGAGGTGAGCAGAGAAAAATGTAGAGCTCAATAAATATCAATAAAAATAAATTATTTGTGAGGGAAAAACTTTGTCTCATACACAAAGTTACATATGAAATATGTTATAAAAGTAAATTCTGAGTTTAGTAAGCCTGATCTTGAGGTGTCTCACTATGTAAATAGGGATCCTTCAAAACAAAAAACCAGAAATCCCAAACATTTGCCATAAGGGATTATTGAGCACACGAACGATTTGCATGTGGGTGTGGCTCCAGGCCGAGACTGAGTTATTTGTGTAGGATTTGGTTTAAACAACTCAAAGGGAACAGTTGTGCGGTAATAAAGTGGTCGGGAGAGTTGGGGGCGGGCGGAGTGGACAGAAGGAAGTGAGCGCCTTTGGGGCAGAATGGAAGATCAGGCTTCAGGCTGCGTATCCACAGGGGTGAAAACCTACCCTGGCTTCGGAGAAGTCCCGGGCGGGCTAATCTCAGAGTTCTGCGTCAGCTCTACTGAATGCCCACTTCCTCTTCTGTCTTCTTCTGAGGGTTTCCTCCCGGCCAAGAATTGGTGGTGGCTCCAGAATGTAAACTGGAAAGGAGGAGCCTTTGCTGCAGGGCCAGAGCAAGGGCTCCTGCGTTGCGATTGGCTTACCCGCTGCCCACGCTTAGGAAGGAGCAAACCACCAAGCTGAAAAGGATGGCTTGCCTTGATTGGCCAGTTCCATCCACACCCCAACAAATGCAAGTAAACAAATGCCGGAAGGAGTAAAAGCTGCCACTCCCCAAGGGTGTTTCCTAAGCTGAAGACAAAAAATCCTGCAGTTGGAAGATCATAGGTTGAAGGTCATCCTTGGCTGTTACAGGAGTCCGTGTCAAATCTTGACACGTGAGAGCCTGTTTCCGTTTCCATCTGTCAATCACCAATCAATCAAAAATCCTGTATAAGTTGTCTTTATGTTTTTAGGAACACACACACACACACACACATACACACACACACACACACACACACACGCACGCGCACGCGCACGCGCACGTGCGGGAAGGACAAGTAAGAACAAAAGAGGTCACGAAACTGAAAGAGCAAGGCAGGGTACACGGGAGGGTGTGGAGGGGGAAGAGTAAAGAGGGAAATGCTATAATTTATATCAATCTCAACAGTTAAAAAACAATTTAAAATTAGTTAATGTTTAATGAATAAATTGAAGTGAAATTTAAAAGTGTCCAGTAGAAGAGGCGTCAGTGAGTCCTGCAAATGTGACCTCTCAGGCCTTGCTGAAGGCCAAGCATGGCAAACATGGCGCTGACAGGTTTTGCCTTTACCCTTTCCCTTGCTAAGAACCATTAGATTATGTTGGAGCATCCAAACACAGAGGAGGAGTCGCCCCTAGAGACCACCTCACACACCACAGCCAATGCAAAAGCATGAGGATTTTATTAATTCTGTCATGACAGGGTCCCTCAGCATTCGGGAAGCTGAGAGACCTCGAATAGCTGGTACAGTCTACTTTTAAAGGGGCCACAGAAGCAAGGGGGGTTGTTCTTTGACTATTCTGATTGGCTTATTTGAAAGTGCTATTACCAATAATTGACTGGAGAGCTGTTGCCAGATCAGATGAGGTAAGAGGTCATTTTGACCCCGTTTCCCAGGGGACAGAACCAAAACAGACGTACGTGGGTAATTGTTCAGGAACTGAGCACAAGCGAGTGTAGCTGTTAGGTCCTTGGTTCCCAGGGGAGGAGGGGAAGCACTATGGCACAGAGGCTGAGAGGATTTAGAATTGTCAGAAATGGCTTCAGGATTGTCTTAAAGTCTTACAATTACAGTCCTAAAGCTAATCACCAAGATCTATTCCCTTACTTGGCCACTTCCTCCTCTTGAAGCTGACTACCAAGAAAGGTCCAGCCATCAAAAGTCCAGCAACCAAAAACCCCCTTTTCACTACCCTAATTTGCATGCCCAATCAAAAAAAAACCCCAGCTCATCCTAACCCAGGGTCTCCCCCTTCCTCTTTATAAACTTCCATTTGCCTGTGGGTCACGTCTGTCGTCCCCCCCCCCACATCCAGAGACAGTGAGACAGTCCTTTGTATCCCTGGGGTAAATACCTCCCTGTGTTTCTTTTCCCTTCTTCTTCATCCTCTGCCTTTGTCTTTTATTTCCTGCCCTCTGTCCCCCTAGGACAAACCCATCTCCTTTGTGCTGAGAACTTGGTCTTGGTGTGTCCCGTGCCAACACTGGTCCTTCCACTTACAAGAGCTGTGTGTCTCTTGAAAATTGTCGAGCCAAGAAGACCATTAAACAACCTCGCCTGGGAAGTAGTGCCTGCACCTCATTTAGAATGCAGAGTTCGAAATGCTTATGCTCTTTGCCTGTAAAATAAAACGTTAGTCTAAGATGACTTGATTCTCCAGCTCCGTGTGCAATCTAGGTCCAATGAATTCTATCTTCTCTACTCCCCTGCCTTCTGTCAACACAGAAACCATAGCTCTCTTACTCTGGAGCCATTCTGAGTGACCATGGCCCAGGAACATAGGTGTAGGTTTCCCTAAATCCCATTTTCTTTCTTTCTTTTTTTTTTTTTTATTTTCGAGACAGGGTTTCTCCGTAGCTTTTTGGTTCCTGTCCTGGAACTAGCTCTTGTAGACCCAGGCTGGCCTCAAACTCACAGAGATCTGCCTGCTTCTGCCTCCTGAGTGCTGGGATTACAGGCATGCGCCACCACCGCCCGGCTCTAAATTCCATTTTCTAGGTTTTATGAAGTTTCTATAGTTTTACAGAATAAAGAAAATCATGAAGTCAAGTTTAAAATATATTGGCGGGTGCATCAGAGAGGCAGCTACAGCAGGATGACAGTGGCTTTTCTGAATTTATCAGACCCTTCCTTCCACCAACCCAAAAGCTAACAATGCCAGCAGATAAATTACAGATTCCAAAAGGTTTCTTTCTATTAAGTCACAAGATGTTAGCTCAGAAACAAAGGTGGGCAGGAAATGGCTGTTTCGGGGGGCTAGAGCTAGCCTGAGATGAGGTAACTAGCCTCTGGATCTATAACATCCCAGTCTCTCTCCACAGGACTGAAATCCTAGTCAGGCAGGCAGGCAGGCAGGCAGGCAGGCAGGCAGGCAGGCAGGCAGGCAGGCAGGCAGGCAGGCAGGCGGAGCCTCTTGTCCGGAGCTCCCATTCACACTGCCAATGAATTCTAGCTACCCACGTGCTCCCCAATGAACTCTAACCATCGTTGGCCTTCTGATAATTATATTCTAGCCACCTAGGCACCCTCCAATAAATGTCTGCTTGTCTTGCTTGTGAACTGGAGGTGGTTTGGTGGGTGGCTTGTGAACTGGAGGTGGTATGGTGGGTGGCATGGGAGTCACAAAGTGTTGATGTGGAGCCAGGCAGCGTGGGTGGTGTTTGTCCATGGCTTTTCACCAGAAGCTTAGTTCCCACAGCCGTTAAAATAGAGATAAGTCTTACCCCATCTCTCGAAGTTACTGTTTATACTCACTTATGTAAATTATATATAAACGTATGTAAGTAAATGGTCTGATGCCTGGCGTGTGTTACCTGTTTGTTACTATGTTATAAATGATAAGGTATCACCATCAATGATATTGTATCGACAGCAATCAATTTGCTGAGGGCGGTGGCCACACTTCTAATCCTAGCACCAGGGAGGCAGAGACAGGTGAATCTGAGTTCCAGGCTAGTCAGGACTACAAAGTGAGAGCCTAAACAAATTCTTTTTTGAAAAAAAAAATTGTTATTTTTAATTATGCGTACTTATGTCTCTATGTGGGTATATACAAGTGAGTGCAAGTGTCTGAGGAGGTCAGAGACATCAGATCCTCTTGGCTCTAGAGTTACAGGCAGTTGAGAGCTGCCTGATATTGGTGCTGGGAACCAAACGCAGGTCCTCTAGAGACTTATGTATGTATGTTTTGGTATGTAAAGCAGTATAATACCAAACACCGAACCAATTCTTCTATAATAAAGGAAGAAAGCTACAACGAAGAGGATTAACAATAACAACAATGACAACTTAGTATCGACTGTATGACAAGAACCATGCTGAGAGGTTTGCGGATTTCTTAATCCTCACAACCCCACGAGATGCGGGTATTGCTGTCATCCCTTTCTCAGAAGAGGAAAGGGCACCAAAGAGGCGACTCGGTTCAAGTTTGCAAACCAGAAAAGACTTGAACCCAGCCAGAATCTATAAATCTAAACCTTCATACTCACGAGGTCCACACTTAGAATCCGTGCAACCAGTGGCCAACTTACTTTCACCTCCCACCACATCTCTCTGGTCAGCTAGTTCGCCAAACTTCTGACCACGCCCACTCTCATTCCCCCCCCCTTTCTTACCCCTCATGGGCGGGCCACGCCCACAGTCCCGGCCAAGCTCTTGGTCTGAGTGCCTGCTCTGGGCCCCGCCTCCTTTCCTGTCCCTCAAGTCTGGTCACGCCCACTCAAAAACCCCTCTCACTCGATGAGCCACGCCCACAACACGTTTCCCCTCCCACTCCGACGGGCCACGCCCACAGCATCAAGTGTCGCGCCTACTTCTACCCACACCTCCCGCCCCTCCCCTCACCCTTCTGACCACGCCCCGAAGGCCCCGCCCTCTCCAGCCAGTTGCCCCCAGGCCCCGCCCCTGGCCTCGCAGTCTCGGACGCCTTTCTCGCGCTTGGGTCGCCATTTTGCTGTAAGACGGCGTGCGGAGCGCTGTCCTCTCTTCCTTCGGCAGCCGAGGCTGCGGCGGGCCGGGCTGGGGTCGGGACCAGGTAGGCGGGCGGGAGCCGCGGCGGGCGGACTGCGGCCCGGCGAGCCCGGAGCATCGTGTTCGGCTCGACCGACCTTAGTGGCCGGGAAAAGAATAATTGTACTCCACTCAGACGTAGGAGAAGCGAGGAGTGGGTATAAGATACTCTGCCAGAAAATGTTTTTTTTTTTATTGTTGATAAG
The DNA here is from genome assembly GCF_014885135.2 of Alexandromys fortis. Taxonomy (NCBI): domain Eukaryota; kingdom Metazoa; phylum Chordata; class Mammalia; order Rodentia; family Cricetidae; genus Alexandromys; species Alexandromys fortis. The sequence goes on along the minus strand of NW_026068025.1, from coordinate 2,855,080 downwards.
GATTTTTCTTATTTTGATATTGCCGCAATTTGGGTGTTTAGCTTTTGTGAGGGATATGAAAATACTGAGCCGGGCTTTGAGGCCTGAGGAAGTGTAATTTCTAGTATCTTACGGTTTTTTTCTTTTTTTTTTTTTTTATCCCCTTGCGGTGCTGGGGCCAAACGCAAGGTGCTGCAAACTATGCAAGCGGCCTGCCTTTGAGCCAGCCCTGTCCTAGTGCTGAAAAATTTAAATGCACGAATAAAAATAATCAATGCATGCTATTGAGCCCCACTGTAGGACACCCGTCTTGTCCTTTTCCTGTAACCGCGCTGGTTTGTACCATTGTCGCCCAGTATTTGCGTAGATACGAACATTATATTTATTAGCTATCCTGAGATTTAAGATAGAGCCAGGGTTTCTGCTCTTAAATAATCTTGCGGTTTGTGAGACCTGGTGGCCCACCCCTTGATTCCTGAGGCAAGTGGAAGATCGTGACTGGTCTGCGTAGCGAGTTCCAGGCCAGATAGGGCTACAGAATCGTAAAAAACAACAAACCTTGCAGTTTCTATTATTGACCATTGCTCTTTACTTGTGATAAATTCCAAAAATTGACAACACCCCCCCCCCCAACAAAAAACAACATGTTCTTTCTTTAGCACTTAAAATGGGTCTTTTCTGAGTAAGGTATGTTTGCAATAGACATTGCAAAAATCTAGGTATTTGTCTGGTTCTGTTGATTGTGGAGATCAGGTTGCCACGTCATGTTTTGTGTGACCCAGTGTCATGCAACCTATTATTGTATGCAAAGAACTGTAGTACAAGGCAGACTGACTGAGCTCTGTCCTTTTGGGGCCAGTGTCCTGAGTAAGAGGCTGAAAAGTCGGAGAAGCTTTTACAAACTGTGATTTCGTTAAAGAGTATGGAAAGTAATGACAAACCCATCTTCTTGTTTTTTTTTTTTTTAGTTGGTTTTATTAAGCTCTGCATTTTTCTCTGCTCCCCTCCCTTCCTCTCCCCTCCTCTTCAACCCTCTCCCATGGACCCCATGCTCTCAATTTACTCAGGAGATCTTACCCTTTTCTATTTCCCATTTAAATTAGATCCATGTGTGTCTATCTTAGGGCCCTCATTCAAACCCATCTTCTTATTAAAACTACCTCCCCAGATGTGGGGCTGAAGGTGTGTGTGGCCGACTCAGTGGTTAAGAGTTAGTTGTTCAGGACTGGACTTTGAGTCCCAGCACCCACCCACGTGGCAGCCCATAACCCCCTCTAAGGCCAGTCTCACAGAATCTGACACCCGCTTCTGGCCTCCAAGGGGACCAGGCTCACGTGTACAGACAAACATGCGGGTAAAAGACCCACCCATGCACATTAAATAAGATTTAAACGTTTACTTCCCCAGGTTTAAAATAATTTTAAGTCTAGTTCCTGCTTCTTCAAGTTGTCCCCAAGAAATAGAAACTCAGAAATACATAGCATCGGCCATATGAAAGCTTTCTCATGATAGGTGCACAAGACGCCAGGCACTGCAGAAGAAGAATTTAAGCTCTGCCCTCCAGTTTTTCAGAATTTCAGTTTGGTGTTGGTTGAACCCAGGCCTGCTGCACAAGCACCCACTATTCACTAAGGTCCACCATCAGTCTGTCTCATTGGTGTCAGCGTTTTTTCCATACTGGAGTTGAACCTAGGCCCTGTATATGATAGGCAAACGCTCTAGCACTGCAGCAGATTCACTTGGAGCGAGGTATATCACTAATAAAAGTAACTTCCGTATACTTTTTGTTAATGTGACTTTTAGTTCTGTTTGCTAATTATTGTCCCCGAAGTGAGGCTTTGTTCAGCATGCATTGGTTGATCCTCTGCTGCCTTAACTTTCAGTGTTGGTGGGGAGGCTGTTACCAAGCCTCTGTCTTTATTGTCTTGGAGTCCAGTGAGCCCAAGATGTGGCCCAGGCCTCTTGGATTACAAGGTCTCTTTTGAAGGTTGGTTACATAGTGGATGCTTCAGAGGGGACACAGCAGGCACTGCGTGAGGCTTCCTAATTCTAGCATGAGTGTTGATGCTGGCTTTGAAATAGTAAATCCATCTAAACAAGGGCTCTCCTTCAGGAGACCTGACGGATTATCTCATTCAGAGAGATGGCTGTGATTTGCTCCTTAAAAGGTGCTGAAATTTTCTGGAAAAGATGTGTTTTCACCCATTCATAAATAATTTTCACATATTCTAGAGTAAGTTTAGGTTAAACACAACAGTAATTATGGCATATGGGGAGAGGGTGGGAACGTTCTCTGTCCTCTTATTCACCCTGACACTTTGTGCTAATGGGTACCTCCCAGCCCTCTGCTGAGGACCCCAAGCCCAATACAAAGCATTTCACAGATGGAGGCTGCTCTTGGTGCATGCACACCTTCAATCCCAGCATTTGGGGGGCCATGGCAGGTTGGTATCTGTGAGTCTAAGGCATACCTTTCACTAGTTCCAGGCCAGCCGGGGCTACATAGAGCCTGTCTGTCTCAAAACTAAAAACCACAGAATTTCTAACAGTGAGGGAGGATGGAACCAGTGGCTGCCCTTAGAGGTGAAGAGCTTGTGAGTTGGGCAGTCACAGTGATTCTTCTGCCCTTCCAGGTGCATGCCCTGCCCATCCCTGCTGTTCAAGGGTGGGCATACATGGGGATTTGACATGGAGCCCAAGCTCATCATAGGCAAGCCTTATACCATTAAGCTACACCCCAGCCCTTATGTCACAGTTTGACTTTAGAAGCTTTGGAGACCAGACTGGCTGCTGTGTGCATTTAAAACAGAAAAAAAGGCTTCAGGAGAGGTCCTGGGGGGACACATGGCTAAGAGAGGCTGGGCTGTTGTGTGAATGAAGACTAGGGTGTTTCCTGTAAATCTTCAAGGAAAGAACGAGGCTACAAGGAGAGGAAGACCAGTTCTAAGGCAGAATTTGGGGTGATTGGTCTCAGAGATGTGGGCTCCAGACCCAAGGACTGGAATCCTATAGATCTAGAGAGAGAGGCTGAAGTACTTCTCAGAGCTGGTCCAGATCCTCTCAGGATCTCTTGTGTTGTTATTTAGGAGCTTCTTACTGAAGTAGAGGGGTGTAGAAAGGTAGCCCTCCTGTGCGAATTACTGTGTTTAGTAGGTAACCAGGACTGGTGTGAGCTGCCATGTGCCTACTGGGAGCCCAGTAACCTCAGCCATCCCTCCAGCCTTGCCAATGTTAGGGCTTCTTTCCCACGACCCAGTGTTTTGAAGCTGAGCTGCATTCTCTGAAAGCCAGGATCGAAATACTTTTTACACAAGGGACAATTCAGGCTTTGTGGCTGTGCTCAGCATTTCTAGAACAGTTGGTAAGCAAGTGAGTTGGCTGTGTTTTATGGAAGCAGGCTTTGGGAGGACTGGTCTTAACGGAGCAGTATTCGGGTAGCCCTGGTCGACAGCCGCTTTCCGCAGTTTTCTCCAGTGGACTCCTTACCAGCACTAGTTGGTTGACTGCAGACATTTCTGTTTGTGACTTGTCAGTTTAAGGGAAATTGTCCTGTAGCCTGCGATGGAATCTTCGGCTTCCCATTAGAATGTCTCCTAAAGGGTGCTCTGCTACAGAGTGCTCCTAGCCTGCTGGTAGAGCTGCTCTGAGCTGCCTAGGTCCAGGTGGTCCCACTGCTTGTGTATGAAGCCTGTCTTAGATAATGGCATTCTGACAACAGCAGAGCCACACTCAAGTCCAGGCAGCAGTTAGGAAGACTGTGACTCAAGTTAGTGAACAAGCAACTTAGAGGTATTCACAATGATCCTTTTTTGTATTAGAAACACTGAAAGTGTTTTTCCATATTTTTGTAGAGTTCAAGTGTCTGAATGTGTGGAAAATGTCTGAGGCAATGTGCTTGTTATGCTGAAGAACCCTAGCTGCCAGGGGAGGAGTCCTGGAAGAGCCAGGGTGGTGCTGGTGAATTCTGCTTTAGTGATGCTGTCTCCAGTTTTTACTAGGAAGAGGTATTTGTGGTTTATTGCATGATAAATATTTTAATTTACATAATAAAATTTAAAAACTAAAAACAAGAAAACAGCTGCCCCAGTCCCCCCAAGAGCTAGCTAAGCTGAGTAAACAAAGGAAGAGGAGAGAAGGATGTGTGGGCTTGGACATCTTCCACCCAGTCTCGCACTCGCTGTGAGAGGAGGACTCTTAGGCCAGAGAGGGTTAAGGTCACCTTTAGACTAGGCCTATTCTTGTTCTTGTCTGTCACTTGGGGGCCCCACTGTGTACATTTCCAACAAACACTATTATCTGGTCAGTCTTGTTGCAGTTGAGAAGGAACAGAACAAATTTATTTATTTATTTAAGCAGAGTCTCTTTGTAGCCCTGGCCATCATAGAACTGGTTCTGTGGACCAGGGTGATCTCAAACTCACAGAGATTGTCCTGCCTCTGCCTCCCAAGTGCTAAGATTAAAGGTGTTCCCTGCTATGCCCAATGATTCTTATAATTATTATTATTAAATTTTTGTTTATATCTGCACCTTATGTTTGCCTGGTGCCGAGGGTTTTGGATCCCTAGAACTGGAGTTACAGACAGCTATGAGCCTCTGTGTGGGTGCTAGGAATTGAATGAAGGTCCTCTGGAAGAGCAGCCAGTGCTCTTAATCACAAAACCACCTCCATCATCAACAAGTTAAATTTTGGATGTGACACAGAGCAGCTGCAGGGTGGGAGTGTGGGGGGCAGGTGTTATTGAAGATCTGGGCCATTTATTCTTTGTTTAAGGATCAGCTAGTCCATGTCCTTGCTAATGGCTCTGCCATGTTTCTGTGTTAATCCAGGAGGAATTTGGTTGTCAGAGAATAACAGGAGGTTGTCCATAATTGACTTTAAGCAGCAAACAGTAAAGCACTGAGCTCTTCAGCTCCGCCTTTCTTGTAAGTTTATCGTTTATTCCCAGTGGGCATGAAAAGTAATGAAACTGTGGTGCTTTTTGCAGTCTTAAACTCCAAGGGCTGTTCTTGCCCACAGTGTATCTCCCTTAAGATAAAAGCCACCGTTTTGGCGGCAGCTGTTTGCCCTCTGCTGAAGCCATTCTTTGTGTACAGACAAAATCTGCTCCGGTGTGTTTATTTGCGGTGATCTTTATCTGTACTCTTTTCTTCCAGGCTCTGAGACGTGAAAAGCTAAGAAGGTTTTGATGTTTTGTGTGGCGCCTCCTGAATTAGAAACCAAGATGAACATAACCAAAGGAGGTCTGGTGTTGTTTTCAGCAAATTCCAATTCCTCCTGTATGGAGCTTTCAAAGAAAATTGCTGAGTGAGTTCCAGTTTTACCAGTCAAATCCATATGCACTGTGATATTTTAAATTTGATAACCAGACTGTCGCTGATTGTTAAGCTCAAAAGCAGGCATAACTAACCTGCATATCATCTGAATATACTTATGTGAGTAACCATAACTCCCGGGAGTGTGGTAGGCACCACTGTAGACAAATTCTTGGAGTCTAGCAGACAGGAGTGAATGCAGTGTACGAGAATAGTTAGCTTATATTTTAGTGTTATTTTTACAAACTGATTTAACACATATCAAATCTCTGCTATACATAAAACCTTGATCTGGCCTGGTCTATAGAGCTAGTTCCAGGACAGGCTCCAAAGCTATAGAGAAACCCTGTCTTGAAAAACCAAAACCAAACCAAACCAAAAAACCTTGATCCGGATGTTGTGAGCTATGAACAGGCCAGTCAAACACTTTCTTTTCATGTAATTTATGTTTTAGTATGGGAGTCAGATAAGCAAGCTAAGACAACCAAATAGGTAATTTCAGGTGGTAACAAATGCCAGGAAGAAGGCAGTTAGGGCATACAAATGGGGTAGAATAGTCTAATTTAGCTTTTAAACCAAGGGATGTCTAGGAATTGAGAGATCCCAATAAGCCATCAGATGAAGGTTGGAGTGGAGCCCACCCCTCTGTGCAGAGAGAGCAACAGGTTCCAAGTTCTGTGGCATGTAGGAGGTATTGGTACCTATGGGGAACATGGGCTGTGGGGCCTGAGCACTAAGAAGATGGCCTGTGAAGCAGGAGAGCCAGATTGCATAGGCCATGGGTGGTCATGGGGTGAGATCTGGTAGGCAACAAACAGATATGATATAATATTTACTTTAGTTCATAATTAGAATAACTTTTACTTTTGTCAACTTATAAGTCATCTCTAATAGTAAAGATGTTGGGTCTATTCTGTTGCCTTCTCAGCTTTTCCCCCTTTCTCTTCTCTAGGCGGCTGGGGGTGGAGATGGGCAAAGTGCAGGTTTACCAGGAACCTAACAGAGGTGAGCTTCCTTGGACATATATATTGTGGATCTTACAGGATGTGGTGTAATGGGTCATCAAGTTATCCTTGACTGCCAGACAGTTAGATCCAGTTATCTAGTCAGTTCTGATAGCAGAAAGTCAGGCAGGCAAGGTGGAGGATCTGGTTTTTAATCTTTACTAATACTATATAGAAATATCCCTGGTGCAAGTCACATGTAGAATGCTGGTTCTTAGATCTCATTCAATAAATACAGCATAATTATGTAACCAGCTAGTCAGCTGGATAGAAATGTTAGTTAACTGTTGGTAGAGGTTATTTTGCTGTCAGTAACGTGATTAAGTACTGTGTGCCTATACTTTTAGTTTGTAGGTATGTGGGCATGTGCACATTTACATGTACACCCATGCTCATATGTGCTGCATTATTAAACCCAGGACCTCGTGCATCCTACCTACTGGTTATTTAGTTCCTGTAAAGCAAAGAGTTAATGCCTTAAAGTGTTTCTAGGAAATAGTTGCAAGAAATGTTATTTAATCTTTTTTTTTAAGGCTTATTTCTTTATTATGTGCATAGTATTCTGCCTGTATATATTGAGGCAGGCCAGAAGAGGGCATCAGATCTCACTGTAGATGGTTGTGAGCCACCATGTGGTTGCTGGGAATTGAACTCAGGACCTCTGGAAGAGCAGGCAGTGCTCTTAACCGCTGAGCCATCTCCCAGCCCCCTTGGCATTTCTTTAGAATGGTGGGCATTCTTAGTGAAATTCTTCTAGCAAGGGTAGTGGTCGACTTATATGGACATGAGACTCTTACTCCTTATTCTTGTCTAGTCATAAATGGGATAATCTCTGTACTTGACATAATCTTCTGACACATAGTAGGTGCTCAGTAAACACTCATTCTCTCTCTGTCCTCACTACAGGAGTTTGTCTGGTATTTAAGTCTTAGAAAGCTCTCAACCAGTACTGCTGCTGTCCTCCTCTAAGATGGTGGTTACAGAGCAGAGCATGATTGAAATCTGGGGGTTCTCTTCAGGGAGACTGGATGAGGGAGTCTGTGGGAGGATGGGGCTATGGGACAAGGCAGGTTGGTTCACTCCCCAGCTTAGGAGTAATGAGATGGGAAAGCCTTAGTTTATTCAGAGAAACTAACTTCTGTATTCCTTACTGTTCATAGATTCTGAAAACCTGGGTCAGGGATAGGTATAAAGTCTCACAAGTAGCAGTGTCAGGGTTTAGATCCAGATACCTTGACTCTAAAGCCCATTTGTAGCAGCACACCACAATCTTTTGTAAGCACACTCATTTTTTTTTTTCTAATGATCTTGCTACTTTTGCACCAATGGACTTACTACGTAACCCAAGGTGGCCTTGAACTCACCTTATAGCCCAGGTTAGCTTCAAACTTGAGATTCTCTTGCCTTAGTCTCCTGAATGCTGGCATTACAAGTGGGCATCACCACACCCAGTTGTTTTGTTTTGTTTTTTGTTTGTTTGTTTTTTTCTGTTAGTGAAATGGAGCACAGAGTTGTGAGCAAATTATTCTACTACTGAGTTACATCTCCAGTTTGCTAGCATTCTAATGAAAACTTTCCAACAGGAGATAATTGAAAGAACTGGCCTTATTGACATCTACCATATGGGTTTGGTGTTTTACTATCTGAATATGTTACTTAATTCTAGATACCTGGTCACATCTCCTACATAAAAGTTCTTGCTCTTAAATAGAATACTTTTGTCACATTTTAAGACATTAGCTATAATTCTATAATTATTTTTTGTCATTGTTGCTATTTTTTGTTTCCTAGCTTCAAGTGATTGGATTTTTCCATGTTTAAAATTTTTTTTGTTTTGTTTTGTTTGCTGGTCTTTGTGGCCCAGTCTGGCTTCCAACTCTGTGTCCTCCTGTCTCAGCTTCTTTTTTTTTTTTTTTTTTTTTTTTTNCACTAGCTCTGTAGACCAGGCTGGTCTCGAACTCACAGAGATCCGCCTGCCTCTGCCTCCCGAGTGCTGGGATTAAAGGCGTGCGCCACCATCGAACCGGCCTGTCTCAGCTTCTTGAGTATTGGAATTCTAGGCAAGCACTACTATGCACAGAAGGTTGATATGGTTCTTGTTGATATAGAGCTGAACCACACATTGCCTTTTTCCTCCAGTGTTGATGTTACAGACCTTCCCCTGTGGAGTGTTCTGTCCTGGAATTGTCCTTTGTTGCTAATAACAGGTGTTTAAGAGCAGGCATATTCCCTGATCCTCTTTTATCCCACAGTATACTGCTTATGCCTCAGTTTTTATTTGATGCTGGATGACTGAGTACATCATCACTGCTTTCCTGTGATGGGAGAAGCCTAAATTTGATTCAGAAGTATGACTAATGGCGATATGCTAATGTCAGTGAGTTTTGTTGTTTGTTAGTAGTCTTGGTTTCTGTAGTTTACAAGGTTGGAAATTAATGCAGACTTGGTGTATATCTTAAAAATTTGAACTATTGTCTTTCCTTCCTTTTCCCTTTAGAAACAAGAGTCCAAATTCAAGAGTCTGTGAGAGGAAAAGATGTATTTATCATCCAGACCATTTCAAAGTAAGTGGTTTCTCACTGCCTTTTGGGTACGCCTATCAGTCTGAAGACCTGACCATACGGGAAGATAGTTTAAAACTGATGTGCTTTTGCTAGTCTTTAGTTTCATTTTATGTGAGGTTCTTGCCTACATATTTATTTGCATACTATGTGTGTGCCAAGTACCTGCAGAGGTCAGAAGAGGAAGAGGGCATCAGATCCCCTGGGACTGGAGTTCAAGATGGTCATGAGCTTCTATGTAGCAGCCTCCAGATCCAGTGGAACTGAGCCTGAGAGCAGTACCACATGCTCCTGGACACGAGGAGAGCCTGCACTCTTCACCATTGAGCCATCTCTGCAGCCCCCTTTTTGCTAGGTTTTCTACCAAAACTGCTGACTTTCTTACCCCTTGCCCCCTCAATCCTTTCTTGCTTTTGTTTTCAACTTTTGATATGTTTCCAGGCCAGCCCCAGACTCTTGGTCTCAAGAGATCTCTCTGGATTTGTGTGTTTGAGTGTTTGGTATTGTTTGCTTTGACAGTTGTCAAGAATGGCAAATTGCTGATCCTTCTGCCTCCCCTTCATGAGTTCTGAGACTACAAGCACATGTCCCTGTGCTCAGTTTTATGCACTGCTGAGGATTTAACCCAGGGCGTTGTGCATACTTAGCAAGCACTCTACCGACTGAGCTGTGTCTCCTTTCTGTATTCTTAGATGTATTTTTTATCTTATGTGTATGCATATTTTGTGTGTATGTATGTAAATGTACTGCATGTCGTCCTGGTTTGTATGGAAATCAAAAGGGTGTTCTCTCTCTCTCTCTCTCTCTCTCTCTCTCTCTCTCTCTAAGATTTATTTATTTAGGGCCTGGAGAGAGGGCTCAGTAATTAGGAGCATTGTCTACTCTTCCAGAGGTCTTGAGTTCAGCAACCATATGGCTCACAACCATCTGTAATGAAGTCTGGTGTTCTCTTCTGGCCAGCAGGCATACATGTAGGCAGAACACTGTTTATATAATAAATAAATCTTTTTTTAAGATTTATTTATTTAATTTTACTTGTGTGGCTATTTTGCCCACATGTATGATCAAATCTTTCTCTCTCCACGTGTTTTCAGTCTTGACCAGGTTGTAGAAAGCCTGTACATCAGAATCTTCTTTCTGAGATGCCAAGAGATAGACTAAGGATTGGATAGTGTCACATTCAGTGTCTGCTGCACTGTGTTGGTCGGTTAATGGATTAATAGCAGTAGTAGGGATCAGACTAAGTGCCTCCTATTGCTGGGCAAGCATCACACCATTAAGTTGTACTGCACCCCTTCTTTTAAGTACAGACTAGTTTAAGCTACTAAAAACCTAGGACAGATTTTAAATGAAGGCAATCCTGTCCATTAATTGACGTTTTCCTGTCATCCATTTGCTTATCTGAGTTAGTGGTAGTATTGGCCTCAGGGTGACTGTCTCCTTGTTATGGTTCCCCTGCTTACTATTCCTTACAGAATGCTTTTCTGAAAGTATTTTTAATTCATCTGGGATCAGGTTTATTCAATAGTAATACAGCCTTCTCATCCAAATGTTGGCATTCTATTATTAACAATATTTGTTGAATAATTTTAATAATTGGGGTCCTCTTACATGTGCAAAATGCTTTTGTGCTTGGAACAGTAGATGATCTAGTGAGGGAAGACACACAGAGAACATGAAAACCAGACAAAGTAGTGCATGCCTACAATCCCAGCACTCAGAGACTAAAGTGGAAGGATCATTAGTTTCAGAGTAGCAACATGGACAAGGTGTGTTTGTCCTGTAGGCCATAGGTTGTATGCATCTGTGGCCCATCACATTTGTAGACCTCAGTATTATGTCACAGAGTCAAAAGGTTGGCAGTCCCTGCCTGCATAATTAACCTTTCTCTCAAAGAAAACAAAACAAAAAGTAGAATTTGATAGATATCAACTAGACCATAGAATAAGTGCTTTGTGACATATAGCACAGAATGGGGAGTGCTAAAGCTATTACTCACTGGTAAAGGAGTTCTCTTGCATTTAAGAGCCCCTAAGTTCAATCCTAAAATTGCCAATTTTTTTTTTTTTTTTTTTTTTTTGGTTTTTCGAGACAGGGTTTCTCTGTAGCTTTGGTGCCTGTCCAGGAACTAGCTCTTGTAGACCAGGCTGGCCTCAAACTCCCAGAGATCCGCCTGCCTCTGCCTCCCGAGTGCTGGGATTAAAGGCATGCGCCACCACCGCCCGGCAAAGTTTTTTTTTTTTTTAATGATCAGAGAGAGTTGGGATGATGCTAGTCAGAGGGTAAAGGGACAGACAAGGCAGGCCTCGGTGAAGAGGAGAGTGGGTGTCTAAGAAGGCACGTGGAGCAGGTGTCAAGGTGGAGACTGTGAGAGCAGATCTTAGAAGGCCCTGAGAGGCACTGTGCAGCTGTGGGTGGAGGGGGACCCATTTCAAGGCTTTAAAGACAAGCTGCTCTGTTTGGAGTGTAAACTGAGGGCTTCAGGGGGAGCAGCAGCAGGCCACTGTCACCCAGTGGGGGTAGTAGTGGAGCGGTGAAGGCAAAACCATGTGAAGAGAGGCATCTAGCTGTCCAGAGTAGCCTGAGGAGCACTGTGGCCAGTGAGGTGGTAGGCACAGGTTTTCTGGAGATGCAGCATTTTCAGGGAAAAGCAGTTCATTTAATATGGGTTAGATTTTCACATTCAGATGGAAATGCCTAGCACCAATTAGTTAGATTGCTTTCAGAAGGGGATCTTGGGCCAGAGATGGGGCTGTGAGAGTGGCCAGCATTTACAGAACTGAGAGATGAAGGGTGAAAGGAGGAGGAGACAAATGACTGTGGCAGGAGCTGTGGGAACCAAGAAAAGAACCACAGGAAGCAGTAGTGTCTTAGTTGGGATTTCTATTACTGTGAAGAGATACCATGACCACAGCAAGTCTTATCAAAGGAAACATTTAGTTGGGGTGCCTTACAGTTCAGAGGTTTAGTCCATTTTCATAACTCTGGAAGCATGCAGAGTGGCATGCAGGCAGACACGGTGCTAGAAAAGGAGCTGAAATTTCTACATCTGGATCTATAGGCCGCAGGAAAAAATGGAGACCTCAGAGCCCACCCCCAGTGACAGACACACTTCCTCTAACAATGCCAAACCTACTCCACCTAGGCCACATCTCCCAATAGTGCTAGTCCCTATGAGCCTATTGGGCCATTTTCATTCAAATTATCACAAGGAGGCAGAGGGACCTTGTGCATCTAATGTAGGCACAGGCGAACAGCTGCCTTAGAGGCAGCAGAAAGGGAAAGACTGACTAGCCAATGGATTTAGCCAAATGTTGGAGACGAGACTCTTGATGGAAGCTGGGGAACATTTTGGATGCTAAAGCTTCTTTGGCGTATTTGTGGGAGAGTGAAGAGTAAGGAGAGGGCAACTGTAGACTTCTCTCTTGGGGTGTCCTCCAAAGAGGGGCAGAGGACTGAGATGATGAGGAAGAGGTTCACAGGGATGAGGGGCAGGAGAAGGGGTGAATGATGGTGGCACTGATCCTCTGATCCTCTACAGAGCAATGAGAAAACAGGGCATCTGCGCAGGAGCTGATGGAGCTCCAAGAGAAAAGGGATTTGTCCTTTTTGTGTCTAATGCTTTGTCTTATTATAATTATAAGTAACATACTAAGTGTCTGACACTATCCATGGCTTTCAGGGACGTGAACACCACCATCATGGAGCTCCTGATCATGGTGTATGCATGTAAGACCTCATGTGCCAAGAGCATCATCGGTGTGATCCCCTACTTTCCTTATAGCAAGCAGTGCAAGATGAGAAAAAGGGGCTCCATTGTTTCAAAATTGCTGGCTTCCATGATGTGCAAAGCTGGTAAGAATGGCAGACTGACTTCGTTTGTTTGTTTTTTTGAGACCGTCTCTTTATGTCTGGCTGTCTTGGGACTTACTATGTAGACCAGGCTGCCCTCAAACTCAGAAATTTGCCTGTGTACCACCATGGCGGATTTGTCTTTTTACCTTAGGAATTTCAAAGCATTATCTTGACTAGAGTTCTGGACAGAGAGCAAACAGTGGAACAGCTTTTAAAGACATTTAAGGACAGATAGCTTATGCAGTGGGCCCCTTCCCAGGAGAGGTGTGCTGGCCTGCGGTACTGCATGGTTACATTCACATCACCAGTATCCTGTCCCGGGGGAGGAGAAGACCATCACAAGACTGGTCACATCGCTCGTGATCTGAGGTTTAAACTTATCAATTGTTTCTTTTTGGAACTTGTCATTAAGTGTTTTGGGACCATGGGTATCTGAAATCATGAAAAACATACCACAGTAAACTGGGGTCTGGTTTAATTAGAAAACTGCAGAGAATTCTGCTTCCAACACCCTAAGACACAGAAGTAATGAGAAGAACTTCTGTTTCATTTGTTTGCTGAATTACTTGTTTAACATTTGTGTTGACAATTTCAGTCATATTCAAGTTTTGAAAGAGAAAAAGTCCTCTCTGCACCCCCTGGTAGTCCAGTTTGTAATTTTCTGAGAAACCGTCACTTTTGAACCTTATTGCTAGACTCTAGTACAGGAACCATCTTCTGTTAAACATTCTCAGGTTGTAACAGCCTAAATATTTTTGAAAAACATTTTTGTGTTTTCTAAATTAGTGTACAGATTGTTAGTTTTCATCTTTTTATTTTTGCTCCATGGCGTTAGGATCATCATTCATTTTAAAGATGTGTGTGTGTGCGTGCACAAGAGTGTGCAAGTGCATGGGCATGTGTGCATGGGTGTGTGTGCATGCTCTTGCCAGAGGGCAGCTGTTGCTCTTGTTCCTCAGGTGAAATTTACCTTTCTTCTGAGACAGGATTTCTCATTGTCTTGGAGCTCCTCAAGTAGGCTGTGTTATTTTACCCCCCTTCCTGTTTCTCAGTACCTTTCTTTTCTTTCTAGTTTCATAATCCATACCATATGCTAACATATATATATTCATACATATAACATTAAAAGGTAGGATCCACATATGAGAGGACATGCATATTTGTCTTTCTGAGCCTGGATTACTTTGTTTAATATGATCTTCAAATCCATTTTCCTACAAATTTAATAAATTCCATTGTTTATATGTACCACAATTTTTATTATCTAGTCATCTTTTGTACTTCTAGGCCGGTGGTCACTTCTGTTTTCTCATGGTTGTGAATAGAGCAGCGCTATATATGGGTTTTTTTGGTTGGGTTTGTTGTTGTTGTTGTTTGTTTTGTTTTTGTTTGTTTGTTTTTGTAGCTTTGGAGCCTGTAGCTCTTGTAGACCAGGCTGGCCCCAAACTCACAGAGATACGCCTGCCTCTTCCTGAGTGCTGGGATTTTAGGCGTGCGCCACTACCGTCTGGCACCGCATTATATATGAATATGAAGTATTTGTGTGGCAGAGCATATCTGCAAAAGAGTGGTTTAACTGCGATATATGTTAGCCTTTTGTTTTTTAATATTTATCTGTGTTTTGACTATGCTATGTCTGTGTGCTACATGTTTGCAGTGCCCTCGAGGTAAGAAGAGGACATTGGATCCTCTGGAACTGGAGTTGCAGGCCTTTGTCAGCTGCTGTGTGGGTGCTGGGAACGGAACCAACTCTTTTGGAAGAGCAGCCAGTGCCCTTAAAATCTAAGTCATCTCTGCAGCCCCTGGTAGTTCTATGTGTGATTTTGTGAGAACTCTCCACGTTGATTTTCATGGTGACTGCATCAGTTTGTACTCCCAGTAACAGCAAATAGTATTTCTATTCTACAGCTTTGACAACAATTATTGTTACTCGTTTTCCATTCCATTCTGACTAGGGTGAGATTGAATCTCAAAGTTAACTTTTTTTATGGTAGGAGGATTTTTTGTTTGGTTGGTTTTTTTGAGACGCGGTCTCAAGGGGTTAAAGGTGTGTCTCACCACACCTAGTTGAAAGTAGTTATTTATATTTCTCTGATCATACAGGTGTCAAACACTAAAATATTTGTTGTCCATCTTATGACTTCTTTTGAGAACTGTCCATTCGGTCGGTTCATTAGCCTGCTGTTTGATTGGCAGTTCGAGGGTTTGTGTTTTGGGGATTTTGGTATTTATTTTGTGCATTTCTTTATATTCTAGATAATGCCTCCCCTGATATGTCTGATACATAGCTGGCAAAGATTTTCTCCTATCCTGTGGGTTGTCTATTCATTCCACAGCCTAAGTATTTCTATGTGTTTGTAGATTCTTTCATGACTCTCACTGTGTGTGTCAGACTTCTGTGCTTGTGAGTGTATATGATGATAGGAGGTACAGATCACAGAAATTTGTGCAAACAAAGGAATGAACCTTCCCCAGGTCGCTGCTTCTTACACTTATTATGGAATATATTTTCCAAGTAGCTTTGCAAAGAAAGCAAAAGCAAAACACGGCTTTAAAAAAATGTGAATTCCAGAACCCTCAGCCATGTTAGTTAATGACATCACTGCTGTGACAGCCCTGACAAGATCAACTTAAGAAGGAAGGTCTATCTGAGTCCCAGGCTGAGATGCAGCCATCTCAACAGAAGGTAAAATAGCAGGACCTTGGTGCAGCGCCTCACACTTCGTTTGCAGTCAGGAAGGAAAGCAGTGAGTGCTGGACTCCTTATGCCGCCACAGACACCAGCCCAGGGAGTGGCGTCGCCTCTGTGTAATCAAAATAACCATCACAAGCACGCCAAAGGCTTATCTCCTAGGTGATTGCAAATCCTATCAGGTTGACAGTATTAGCCACTGGACCCTACAAAATGCTGACACAGTGAGGGCGAGAGCACCTGGTCTTGGTATTACTGTCGGGTTTTGTCGTCCCTGCTAAGGAAACTTCCGGGAGATGCCATCTGCTGCGACAGCACTTTCATAAACACTTTTTTGTTATGATTCCAGGCTTAGCACGTGTGCTGCCAGAGCGAGCACCGCTTCTTTGATATGTCTAAGGGCTTATTTTTATTTTTGTGTATGTGTGTGTGTTTATTTACATAAGTGTAGGCTTCTAGAGGCCAAAAGAGGACCTCAGCCTCTGGAACTGGATTTATAGCTGGATGTGAGTCTCCTGGCGTGTGCTGGGGACCAAACTTATATCCTCTGCAAGAGTTACTTGCTGAGCCATCTCTCCAGCCACTACCTCTGTACTTGAAATGGAAGTGAAAATCATGCATCTCGTATTACTAAAACTAGGAGGAGTAGAGGTGCCAGGTTTTCGAGTGTTGTAGTATTGTGGTACTGCTGACATGTTTAACCTGTTTACGTTTGAAGGTCTAACTCATCTCATCACTATGGATTTACACCAGAAGGAAATACAGGGCTTCTTCAATATTCCAGTGGATAACTTAAGAGCCTCCCCCTTCCTGTTACAGTATATTCAAGAGGAGGTAAGCTACATCTAATTTTTATGGTAATATTCTGGGATGGTACAATTCTATTTCTTTGGGTTTTTTCTAAAAGATCAAAACTTTATGTATTTGATTTAAAGAACTATTATACTTCATAAGTGCACATCTCTAAAATTTCATGTCTGTATTTTTTTCCACTTAACTCCCCTCCCCCCAATTTTTATATATATGGCTATTTTGCTTGCATGTATGTCTGTCCATCATGTATATGCCTAGTGCCCATCAAGGCCAGAAGGGGGCATCAGATCCCCTAGAGATGGAGTTACAGATGGTCTGAGCCACCATGTGGTGCTGGGAAATAACCCCAAGTCCTAGAAGAACAACCAGTGCTCTTCACTGCTGAACTTTTTCTTTTCTTTTCTTTTTTTCTTTTTGTCCTGAGACAAGGTTTCTCTGTGTAACAGCCCTAGTTCTTGTAGACCAGGCTGGCCTTAAACTCAGTGATCTGCTTGCCTCTGCCTCCTAAGTGCTGGGATTAAAGGCATGCGCCACCATCACCTGGCTTGCTGAGGTGTTCACCTTACCCTCCTCATACTTATTGACTTGTGAGTTCCACATGGCTGACTTTTTCTTGTTCACTCCACCCTCCTTTTGTTTATTTATTTTTCTTAAATATTTATTTATTATGTATACAATATTCTGTCTGTGTGTATGTCTGCAGGCCAGAAGAGGGCACCAGACCTCATTACAGATGGTTGTGAGCCACCATGTGGTTGCCGGGAATTGAACTCAGGACTTTTGGAAGAGCAGGCAATGCTCTTAACCACTGAGCCATCTCTCCAGCCCCCTCCTTATATTTATTGACTTGTGAGTTCCACATAGCTGGCTTTTTCATCCAGTTTTCATATTTTGCACATTTTGCTTGCCTTTCCCCCCATCCTGCATCTCATTTCATCAGTTCCCTTTTGTTAATTTCTGAAGGAAAACTCTGTCTCTTTAAAATAGTATCTGTTTTTTTCTTGACCTGACCCTTTGTTGGATCACACAGGGGCAGATTCTATCCCATGATCTTGCCCAAATGCTTTCAGAATTTGTTTAATCTTATAAATATATGTAATCTGCTAATTCAGAAGCCTTTTACATTTTTGGTTTATGGTACTCTGGTGTTTTGCTTTTAGGAGCTGCTGTTAGCACATACAGTGTTTCTCTGTAGCAGTGTTTCTCTGTAGCCACTCTTCCAGAGAGCTTCATTCTTGGTGTTGCATTTGAAGGCAACACTTTGGATAATTCTGAAGTATGTTTTCTGGTTGATGGTCCAGGACTTCCTAGTGAGCCTGTTTTAGAGTCCTTTTGTTTTGCCATTGGTTTTGTTTGGTTGGCTCTTCTATCTCTCTGGCAGGGTTTGATGTTGTTGGATGATAAAGGCATAGTATCAGTGACTTCCTTGTTTGCTGTGATAAGATCTGACAGAGCAGCTGTTCACTCACAGTTAGAGCACAGTCCCTGGTGGGGAGTCTCTGCAGCAGGACCCTGGGGCACTGTCTGTCACAGCATCCCTTCAGGAAGCAGAGCTTGCTTTCTCCTATTGAGTCCAGGTCCTAGTCCATCAGTGCCACCCATATTCAGGGTGACTCTTCCCTCCATAGTCAAGCCTTCCTGAAAGCACACTTGTAGACATTCTGAAAGGTTTACAGTGGAGATTAGCCATCACACCCATTCATAGTGAAATGAATTAGAAGTGTGTTCTTTAAAGTTCTTTAGAGTTATATGTAAGACCACCAATAAGCTTAAAAATAGTGTAGACTATTCACTAATTCAGTTCGTTTTGCTTACTGATTTATTTTGAGATCGGCTTCTGTTCTGTTACCAGGCTGATCTTGAACTCTGGGGGTCAGGTAATCCTCCTGTCTCAAGACCTGCTGAGTGTTCACATTGTACCTGGCCGTAACTTCCTATTTTTGTGAGGCCAGGTTGGAGTTGCTGCACTTGTTGGTCTAACTCTTGCCTGCAGCATCCCAGGGAGTCGGCTCTCTCCTCCCAGATTTGCTCTTAGCGTGTTTCTACTGAGCTGCTTATTCGGACTAAGAACTTCTTCCTCCTAGGTGTTTTTCTTGGTTCTTTCTCATCAAACCTTGATATTTATTTATAAGATTTCCTGTTTTACCTTCTGAAGAGACAGCCTGTTTTTATTAGAGTCCTTTGGTTTTACTAATGGCTTTCTTGGCTGTTTTACTGTCTCTTGACAGGGTGTGGTATTATGAGGCAGTGAAGTGCACGGGATGGTTCAGAAAGACTTCTGACTGGAACAGAACACCTAAATGGATATCTTTTTCTGCCTTCTTGCCTGAGAACAGTGGATGGGTGTGTCTTTCCTCTAATGCAAGTCCAGCCAGCATTTTTGTTCACTTACTGTATACTTGCTATCTAGCAGGGCTTTGGATGGTACAGCCACC
This sequence comes from Alexandromys fortis, assembly GCF_014885135.2. NCBI lineage: Eukaryota > Metazoa > Chordata > Mammalia > Rodentia > Cricetidae > Alexandromys > Alexandromys fortis. The sequence continues at coordinate 2,836,428 of NW_026068025.1, read as the reverse complement.
TGTGTTAAAATTTAGTGTTGGGGTAGAGAGATGGCTTAACTGTTAAGAGAACTGTATGCTCTATCAGAGAACCAGTTTGCAACATCCACAAGGTTGACTCACAACAGTACTTCCGGTTCGAGGAATCTGGTTCTTTTCTGGCCTCTGCAGTACCGGGCATAAAACCATGGTACATAGACAAACACATATAGGAAAAAAACAACTGCCATGTTATTGTGAGGAAACAGCAATGGGAATGGTCTTCAGTGGAATAATGGCACTTAATGAGTTGGGTTTTTTTTTTTTTTTTTTTTTTTTTTTTGGTTTTTTTT